>NC_089824.1:114342303-114653457 GCF_035046505.1 Tiliqua scincoides | reverse complement strand
AAACTTGTTTGGCCCTTGAATCTCAGAGTCCCAGGCTGGACATTACTGACAAGGACTCTGTCACCAATGCTGAAATCTAGTAGATCATTTTCTCCTTCTCTCTTGGCACTAGGAGCCCAAATCGATGAATCAACATGAGCTGGTTCTTTCTCCACATCACTCCGCTCCTTACTTTTCAAAAGTTCTGTTGGTGACTTAAGTTCCAATAACCTCTCTGAATGACTACCATCAGCTACAGACAACGATTTGTCATCAAGACATTCACTTATTTCACTGTCACTTCCAATACTACTAGATTTGCTCCTAGATGTTTTTGTATGCCACAATTTCCCTCCTTGTGACCTAGAATCTTTTCCAAGAGATAATGCAGATGTGTCATAATCATCTTTGCAATATTCAGTAGGAGGTGCTCTATCTTTCATTGTAACATTTTTTGAACAAGACCCTTCAAAATCATTAGAATATGATGGTTCCTTGAAAATTAAACTCTGTTCAGAAAGTGAGGCATCTCCTTTCAATAACTCCTTGCCCAATCTATAAGAGAACTTGACCGATGTGACACTTTCTTCATCCTTGAACCTTTCCTCTGGCATTTCCTTTCCATCCTGTTCAATAGCCAAGTCAACCTGCTTCTTTTTCAATTGTTCAGACTCAGGAGAGACATCTGCCTTTAGAGAGACGGGAGGCGAACTCTTTCGTTCTATGCCAGGCAAAGAATCATCAAGTCTTTCAAAAGCCCTATGAGCTACTTCAGCCTCCAATTCTTCTGATTTTACAGATTCCAGCTCTTCTTGTAACACAGATCTGTTAGATGAAACAAGGGAATCATAACTCGCTGCTTCTTCAAACTTGTTCGTTGAAAGATGGGACGCTTTGTTTACACTTCCAATGTCTTTGAAAAGAGCAGATGAAGGCAAACTATCCAATGAATCACCAGATTCTGCTCTAGTTTTCCTTGATGCCTTGAGAAGTGGAGATGGAGTTCGGCAATGCTCCTCCGTCCGAATCTCTGCCTCAATGAATTTCTTGGTGTATGAAGGCACAGGTCTCTCAGAATGAGAGATAGCATCTTAGGAGAAAGAAAACAAACAAAATGAATGCTTGAATCATTTTGCACAATATTTGTTACTTATACTGCTGAATATATTTATATTTATATATCACTTCTCAACAAAAACTAGGTTACAGGTTAGTCTTATTAATTTAATGAAGTGGTTCCCAAACTAGTGGGTTGCGACCCACCAGGGGAACTGGGCGGGTCCCGAAATCGGCAGCAAAAATGAGCGGGGACGATCACGCTGCGGCCGGGGAGGGAAGGGCTGTTTACACTTACCTGGGGGTTGCTAAGGCTCCTGGAAGATTTGGGGAGCCTGCGACTCCCTCTGCAGCCCTCCCAACAACTGCAAACTACTGTTAAAAAGAAAAAGAAAAAAACCACTTCTGGTTTTGTGACAAATATAGGAAGTGGTTTTTTTTCTTCTTTTTAAACAGCAGTTTGGAGCTGCCAGGAGGGCTGCAGAGGGAGTCGCAGGCCCTCCAAACACTCCAGAGTCTTAGCGACCCCCAGGTAAGCATAAACAACCCTTCCTTCCCTGGCAGCTGCACAATCGTCACAAATATGTTGCTGCCCCCTTCCCTCCCCTGCAAACACTTACAGGGTTCCCGAAGTCTGAGTAGGACTGATTTAATCTATTAAATTTAATATACTGATTTTAATTTATTAATTGTATTATTTATTCATTTTAAATATATTAATTTAATCTTATTAAAGCAGTTAAGAATGCCTTTGTTTTAAAGAAAAAGGTGCAACCTTAATTAGCAAGGCTAAACAGAACTGACAACTGGCTCAAGTGCAAATATTAAAAGTACCTGTGAAAATAGCAATTTAATAAAGTACAATCCTATGCATGTCCACTCAGAAGTAAGTCCCATGGTGTTCAGTGGAACTTTTTCCCAGGGTAATGGTATATAGTATTGGAGCCAAATTCAAATCTCAAAAGAATATAAAAAGACAAAAAAAAGGAAATATTTCTTTACCCAGCATGTAATTAATCTGTGGAACTCCTTGCCATAGGATGTTACGATGGCACCAAACCTAGATGCCTTTAAAAGGCAAGTGGACAAATTTATGAAGGAGAAATCTATCACAAATTACAAGCCATGTTTACTATATACTAAATGCAGCTTCTGGGTTTAAAGATAGCTTATCTCTGAATGCCAGATGCAAGGGAGTGACAACAGGATACAGGTCTGGTCCAAGAGGCATCTGGTAGGCCACTGTGCGATACAGGAAGCTGATGGGTCCTTGTCCTGATCTAACAGGGCTCTTCTTATGTTCTTAAAAATATGAAAAACCTTTTCTCTATTCTGCGCCAGTCCATGTTCATTTTAACTCCTACTCTCCTTAAGAAGTTCCTCACACTTAAATTTGAATGTTTCAATGACAGGACAGTGGGTTCAGTCAGAGTACATGGGAGAAAAATGAAATGCTGCATTTTCAAGGTTGTTAAAAGGAAGTGAAAACCTCTATTTAGCATTATAGTTTAGCATTATAACTATTATTTTGCTGCAGCATGTTAGTTCAGGAGGTATTAACCATTCAAATTTTTTTTTGCTGAAGTTCTGAGAGAAGGAAAGATGCATGAGTGTGTAACCCAATAAGAATTAACTTGAGGATTTCTAGCACAGATCTCATATAAAGGTACAGTTGTAGCCTTATACTAAACCCCACTTAACAAAATCCCCTATTTATATTAAAGAGTGTTTTACATTAAAACATTGCATTACGTTAAAGTCTTAAACTGACCCTTTAATTGAAGGGTATTTGATCACAATATCAGAGTAAGAAAATATTTACAAGCATAAGACAAGCATAAGAGGGCAATTGTCTCTTATTTCAACCCCTTTAATGTCCTACACTCTTCCAAATTTTTATTGTTTGCAAACTCCTAAACAAAATAATTTATTTCAATAGGATGAAGTTCAGTGAGCAACAAAGATATTGTGGAGAAACCAAACATAATTTAAAAGTTTATTTTAATCTTGTGCTCATTTTCTAGTGCAACGTTTTCTCGATTTAGAAAATATATATATAAAAAGGACACAAAAATAATTAAGCATATAAGGCAGTGGTTCTCACACATTTAGCACCAGGACCCACTTTTTAGAATGAGAATATATCAGGACCCACTGAAAGTGACATCATCAAGCAGGGAAATTTCTAACAATCCTATGCTGCAATCCTACCCACTAACATTGTTAAAAATATATACGTAGTAGCTTGTTAAAAGTACATGTCTGTAACATTTCCCCAAATGCAGTCATAAACCAAAATAGCATCCAGTCTAATATACTAAAAATAAAACATTGAAATGAATGGGAACCTACCTGAAATTGGCTCACGACCCACCTAGTGGGTCCCAACCACAGTCTGAGAAACACTGACACAAGGGAATAGCAAGAAATGCTAGAAAATTTGTAAAATAACTTGATGCCAAAGTGGGCTAAATTTTTAAAATTCAAACTCCAACTACACTATAACAACCTCCTTTTCTTAGCATTTTAGAAACTCATTCTCTGAAGAAAAAAATCAAAACTCAGTCTAAAAGCTAAAAAGGTAAACATTATTTAATTTACATTACTCAAAAAATTACAGCGTAAAAGGAAAAGAACCCTTTAGATCAATTTTTTTGTCTGGCCTCGCTCAGGTTCCTCTTTCAGGATTTCTTTTCTCCAACCACATACCAATATGTTCTGCAATGGACTCCAAGGACCCTCTGGAACGTTCAGAATCAGTTAGCGATTTCCAACTTTTGGTGGGTTCAGACCTTAAAAAACAGTGAATTGAGCAAAAGTCATTACAGATGCTGAAAATATGGTGCACTATAGAGCAATCCACAGAAAAGAAAAAATAATTCAAAATAAAAGAACTGAGAAAAATCCCTTTTTCATATTATTAACTCAGGGTTAGTCCATTCATGTGTTGAGGTGGGCTGAATCATCTCAGGTCACAGATGGGCTCAGGTGGCACCCTGCATCCCCTGGCCACCTCTCCTTGCCCTCATTTGCCCCTTACTACTGCCATCCTTCCTCTGCAACTCTGTTTAGAAACAAAGTGGCATAGATCTGGGACAAGAAAGCTGGGAGAAGCACCATTCCATTTCCACAAAAGAAATTATTTCAAAGTAACAGAACACAGATGAAGAAAAAGGTAAGAAGAAATAGTGGGTGGGAGAGATGGGGGAGATGCCTTCAGCACCACTGCCAAAAACTGTTGCAGCAGAGCTGGAAGAGATTGCTGCCAACAGGGGTTTCCACCAATATCCTGCTATTGCCTTCTCTCCTGGTCCATCAGTTCTTCTAAACTGGTGGGTGGGTGGGTGGGGGGGGGATCCAGCCAGTTCAGAGGAGGAGAAGGTAGCCAAGGTCATAAAGCAAAACAAGGGGGCGAAGTAGAATTCAAGTGTGGCCTCAGATGCTGATATAACTCTTTCTTTTTAACTCTGGAACCAGAGATAGCAACAGTCGTAGTAGACCTAGAGCAGGGGTGTCAAACATAAGGCCCGGGGACCAGATGTGGCCCGCATAAGTTTTTAACTCAAGCTCTCAGCTGCTGAGCAGTGCTGAGGTCGCACTGCTGAGAGGGCAACCCACATGAAAATTGGGCTCTCCCATATCTTGAAATATGATGAAGATTTGTGTATTTTCTTTTCTGTCATTTGCAGTTGAATTCCTAAGTGAGAAAAAGTGCTTATTTTTTGTTATGATTTGTTTAATGACATTACTTCCTGCCTAATGACATCACTTCTGGCCCTCAGCAGGCATCATGAATGCTATTCGGTTCGCTGTATGAAAAAACGTTTGACACCCCTGACCTAGAGTCTGTGGCTGACTTAGAATTTGAAACCAGACACAAAAAACATCAGCTTTGTATCCAAAAGCCCACATAAATTCCTAAAATCAGATTACCTCATCAATTGCTACACATCCCTCTTCGGCACCCCCACTCCCTCAATATTCATTCCTGCTAAAATTTAAGGTTTTTTAGATGCAGGTTTTATTCCATGACATCATGGAGGTCTATTCTTTTGATTCACAAAGAAGAGTAAATTTAATTTTTACCAGCAAAAGAAATGGTCCTGATTTTGTAATGGAATGCATTCTGACTATACACTATTGACATCACACACTAGACAAAGGGTTGCTACCTGGCCATTTTTTAATTTCAGCAATTTTTGATCTCTGTCCCGATATAAAGATAACAGACTGCATGCCCATGAGATCATCTTCCACCTCAAGAAGGGGGGGGGGAAATATGGACACTTAACTCCATATTACCTATGGAGTGGAGGTGGTTTGATCTTTGGTTTCTCAGTAGCTGAAGATGGAGTTTTAATCTGAGGTTTAGCTGTAGGTGTTGCTTCCAGATCCCGACTCAGTTCTGCTTCAGTTTTCTTGATAAATTCATCATAAGTCTGTTGTAAGAAAGAGGTTAAAAAGTCTATGAACCTCATCTCTTATACTGAGAAAATCAACCATCAACAGATAAAACAAGTACAAGTCCTCCATGGAGAAGAGCTTTTTTGTGAACATTTTCTTTTACTTGATTTTGAATTCACTGTACTTTAAAAATGACACACCTTAGTCTTATTGCTTATATGTCAATATAACATACTCTACTGCTTTCAGCTGAAGAGATTACTATTTTTACAAATAGTTTTTGTTAAACTAAATTACATCCATGAAGAACTCCACACTTTATTTCTTTTTCTTCCTGCCTATGTCAGCACACTATTACCGAATAACTGTGACAAATAATATTCTCTAAAGCATTTCCAAACTATCTCCTGGCATAGTCACACAGTGCTAAAATTGTCAAGGCATATCATCAGTTTTGACAACTGACAAGGCATGCCATGCTGCTGTGGGAGGCTTATATCCCTCAATGGCCCTACTAATAAATGACCCACCCCTAAATGCCTACAGTACACCTGCAGACTGTTCACAGCACACAGGTTGAAAATTGTTGCTCTCTAAAACAGCTATCAGTTCAATTCTGACCTGGACTTCAAAAGAAACATGGAAATACTGATCTGTAAACAGCGGAGCTGTTACAATGAAGTAGAAGAACAAAGGGTGCATCCTATACAATATTCCCCATACCATTTTTGTTTCTATTTAATGCATCTTCCATATTATTCTTACCTCTAACTGTTTGATCAAACTGGCCTCCTGGGCTTTCAGTCTCTCTTTGTGCCTCTTTTTTTGTTCCTTTTTCAGTTGATAAACTACAGACTTTCTTTTCCGTAATTCATCCTTCAGAGCCCGGATTCGACTTTCAATATCACTTTGATCAGATGTAGTTTCTGATAATGATAAATTTTATTTTATCTTTTTGCAATACTTTATTTATTTATTACAGATACAGGTAAGGAACATTGGATAAACTTAGGGCTGGGACTACACAGGTTACACATGAGGATATTGGCCATCGATTACAACATACACTGCCCAACAAGATTATTCATCAATACAAAAATTATCATATTTATTAATCTACTAATTAATAGTTTAACTAAACAATCAATATTTTTTCTCTAAAATTATCTATCCAATCATAAAAAGGCTTCAAATTTTTACTTATACACTCTTCTTGCCACTAAGCTAATACTTAAAATTTTTCTTGTCTGATTCTTAGTTTCTAATATCACATTTAAGAGGAATGCCTCCAGTTAAAATAGTAATACACAGTTCAATATCTCTTATAACATGTTATGTATCATTTTCCAAAATTTCTTTACTTTTTTGCCTATCCACCACATATAATAAAAATTCCCTCAATTCTTTACTCATCCAACATTTGTTTGATGACCCAGGGTACACTTTTACTATTTTCTCTAGAATAAAATACCATCTATAAATTATTTTATATAACCTCTTTTAAAAAATAACCCCTTTATTTATCTTATTTTCGCAATATTTGTATTCCAAATTTTCATTTACATCTACTTTGATTTAATATGATTAATAGAATACTCTTCATTTCTAAAAATAAATAAATTGATCCATTAATATCTACAAAAGAAAAAAAAGTTCTACTTGTTTTTCAGCCATTTTAACTTTCTGTCTTATTGCTTGCTTTGTTCTCTGTCTTACGGTGTTTTCCTTCCTGTTCCTCCCACTGCTCCTTCCATTTCTTCTTTTTCTTCTTAAATCTTGATAATGATAAATTTTAATGCTTTTGGAGAAGACCCATATTTTATATGCTATGAAATGTTACTGGCTAAAATGTATTTTCACACACATATTTGGTACTGCCTTTCAGAAGCAATGTTCCTCAATATCTACCTTTTCTATAAGCCATTATGTGAACCCCTAATCGTCATGTAAGTGCATATCACTGCATCAGCTTATGTTCATCCCTTTATATTCTTGTCTCTTCCATTCCTCTCTTAGTAATATCTTTGGGGCAGGGCCCTAATGTTTTTTGCTGTAAGTTTGTAAGTTTGACCTAAACTGAAAATACAACATGAACAATATTTAAGGGTGCAATCTTCATGCTTAAGTGCACTCCAATCCTAATATTAATATCAATGAAATTAAAGGCCCAATCCCATAGGGCTTGTCACCAGCACTTCAGCTCCACTGCCAGTGCTGGGCATTGTAAAAGTGCTGTATGGCACTCTGGCACTGGCAGTGAGCACACAGAGCCAGTGAAGAGGCCAGCACCAAGGGATGTATCACTGGAGCGAAGGGCAGAATGTATCCCCTCTGGGTGGTGGGAAGGATTACCGGGGTAAGAAGAGGGCAGGGAGGGAGCAGAACTGGATGGGTGGGTTGGACCTGGGAGGGGGGCTGGGGTGATGGCAGAGGCTGCAGCCATATCCCGAGCCACGGAGCCCTACACAGGCCTTCTTGGTTCTGCACAAGCTCAAGAGCTGGCGCAGCTCCAAGGAGACCCATTTTGACACAGTGTAAGAAAATATTCATTCCCTTATCCCGAGAAGACTCTAGCGGCTGCCCCAGCCCTGCAGGATACCTTGATGGCCATTCAGGTGCCACTGTACTTTGCAGCAGCGCTGGGGTATAGGATTGGGCTGCCCATGCAGTAATTAAGGAATATTAAAGTTAATGGTGTTGGAATTTTGATGCAATGTCACTAGCAGAACTCTGGAGGGCAGTGCTAGGTCCAGACACCCGAGACCTCTTCACCTGCCCCTCTATGGTTCTTGAGGGGTGTGTGGTCCTTAACGCTATTCCTGCCGTTTCTCCACACAATCTCTCTCTTCACAAACAGTGAAGGAGAAGGATGTGCTCTGTTAGGGCTCCGTGCCCGCCACACTTTCACCCAAAGAGAACAGCTCTAGGGTTCTCTGTTCCAAAGTAGAAGAGCCTCTGATCATGATCAGAAGAGGCATGTATACAACTATGAACTGTGACTAAAGTATTTCTTATGAAACCTTAACTAAGCCTCTGCTCCTGTAAATGTTTTATGGACAGCAACCAGCCAAGGTGGTGGAATTTCTTATGATAGGAAGGGGAAACTTTCGCTGATGACTCTGCTTTTCCTCCCTTCCTTCCAACAAATGGAATACCCTGCACATGCCTGATCTTGGCTAATCTCAAAAGCTAAGCAGGGTCAGGCCTGGTTAGTACTCGGATGGGAGACCACCTGGGAATACCGGGTGCTGTAGGCTTATACCATAGTCTTTCGAGACTGAAGGTTGCCAACCTATAGAACATTCAACTTTTTCAAGACTGCACTATATATACCTAAATCTTTTAATGTACAACTGCAGTGATTTAGTTCCTTCCCACACCCAAGAGACAAACTTCTTTAACTAAGGATGCGATACTATACAGATTTACCTGACAGTAAATCCCATTAAGTTCAGTGAGACATACTTCTGAGGAGACATGCATAAGATTGTGCTGCAAGACTGCCAACACATACACACTTTTGAACAATGCCCATTTTAGCAACTACAGGGGGCCCTTCTTATCCCCCTGCTCAGCATCAATTCTAATATCTGCGGATGCCAAGCCCAAGCCCACAGCTGGAAGGCCTCAGAGGACCTGCCAGATGCAACTGGAATTGCATCTTCTGAAGAGATCAGAAGGCCACTCAGATGCTTCTGAAAGGCACTTCTGGTTTACTGGCCTGGGCCCCCTGTAGATTTCATTATCCACGAAATTTGGTATCTGCAGGGAGTCCTGGAATGAATCCCCTGCAGATACCAAGGGTCCACTGTAGTGTATGTACACTTTTTACAGTTGAGCAAATAATCAAGTTGCAAATAAGATGGTATGCTTGGCACTTTAACCCTTACCTGATTGGGTCATGGATAGAGACTCATCAGACCAACTATAGGATACATCCTGGGATTTTGTAGGTAAATGCTGCTGCCCTCCAGTTCCTTTGGAGAACTCCTGCTTTGACAGTGATGCACTACTTTTGGAAAGAGACTATCCAAAGAGGAAAGAAAATAATCTGCTTGTAAACTCATCTTTTTAAAAAAAATCAATTATGCCGTATCTTACAAAATTATATACAGGCCCAGCCTATTTATACACAGATTTTTTTATACAAGGATTTGACTCAACATGAATGGCCACTGCAAATGAGAAGGAATGTGCTGATCCCTGGAGAAGGGAAAAAATGCATCCCTTTAAAATCAGTTTAAAAAACTGAACAGTCCTTTAACAATAGCCTCCTTAATGAGGGGGGGGGAAGCTGGTTGACAATCCATCAATCTTTCTCTCTCCAGCGGACCCCTCCCTTCCCCCTGGGCAAAAAGTGAAAGAAGTGAAGTGAAAGAAAGATACTTTGCATTGGTGAAGGGAGGGGTCGGAGTGAAGCCTTTCTAAGCACTTTGAGAGAGACTGATTGTTAGATTGTCGTCTTAATGACTCCATCTTAACATCACAAAGGTCAGCAAGGCTGTTTTTAAATCACTGGAGAAAAGAAACTTTGTTTTTTTAAATTGATTTGCTAACCTGCATTTTTTGCCACAGAACCACGTGAATAATGAGGCTCAACCTGCATATGGAAAGCATTATCTTGTCATAAATTTCTAGGTACAACAAGATATATTAAAAGTTTTACAAGAGTTTTGTTGGCATGTTTTTATTATAAAGGATTAATAAGAAATAGCCAAAGTTTTGCTTCAACTAGTACTTCATCAAGTCTACCTGATGTGTTCTAGACTGAATATAGAAAGTTCTAAAACAGGGATGTCAAACGTAAGAACCAAGGGACAGGTGTGGCTCACTGAAGCTTTTTATCTGGTCCTAGAGCTCTCAGCTGCTGAGCAGTACTGAGGTGGTGCTGCTGAAAGGCCGGCCTGCATGATTATTGGGCTCTCATGTAACTTGCATATTTTCTCTTCCATTATTTGCAGCTAATGCGTTCCTGAGTGAGGAAAAAAGTGCTTATTTCTGGTTATGACCTATTTAATGACATCATTTCCTGCCTAATGACATCACCTCTGGCCCTAAGCAGGAATCATGAATGCTATTTGGACCACTATATGAAATGGGTTTGACACCCCTGTTCTATAACAATAAGTAAGTAAGGAGAAAGAAAAAACAGATCTTGAAAAGCGGTGAGGAATGTAGAACAAAGGAAGATAGCAAAAAGGTGAGAAGAAAAGGGACAAAGAGCGCAATCCTAACCTGCGCTGGAGCAGGCAAGCCAAGAGGCATCCAATGCGGGACTGCAGCGAGCAGTGGCTGAGCCACGGGCAAGGGGAAGCTCTTCCCCTTACCCGAGGGTAAGGGCTGCGTGCCCCTATGGGTCTCCTTGGACCTGCGCCACCTCCAGAGGAGGTGAAGCCACTCCGCTCGCTCCGGGGACGGGGGTTAGGATCCAGCATAACCACCGGGTCCCAGCCCGGCCCCCGGCTCCCTGTGTGCCTGCCCCTCCCCCTGCCCAGTAACGCCCATGCCCCCCACACCTACATTTGCCGCTTATGTCCGTGCACTCACACTGACACAAGCGGCAGTGCAGGAGCTGTGGCTGCCTCCGTCGGCGCATCTGAATGCGCCGATGCAGCTCCCGCCTAAGGAGGCACAAACGTGCTTTACGGCATGTTTGTGACCCTCCAAGGCCACCTATAACTCCTGGTTAGGATTGCACCCAAAGATAGATTTGGAGAATTACAGAACGTGACAGCAAGTGTAGAAGGGCAGATGCTCAAAGTTGACAGCAAAGGGCAGCTGTCCATGTTACAGCCACCCTCTCAACCAACCTATTCTGACCAAATCATTCTTTCATGTTACACTTTCCTACTCACTATCCCCTTGCTGCTCTCCTTTCAATACTTGGCCCCAAACCTTATTCTTCTGTAGCACAAGAGTTTTATACACACCTAATAAAGATACAGCTGCTAAAAATGGTAAATGGAAGACACAGCAATGCTTCCCACTCCTGGTGCACATCATAGACTTAATCTTTGCGCCACATATGTCTGTGGTACTCCAGTAGAAAACATTTTGGCTGGTTTAAGGGCATATTTTGCATTTGTTGATACTATTTTATAGTTATACTAAACAACAGAGCTCAAGTTCCAGCATTAGTCTCAAATTCAGCAGGGCAAAAAAAATGTCTCAAGTCAAATTATCTTCCTGAAAGCTGCCTTAGAGCATTAACACGATTCCTGCAACTCTTATTATGTATGGCATATACAAAAGGTGGGCAATCTGTGGCCAGATACCTAAAATCCTGGATATCTGAGCTACTCTTTTTTAAAGTGAATTTCTAGTTCATGTGACTGTAGAAAAGAAAATATGACAAACAATTGTGCAAAAAGATCGAACGAAAGGCTGCAAGTAAGAAGCTTGAATGGCGTTTTCAATGTATGTACCATACCAACCAATGTTGATATGGTAAGGTTTTTATGTGGTAGGAGGGAGAAAAGAGGAACATACCTTTATACAAGATGGGCTAGAAGGCTAGAGCTATTTCAAGTATAGCTTAGAGTTAAAGTTGCCCCCAAAATTGCTATAAACATTTAAACCAAAAATTTATATTACATAAAGAAAAATCAACAGCCTTCAAGACAGAAAGGTGACTTAATTTCTACTGATCATCTAAGGCAGGGGTGTCCAAAGTTTTTGGCAGGAGGGCCACATCAGCTCTCTGACACTGTGTCAGGGGCCGGGGAAAAAAAGAAATAATTTACTTTTAAAATTTGAATAAATTTACATAAGTTTACATAAATGAATATATTAAAGATGAACTTATATGAATGAATTACGGTCTTGCAATAGCTCAAGGCCTATAAAAGGCCTTGCATAAAGCAAGGCTGGCCTTTCCTTTGCTGCCGCTACTGCATCACAGACATGAAACAGCAAGAAGTGGAGGGAGCCCTCATCCCACAGCTCATGTGAGAGGTCAAACAGTTGCCCTCACACTGCGAGCAGTTGTGTCAGGCCAGTGCAGGCTCCAACAAATCTCTGGAGGGCCAGAGGTTCATTGGAGACTGGGGACTTCCTGAGGGCCGCATTGAGAGGCCTCGAGGGCCGCATGTGGCCCCAGGGTCAGGGTTTGGGCACCCCTGATCTAAGGAAACATTTTGGCATTTCTTGTTTTTTTACTGACAATTCAAACACATTTTAGGATTGGCATGCATGTTGCTCAGCAGTTTTAAATGACGAGTGGTGTTCTCACTGCTGGACATTTTATTAATGCACTATTTTTTACTTTAGGTAAATGCCACTTATACTAAGAGTTGAAAGAATCATAAGGTTAATACTCTAAAAGAGCTTATAGGAAGAAAATTTCCTTTCAGACTTTTTTTTGCCTAGCTTATTGTTACATGCAGGATACAGGCACGGAGCACAATGCTCAAGCCAACAGCATGTAAAGGATGGTAAAAATGAAAACATAGTTTTAGCATTGCAATATGCAAGCTCACTCACCAGTTTTCCAGGAGAGGCAGCAGATGCTAGTTCCTGTGTATAGACCATTTCTTCAGTAAGCGTAGCATGATCTGGGCTTCCCAACTGCTCTTGATTCTCAGAGACCTTTGATGGGCCAGACTCAACAGCTAGGCTGCCCAGTTCTTCTGGGACAGAACTTTCGCTATTCAGGCGAGAACAAGGAGGCACTGAAGAGTCTTCTTCACTGGCTGTTTCTGAGATGAGATAGCGAAGTAATGTCAGACAAGCACGAACACCCACCACCTTCCACAAGGCTCTACAATCGGTCTATTTATTATCTCCCTACCCAAGGATGAGGGAGAAATCCAACTTTCTGAAACCCACATTAGGATCACATAAACCACTGGTTCCCAACCCGTGGACCACGGGTGGTCCAAGAGACCCTGAGAAGTGGTCTGCGAGGTCTCGGGGGGAAAAAATTGCTTTTGATCACTTCCAGCAATTCCATGGACCACCAGAGAGGGCAGAGAACGGATCACCTGCAGCTGGCAGCAAAAGCAGCAAACCACAAATGTTCTCTATAAATAATAAATCTCTAAGAAATTACAGGCAGCCTGCATTATTCATGGCTTTGATACCTGTGGATTTCTTCATCTGAGGGTCCCTGAACCCGTGGTGCTTGCTGACTTGGAGCCTCTGGAGGTGAGGGGAGCTGCATTCCTCTTGCCTCTGGAGGCTCTTCTGAAGCCTGCAGGACACTGTGCATGTCCACCCACGGCCTCTGCAGGCTTCAGAAGAGCCTCCAAACTGACTAGAGCTGAATTCCAGTCGGGTTCAGGGACTGGCTGTCGGTTTTGATTACCTTTATGCCTAATAAAGGTTTCTGAAATTGAAAAAAAAAACAGAACACCCATGGTTTTTCTTATCTGTGGGGGTTCCAGGAATGGAACCCCTGTGGATAATGAGGACCAACTATATTACTAATTTTAATGTATTTTTTGTGTGTAGGGGTGGGAGGTTGCACGACAATTCCAATTTTTGCTTCAGTGGTCCATGGTCTCCTAAAGGTTGGGAACCACTGACATAAACCTAAATCATAAATTGAAAATACAAACAATGAAATGTATCTGACAGCGATTTAAGTTAAGCATATTCATGTTTACTCAGAAGTCCCACTGTGTTCACGAAGGCTTAGGCCTATACAAGATTCCACTCTCAACACCATCATATAGTAAACATTTCATTACTTTTGCAGTTCTAGAGTACAACTTCTGTGTATAAAGATATGTTTCCTGAGGCATGCAATAATCATGGATGGACAAGTCCAGTGCGATTTGACTTGGGTCGAGTCATAAGTCTCAACCCCCTGCAACTTGACTTGAAAACGAGTCATAATGAGCGGACTTTCCAAGTCACCCAGAGCATTTTCGTGACTTGAAAAGACTCGAGTCACAAGTTGATCCCTTTAAAAAGTCAGCTGTGGAAAAATTGGGGTTGCTGCCAGGGTGTGTGTGTGTGTTGGAGTTCTCTTTAACCACTCCCCTGCTATCCCCATCCCATCTGCTATCCCCATCCCATCTGTAAACCAGGCAGGAGGGGGTGGGACGGACTGCAAGAGAGCAGGGACAGAACCAGCAAGTGGGAGGAGGGTCACATGCAGCAGCTGCAAGGCTTACCAGGACGACCCAATCCTTTGCAGCTCTACTCAGAAGTAGTCCCATTTGCTACTTATCTGTCCCATAAGTTTCACATATTCTGGAACTTTTTTGAGCTCAAGTACCTGCAGCATCATAGCAAAAGTATTTCCTACTGGTTTCAGTGGAACTCACTTCCAAATATGTGCACTTAGGATCACAGCCAAAGCCATTCTAACAGAAACTATACAAGATCAAAGCTATATCCAGACCCAGGACTACATGTGATTTTACCTCATAACATATTCTGAACATATCAGTTAACCTCTGACAGATAGTCATATGACACAGAACCATGACCACAAAGGATCAAAACCATTAGAATTGGACCAGGTCAACATTTCACTGAACTGGGGGTGAAACTCAAAGGAGCCAGAGAGCCACATTTCCCAACTAGTAAACTCCAAACTTCATGAGACAGGAACAATTATTCCCAGAAAAATGGCAGCACAGTACTTTCTGAATGTGAAGGTGTGTCCAAATGTGAAGCATTTGTGTCCAATGTTTTCACTTGATGCCCATTTATCATTTAGGTGGGCCCGACTCCACCATATAATCTTTGTGGGTTAAATTACCAAGCCTGAGGAGTGATGTGATACTGGGGTTGTAAAAGCATCTACTTTTAATAGTTTCTAAAGCCTGGTTAAAAATTGCCACTTGGATTCTTCCCAACTTTTTCATTTTCCTAGAAGAACAATTTTTTCCCCTCTAACACCAGAATATTAGATCATCAAATAAAAGCTGATTAGTAGCTGGATTAGGATGTTTAAAAAGGAAATACTATTTTGCGTATGGTGGAGGTGGGTCTGACTCCATCATAGAATCTCTGTGGGTTAAATTACCAGGCCTGAGAAGTGATGTAATACTGGGGGCATACTATCGTCCTCCAAACCAGAAACCGGAAGGGGACCTTGAAATGAGGAAACAGATAAGGGAGGTGTCAAGGAGGGACAGGGCTGTAACCATGGGGGACTTCAATTATCTTCATATCGACTGGGTCAGTTTGTGTTCTGGTCATGAAAGAGAGACCAGATTCTTTGACATGCTAAATGACTGTGCCTTAGAGGAGCTAGTCATGGAGCCCACCAGAGGGCAGGTGACTCCGGATTTAATATTGTGCAGTACTCAGGACCTGGTTAGAGATGCAAATGTTACTGAGTCATTGGGAAACAGTGACCATGCTGCAATCTGTTTTGACATGTATGTTGGGGGAAGAGTACCAGGCAAATCTGTCACAAAAACTCTTGACTTCCGACAAGCCAACTTCCCACAAATGAGGAGGCTGGTTAGAAGGAGGTTGAAAGGGAAGGTAAAAAGAGTCCCATCTCTCCAGAGTGCATGGAGGTTGCTTAAAACAACAGTAATAGAGGCCCAGCAGAAGTGTATACTGCAAAGGAAGAAGGGCTCGACTAAGTCCAGCAGGGTGCCCGCATGGCTAACGAGCCAAGTTAGAGAGGCCGAAAAGGGCAAGGAACATAAACTGTGGCAAAAAAAATGTAAGAAGGTGATACGGGAGGCCAAGAGAGACTGTTAGGAACAAATGCCAGTAACATTAAGGGGAATAATAAAAGCTTCCTCAAATATGTTAGAAGCAGGAAACTCACAAGAGAAGCAGTTGGCCCTCTGGATGGTGAGGGAGGGAAAGGGGAGTCAGGCAGATACCGCTGCCCAAATGGCCCCTCCTGACCAAGGAATTAAGTCAGATAGAGGTTGAAAGAGAAGATGTTTCAGACCTAATTGACAAATCAATGATCAATAAGTCACCGGGCCCTGATGGCATCCACCCAAGAGTTATTTAGGAACTGAAGAATGAAGTTGCTGATCTCTTGACTAAAATATGCAACTTGTCCCTCAAAACGGCCACGGTGCCAGAGGACTGGAGGATAGCAATTGTCACACCGATCTTTAAAAATGGAAGGAGAAGTGACCTGGGAAACTATAGGCAGGTCAACGTCAAAAATATTCCAGGTAAAATGGTGCAATGCCTCATCAAAGATAGAATCTCAAAACACACAGATGAACACACCTTGCTGAGGGAGAATCAGCATGGCTTCTGTAAGGGTAAGTCTTGCCTCACAAACCTTATAGAATTCTTTGAAAAGGTCAACAGGCATGTGGATGTGGGAGAACCCATGTGGACATTATATATCTGGACTTTCAGAAAGCGTTCAACACAGTCCCTCACCAAAGACTACTGAGAAAAGTAGGGAATTAGAGGGTAGGTCCTCTCATGAATTGGGAACTGGTTGAAGACCAGGAAAGAGCGTGGCTGTCAATGGACAATTTTAACAATGGAGAGAGGTGAAAAGCAGTGTGCCCCAAGAATCTGTCCTGGGACCAGTGCTTTTCAACTGTTCATAAATGACCTGGAGACAGGGTTGAGCAGTGAGGTGGCTAAGTTTGCAGACGACACTAAGCTTTTCTGAGTGATGAAGACCAGAAGCGATTGTGAGGAGCTTCAGAAGGAACTCTCCAAACTGGCAGAATGGGCAGCAAAATGGCAGAAGCGCTTCTAAGTAAATAAGTGTAAAGTCATGCACACTGGGGCAAAAAATCAAAACTTCACATATAGGCTAATGCAGGGCTTTTCAAACTGGGGCGTTGCAACGCCCCAGCCTGTGGGCCCTGGCCTCTGCCCCCTTAAGGGGTGGGAGCAGTCTTGAGGCAGGGAGGAGGCAGTGGCGCGATCCCTAGGATCGCGCCACTCAGGGGGCTACAGGGGCTCGGGAGCACTTACCCAAGCCTCCTACAGCCTCCCCAGGGTGCGGGGAGCCCGGTGCGAACCTTTGTTAGGGCTCCCCGCAGCAGTAAAAGTGGAGTGATTGCGCGCCACTTCCGCTTTAGCGGAGGCGGGGTGCGATCGTTCAGCTTTTACCTGAGTTCTAATGGCTAATGGGTTCTGAGCTGTCTGTGACAGATCAGGAGAGGGATCTTGGGGTGGTGGTGGATAGCTTGATGAGAGTGTCAACCCAATGTGCAGCAATAGTAAAGAATGCCAATTCTATGCTTGGGATCATTAGAAAAGGTATTGAGAATAAAATGGCTAATATTATAATGCCGTTGTACAAATCAATGGAAAGGCCACACCTGGAGTATTGTGTCCAGTTCTGGTCACCACATCTCAAAAAGGATATAGTGGAAATGGAAAAGGTGCAAAAGAGAGCGACCAAAATGATCACTGGGCTGGGGCGCCTTCCTTATGAGGAAAGGCGACAGTGTTTGGGTCTCTTCAGTCTAGAAAAGAGGCTCATGATTGAGACATACAAAATTATGCACAGGAACAATAGAGTGGATAGAGAGATGCTCTTTACCCTCTCACACAACACCAGAACCAGGGCACATCCACTAAAATTGAGTGTTGGGAGAGTTAGGACAGACAAAAGAAAATATTTCTTTACTCAGCATGTAGTTGGTCTGTGGAACTCCTTGCCACAGGATGTGGTGATGGCATTTGGCCTAAATGCCTTTAAAAGGGAATTGGACAAATTTCTGGAGGAAAAAATCCATCACGGGTTACAAGCCGTGATGTGTATGTGCAACCTCCTGATTTTAGAAATGGGTTATGTCAGAATGCCAGATGCAAGGGAGGGCACCAGGATGAGGTCTCTTGTTATCTGGTGTGCTCCCTGGGGCATTTGGTGGGCCACTGTGAGATACAGGAAGCTGGACTAGATGGGCCTATGGCCTGATCCAGCGGGGCTGTTCTCATGTTGTTATTATCATTTCCTCTGAGTTTCACTGACTGGACTACATAACCAGAAAGATAAACACACCCCTAGAAAGAGAAGTAGCGGAAAAAGTAGTATTTTAAAAAAGAGAAGTCACTGTCAAAATCTTCCTACTGCCGTGTCAAAACATTCCCATAACATCCCCCCAGAAATACCACCAATAGTTACACATAAACACAGGTATGAAGAGCAGCAGAGCAGAAGACAATACCAAGTAGCCTCCTTTCCAGGAAAAAAGTCAAACATGAGATCAAGAGCAATCATATAATACCTAAGAGCCTGGGTTGATAGTCTTCCCCCACAACTGGTTCTGTTCCAAAAACAGAGCGTGCCAAAGAATAATGTGTAATAGGCATAACTCATTGGTTAGTTAGGCCAGTGCTACTCAACATGGTGGTCCACAAGACATCAGCTGCCAATCTGTGCCAAGTTTCCAGGAAATAAACAATAGTAGTAATATGGCACAGATCCAGTACCAATCCTCGTAACATTAGAGACAATAAATTGCCAGTCCCTGGCATACTGGGGGGAAAAAAAGCGCTGGCCCACCACATCAGATAGTTTGAGAAGGACAGGGTTAGGCAGTCCGCCTCCTGGTGGTGGGGAAGCCATCTGCACATTGCATGCTCACACTGCAGAATCAATCACAATGGGTCTTGTCCTTCATAATTGGCATGCTGCCAAACAGGGCTCTAATTTATAAATATTCTTTCAATCTTTGTACCTTTCTGATCAGACTTCTGGTCTCCTGGCACCTTTTTGTTCGCTTTTGCTTTGAGCAGCTCTTTGTCCCAGGCAGCCAGTGCTTGTTTCTCTATCTGACGTATCTCTGCTTCTTCTGCATCTAGACGGCGCTTCCACTGCAGCAGTTCCTCAGCATGCTGACGCCGCTGCATCAGTTTTTGCTCCCGCTTAGTCAAGAACCTGGCAAACAGAACAGTGTGAAATTGGTCACCACTGCCCTCAATGGTAGGATACAAGATAGCCTATCCTCCATTAAGATGCTTGAGGTTAAGACAAATCATACAATGAAAGCATTTTTCAATTACCACCATGAATACAAACGCACTCCAAGTACCAAAATTCACCTGAGTCATAGCTAATGCTTCTCACTTCACAAAACTCTGCACATTTCCCCTTCTGTGAAAAAAAGAGGGAATCTGTGTAAAATAAGATTTTCCTTTTAAAAATGTTTTAATTTTTAATAGTGCTGTACTGTTCTTAATGCCAATCCCTGTCCTCATCCAGGCTCAACCTTCACCAGATCTCACAGAGATTATAAAATATCCAGATAACAGAATAAATTGTAGTCCACTGAGGTAACAGAGGTTTACATTCACCTCTGTTCCACACCCTGGTACAGAATTGAAAATCTATGACTAGCTATAGTTATGTGCTTCTGGCTGCACTTAGGTCCTTCTGTTCTTAATTAGAAGCCACATGACCTAAACCAGAGTAATGATAGACAATTCCCCTGGTGACTGGCACACTTCCAAGGAGACATTCACAACCTGATATGGCAACTGCATTACTACAAAAAGAGAGTTAATCACCTCCAAAATCAGAAAGATGAGTTTTAAATAATCAGCTCAGGAGGTCTTACTTACCAACAAGCATAATTTAGAAACTGTACATCAAGTTTTCCCTGCCTCCCAGAAAGCTGGTGTTTGGATGGTATGCACCCATCTCAATCCATCCAAATATTCATTCCACTGCCCCCAAGTTATAAGAGGCTAAACTTATAACTTATAAATTTCACCCAAATATGCCACAAACCATGAGAAAGAGGCTTTAAGAAGAGCATAGAACTGCAAAACAGTCAAGGTCCAATGGCAAAATTAGATAAGTTAGCATTATATAAACATGGTAGAAAAAAACTCAAGGCATTTGGTACTGAGGCAGCCAGAAAACCTAAAAGCACCTTTCCATTGTGGCAGGAATAGTAGTAAAACTAACTCTGAAATCTTTTACATATCTACACAGAAGTAAGTCCTACTGTCCTTGGGACTTAGTCCCAGGTAAGTATATTATGGACTGCAGAGGTAATAATTCATCATTCTATGCCCTTCAAGTATTATCCTAACAATTTGCCACCCAAGGAAGTCTAGCTCACTTTGTTTAGTAATAAGGCCGACTGATAAACAGAACACAATATTTTTATTGCAAAAAGTTTACTCCAGAAGCTTGGAAGCAGACATTCAGAGTGGGGCTATGGCTCAGTAGAAGTACTTTGCAGTACTAGAAGGTTGTAGGTCAATCCCTGGCATCTTCAGGTTGGGCTGAGAAAATACTCTGTCTGAAATCCTGAAGAGCTGCTGCCCATCAGTGTTGACAATACTCAGCTAGATGGAACTATGACCAGCCTGAATATAGGGAAAAGTTCTATGCTGCATTTAAGGTAATTAGTTTTGTTACTGTCAATGAACAAACATTGAACAATGAACAAACACACACTAAAATCAACTCAATTTCCAAAATGTTTTTTTTTGGGGGGGGGGGGGGTCTGCCATTTCTCAAACTTCTATACAATCAAAACATTTGGTTTTGTGTATGACAAGAAAGGGAAAGGGGAGAAATCACCAAACAGGTTGCTCACTACTAGTCCATTGTACTTATCTTTATTGCCCACAATAAACGAATGCTCATAAAATTCCACACCCTGGTACAGAATTGAAAATCTATGACTAGCTATAGTTATGTGCTTCTGGCTGCACTTAGGTCCTTCTGTTCTTAATTAGAAGCCACATGACCTAAACCAGAGTAATGACAGACAATTTCCCTGATGACTGGCACACTTCCAAGGAGACATAGTGCACCTACACAACTGCACTGTAGGCTGGTTTAGGTGCCTCTGTGCTTCAAATGAAATCCTTCAGGCCAACCTTTAACTGAAAGGCTATAGTTCCAAAGCTTTAAGTATACAGACACCAAATGATAGTGCAATGATGACTATTGGTGACAATTTGTTTTGATAATTTATTGTTTAAACCAGTACGTTGTATGAAAAATTTCATTACCTAGCCTGGCCATCTCCATTCACCAGCTTGGAAGCAGCAGTGTTCAAAGAGTACTTGTCCATCTTTTTTGAGTCTATGAACTCAAGAAATTTTCAGATCTATAATTCTTGTTGTCTTTACCTATCTACCTACGCATTTCCAGTAAATCTATGGAGGGATTCCTGCTGAAAGGATTTAGGGAATGAAGCAAACTAAACTAGCTTGCTAGTATACCACCTTGCACAGGGATAGTGGATCTAGCTGTCTGTGTGCATTTTTTTTATTGAAATCAAAGTCACAGAATAATAAAAAGCTTATAATAAAAAAGCCCAAAGCTTGTAATTAAAAGGAAATGTTTGAAATATACAGCAAGTATGATGAAGTCTCAAAAACCATTAGGAACAGGGTTCCTGTTGGGCAAACAGGTTGAGCAAAATAGTCATCAAGTGGCTAAGAAAACAGGTGTTACAGAACATCACACAACACATGATCTCTTCTTCCTACATCTTTCTTTTTCTTAACTGACAGCCTGCTCTTACTGCACCTCTCTGTCCTCACACATCAGTTTCCACACCTTCTCCATCTTTTATGACTGACTGCTACCCTCTGTGCATAAACATATTTCAAATTATTTGGGAAAGAAGTTCAATCATTGAAAATAAACAAATTTGCTTAATTTATATTACTAGTCCAGACTCTGATTTTGGTTCTTACATGAAGCATTTGGAGTTGCTTTGTTTAGGCAAGTGGAATTTCCATTGTGGCCACAAATAGGGCTCCAACTTTATTTTCAAATCAGTTTGAAAAGGTTAATGGAAGCAGCTAAATGACAAGTTGCAACTGAATGATATTTACTTGTGCAGTTAAAAAGTTCAAATTGGTGATTTCATAAGTAGGTGCTGAAAGACGAAGATAAATCTAATTCTCAAGCTTAGCTTCCCATTACTGATTTATGCATTAGCTGGCTAAAGAGAAGCAGAAGGATGCCAGCCCCCATGTTCAACAACATCAGATTTAAACTTTACACAGAAGAGGGAAAGTTTTGTGGGGAAAAATACATATCTTTAGGAAGAGTTTCCTAGACATGTAAAACTGAACAGAGCATGCTCGATCAAAGAGTCCACCACTGAAAAAGGTGCAAAGTTACCTGACCAATTGGTTGTAGATATACAGCTGGAATTTGGGATGGAGGTTGGGAAAACAGACACTGAGAGAGGCCCAGTGGTGAGACGTAAAGACAGAGAAGAAGTAGTGAACAGGAGAGCAGTGTCTACAAAATAAGGAGGAAGAGTTTTAAGCCAAGATAGTCAGAAACAGACAGAAAAGCGAGAGTGGGAAAGCATCTAGCACAGAACTTTAAATGTGTCTCAAGGGTCAAGCATATCATGTGCCGACAAGTAGAAAACTCCAAAGACAACGTAACAAAATTCCCTTCAAAAGCTTGCTGCTTCTGACACTGGTAAACCTATCTTACCTTTACTATATTTTGGAAGGTGTTTTTCTTGCTGCCAAGAGGTAGGCATTCATACAAAATTCTATCTACCCATTTCAGTATTTAATTTCAAAGGTTTGCTGCTCTGGCTGTTTAAACCAAAGTTCCAAGGTATGTTCCAATCTCATTCATATGAATGAAAAGTCTGATAAACTTCTAATTTCAATGAATTAAGCTGTCCAGAGGTGGGAGTTGGGACAGTACCACTTTGGTAAAGAAATGGTACAGATTGTTTACTGGGATATGATGCTCATGCACTTCCATTTTGCACTAATTAATGGTTTTACCCTCATCTTCACACTCTGCTCACACAATTCTATTTTCAAGTACTGTCCCGCCACAGCACAGTATCGCTACCATGAAATGCCTACATGGCAAAACTATTAAAAAACAAAGGAATTAAATGGCTGAGATATTAGAAGACAAACCATGCTATCAATAAGCACTATCAGTTATTATATTCTGTATAAACTTATTAATGTAAAGAATCGTTTTATTTAGGACAGTTTCATCTTAGAAAACTGAAAATATCAGAACCACAGAGGGTTAATTCTTTGACAGAGCATGCTCCTGTTCACATGCATACCTAAAAACAAAGCATTTGTTTTAATCAAAGATGAACTCTGACGCTTCTTTAGAGGAGACAGTCTACAAACATTACCAGATAAAATTCAGTATTTGTGGCAAGGTCAACAGCATTCAGTTTGTTATCTTTTTGGCCCTTAAAGAAAGTTAGCAGACTATTTGATCATCTGACAGTTTAAAGCAGTGGTACTCAAACTTTTCCGGCCAGTGGTTCCCTTGACCCCTGTGGCTGTTGACCATGACTCCCCATCATGTTCCTGATGGTTGGAAGTGACATCATTAAACAGGAAGTGGTCAGAAATATTAATTATATTAATCATATCATTAATTAAATGCAGATCTTAAAAATATATTATTAATACATAGCAATATACATGCTTTATAAATGATCAGCTGCTGATCACTGTTGGAGACAGGATGCTGGAGTAGGTAGATTTTGTCTAGCCCAGGAAGACTCATTTTTTTAACTTTGTAAGCATACCAATAGAATTGTTTTATCAAATGAACTTTGTGAACAACCAATCTGACCAACATTACACACACACACACCCCTGTGGACCCCAATCCAACTAGTCAATTCTCCCGTTCTCCTTGGATAGGACTGAACCCTTTATTAATTTAATGAAATTAAATTTTTCCAGCAGCTGGTGGGGAAAACAAAAATAGACCATAAAAATATATCAGAGCTGATAAGGGTTTGGTTAGGAAGCTGATTTGTCTCCTATATCAGGAGATGCACAGCTCAAGCCTATACATGTCTACTCAGAAGTAAGTCCCATTAGAGTCAATGGGGCTTACTCCCAGGAAAGTGTGGATAGGATTGGGCTGGCAATCACTTCATTAATGGCTGATAAGTACTCCCTTCAAATAGCACGATTCATCACTTTAAAAATACAGCCTTTCCTCTTCAGTCAAACAACAAGATGAACAACAAGATTTAAAGTTTTAAATCACTTTAAAAACAGTACCCTTTTTTCTGCTCCTGGCCAAGTAAAGTGTGTGATTGTCTCTTCCCTCCCCCTTTGCCAACTGCATGGAAGCAACTTTAAGCATCCTGATGACTGGTAAAATAGGAAGCATTTTATTTGGGGAGGGAGAGGAAAGCGGGAAGGTTTGGAGATCGAAAGGGGAGAGTGGAAGAGGGAGTTGAAAAGAGAGATTTCACTTTGATGAGAAGCGATCCCAGGCTGGGAACTAGGAACCAACCAGACAAGGATCAAGGAGGGTTTTTTTTTCCAACGGTCAGCAAGGGCAAGGACTGCAAAATGAGCATGCTTGGTACTTGCCAGATGGGGGTTGGAGTCGAAGAGCTTTGGAAACAACATGCAGCGAACACAGAAGGCGGCAGCCTCAGAGTGGAGGGAGAAGAGGGCGGGGCGGCGGCAGCCACTCTCGCAGTCACTCGGAGGGAGCAGCTAAGCAACTCCCATTTCTTCTGCTTTTAAAAAAAGCGCAGAAGATTGAGGGCCTCGTATTTTGCCCAGGGGTGTGACTGTATCGCTGCGAGAGGACATCCCACGCCTCCCCTTTGAGTTCCTGGCGCCTCCCTAAGGAGCTGCGCCTCACAGTTTGAACAACACTGGTTTAAAGACTTCCTTGCTATTGAAACAATGCACAAGATGGCAAACAAAATAATGCATCATATTAACTCTACATTTCTATACCGGCTTGCCTTATTGGTATTTTTTCCAAGTTCAGATATGAAACTACATTCCGTTAGTCTTTATGAATATGCAACAAATTTCTATGCCATTTAAGCAATAATATGCTGCTAAACTGGACTGATCCCACCCATAAGCAGGGGTAAAACAGCTTCACTGAGGAGCAGTAGGCAGTGATCCACACCTACCCAGCTGCTTCACCCTGCTGCTATCCATTCTTGCTTGCTCTCCTTGAAGAATGAGCAAGAAAAGGATGGGGGAACAGTTTATCTCCTCTTCCAGCCCCACTGCTGAAGAATGTGGCAGCATGGGGTGGTTCCTTGGAATTCTGCTCCCAAGCTCCTCCCTATTCAACCAGTATTGAAGACATAAAGGAAGTGGAGGGAGGCGGTGACACTCGTTCCATTTGCTGGAGAGTAATTGGGAAGGGGTTGCAGCAGCCCCTTCCTCCTTCCCCAGCCCTGCTGCCACATTCTTCAGTGGTGGGCTCATTCTTTATGAGACTAGGCTGTGTGCACTGCTGTATGCATCAAAAAACAGGTAGATGTGTGTGTGTGTGGTCAAATTTGAGTAACACTTCAGGTAGCAGTTTTGCTTGGGTCAGGAATGCTACTAAAGAACTTGTTTAGCCAATTTCTGCTCATACCCCAAGGCTTCAATTCTATGCATGCTTACTTGGGAGTAAGCCCCACTTAACTCAGTGGCACTTCTAAGTATCATGCACAGGATTGCATTGTAAAAACTATACTTCCCATGACAAGTTCTCTCTTCACAGTGAATAGTCAGTAGCCCTGAACAGGTATCCCGTTTTTCCTGCTCACTTGTGGTAGACAGTACTAGGTAAATGAGCCAACTTTTAAGTAACCCATGGAAGCTGAAAGCCACTTCCAGTTTTGATCATGAAATAGATACTAAGAACATTCCTAATTTCTAAGCCAAAACCTAATCAACTTTAACCATGCAAGAACTACAAAAGAAAACATAGAGGAGAATGACATCTCCAGCTGTTTTTGTTCTTCTCTAGTACCTTGAATGTTTGACACCCTCCCCCAATGAATCTTCTCAATGAAAAGCAGTGAAAATGAGGTGTAACTGCAGGACTGAGAAGTACAGACCCTCCAGTGGATAGGGTGCCATCCATCCACTAGAAAGAATCTACCACAGCAAGTCCAATGTTTTGTTTTTCTTAAAAGTAGAGTGGAGTATTCTTGGATGAGATTTTAAACACCTATACCTGGCCATGAAGAAGATTATGCATGCCTAAGACTGGACTAACTGCTGTAGCACCTGCCGTCCCAAGGTAACCTCTGCAAATGAATAAGTACAGCAATACCTTGCACATTCATTTGGTTAGGAATCAGAGCACGGATGAAAGTAAAAAGTGGATGAATGTCAAAGCATAGCTTTATTTAGCTTGTAATTTTATTTTAGCCAGTGAAAAACATAAAAAACCAACTATATTATACATGTGAATGCATGCGATACCTGAATAAAGAGGAAGAAAAACAAGCATAGTAATGTTGATGAACATGGTGGAAGGTTGGATGAAATTAGATGAAAGAGGAAAGTATGTGGATGAAATCTGAAATGAGGTTATAACTGAAAAAGGATTTGCATCACATGTTCACTGCAATACCGAGCTTTCTTCATGGCAAAAGCCATGCTAGTCCCACCTCCTGTAATGCCAATCATCCTTTGGCAAACTTCCTGAGTCTCCATGTATCCCAGTAGCACTTGCCACCCAAAAAAAAGGAGTGGGAGCTTCCTCCTGAGGGTTTGCCCATCTGAGGGCAAAAAACTCTTGGCAGCATGATCCACATGATGTTTACTTTCTGTGCTTACTTCTAAGTATGCATTTATAGGATTGTGTCAGAAAGTACCTTTCCCTGCCTGTGGAGAAAAAAGGCGCCATGCCTCTCTTGCTTTGTGAATCAGTTGGAATCCTGGGAAGGAAGTACAGATAGGGAAGCTTTGGGAAAGAGGGAACAAGAAGAGATTGTAGTGCACAGGCGTGTATGCGCACACATGCACAGACACACAGAGAGACACTAATAGTGAGTGGAGAAGGGTGACTAGGAAAGGTACAATCAACACCTGTTTCCCACTCCAACCACAGGGTACTGCTCTGATTGAACCCATAAGAGCAAGAGCCACACACACTCCTGTGGATTTAGTCAACTTTTGGAGGACTGCCTTTCTGTGAAGATAACTGAGCTAGGAGACAGACTTCTAAGGGGAGAGGAACGAGGCCAGGAAGAAATAACCAATTACTAATATCATCAAGAAAATAGTTACTTCTCATCCATCCGGCTACGCATTTTCTTTAATTTCTGCATGATGCTGCTGGTCTCACAGCTGGACATGGAGGAAGGGCTACAAGTTTCTGCATCTGTTGGCAGTGGACTGGAAGAATGAGTTTGTTTTACATCATCTTCACTGTGATGCTCCTATAATCAAAACAGAGATCAAATAATTGAAATAATGAGAGGAACCATGTTATGCTGGCTCCTAGTTCATTCAGCACTCAAATGGATCAGTGAAAATCTAAACTGCACTCTCCAAAGGAAATCTGCTATTAACTGAAGCTGTTCGTGTGGCTTGTTTTTTTTTCAAGTGTGGTGGTCTTGCAATTTTTATTATTGTTTCCCCTTTATCAGTGGTTCCCAAATTTTTAGCACCAGGACCCACTTTTCAAAATGACACTCAAACCTGTTTTTATCCTTTTTACTATGGTGGGGGGACCACCTTCTCGAGCATTTGTTGAGCTCCAAATTCACCAGATCAGGACCATTCAGGTGGTGTTGCGTTCCCCTCAGCCTGCCCTTCAAAATGGGGTGGCTCACCTACTCATGAATAAATGCGCACATGCGCCTTCATTCTGGTTTCTATAAAGCTCAATACATTTTCCCTGCCAGCTATCAGCTTGTCAGTTTCACAACTCACCAAAAATTGGGTTATAACTCACTGATGGTCTGTGACCTATAGTTTGAGAACCACTGCCCTATATCAATCATATATACTTGATCAACATCTTAAAACAAATAATAATAAAGTACTATTGAGCAAGTCTTATTAGCACCATCTCCAATTTCAACAACAAAAAAGTGTTTTTGACTTTTTATAAGTCACCACGATATAGTCTTGCTAAAAGCATCAGCCAAAAGGTTTCCAGATTCATTCATTTATTTTTAAATTTTATATTCCTCCTGTTGTCCAAAGGAAAATTCAATATGAGACTAGCAATAGTGCAACAAGCAGGTGGGCAGCCCATCTCACGGTATAGTGGCACAAAAATGGCTGTTGTATCCGCAGGGCCAAGGAGGCAGCCAGAGGTCTCCTTGGGTTAAGGGAGCATTGGTTCCCTTACTCCATGTCAGGTCCCAACAGCCCCTATGGATCTACTTAGATCTGCACCAGCTCAATTGCTGGCACATAGCTGAGTAGACCCGTGAAGAGCAACGTAAGGGAGAGGATGCAATAGCAGCCTCTGCTGTGGCCCCTGCCCCCCTCCTGGGCCTGAACCACCCTTCTGCCTGCACTTCTCCTGCCCAGCTTCATCACCTCCCTATCTTCTCTAGCCCTCCCTCCGCCACAGAACGCTTCCCCAGCAGGAACCTACTGCTACTGGTTGCCAGTGCTTGCCACAACACCAGCACCTCCCTTCTCGTGGCTGCCGCAACATGCCTCACAGCACATTTGGGACAGCTGTCTCCTGAGCAGTGCACAGGAGACCACTGCTTGGCCAGAACATGATCAAAGGCACAGTTCCAGTCTCTTGCAATGCAGCTTACCAGTTTATTTTCCCCTGCAAACTTCAGTTTTTCCTGAAGTTTCATAGTGGTTTGGCGTATTCGTTCAATCTCTTCCTGCTGCTTAAGGATCAATTGCCTCTCCTTTCGGGCTGCTTTATTGGCCTCCTGAAGACGCTTGATTTCTGCCTTTAAGTGTAAGCACAAGCAAACAAAACAAAAAAATAATAATGCTCTCATCTTCATATCATCTTAGCCTCTCATTGTGTTCTACAAGTCTGCTGCTCAGTCAGTTGTTTTCTGGCACTCCTCTCTTTGAGCACATCACTCCTTCTCCTGCCCCTCCCCAGAAGAACATAAGAAGAGACCCACTGGATCAGGCCAAAGGCCATCTAGTACAGCTTCATGTATCTCACAGTGGCCCACCAGATGCCTCAGGGAGTAAGCACAACAAGAAGAGACCTGCCTGCATCCTGGTGTACTCCCTTGCATCTAGCATTCTGAGGAGGTAGCCTACTTCTGAAATCAGGAGGTTGCACATACCCATCATGGCTTGTAACCTGTGCTGAACTTTTTTCCAGAAATTTGTCCAATTCCCTTTTAAAAGCATCTAGGCCAGATGCCATCACCAAATCGTGTGGCAAGAAGTTCCACACACAAATTACATGCTGGGTATAGAAATATTCTCTTTTAACTGTTCTAACTCTCCCAGCACTCAATTTTAGTGGATGTCCTCTGGTTCTGGTGTTGTGTGAGAGGGAAATGAGCATCTCTCTATCCACTCTATCCTTTTTGTGCATAATTTTGTATGTCTCAATCATGTCCCCCTTCAGGCGCCTCTTTTCTAGACCATGGGTGTCCAAACATTTTGGTAGGAGGGCCACACCATCTCTCTGACACTGGCTGGGTGGCTGGGGAAAAATAGAATTAATTTACATTTCAAATTTGAATAAATGAATATATTAGATTCATATAATAAATGAATATATTAGAGGTGGAACTTATATGAATCAATGAAAGTATTGCAATAGCTCAAGACCTATAAAAGGCCTTGCACAAAGCAAGGCCAGCCTTTTCTTTGCTGCCTCTGCTGCATCACAAATATGAAACAGCAAGCAGAGAAGAGAGCCCTCGTCCCACAGGTCACATGAAAGGTCGAATAGTTGGCTGTAACACTGTGAGCACTTGGGTCAGGCCAGCACGGGATCCAGCAAATCTCTGGAGGGCCAGAGGCTCATTGGAGACTGGGGGCTCCTTGCAGGCTGGATTGGGAGTCCTCGAGGGCCAAAAGTGGCCCCAGGGCAAGGGTTTGGGCACTCCTGTTCTAGACTGAAGAGCCCCAAACACTGTAATGGAGGTGCCCCAGCCCAGTAATCATTTCGGTCACTTTTGTCTGAACCTTTTCCATTTCCACTATATCTTTTTTGAGATATGGCGACCAGAACTAGACATAATACTCCAGGTGTGGCCTTACCATCGATTTGTACAATGGCATAATATTAGCCATGCCGATTCTTCTTCAGGAAGTCTTGTTAGTCTATGTATTTTATTTTTAATGAGGCATTCCACCATCTTACGTGGAACAAATGTTAGGCTGGGGGCGGGACAAAGCAGCAAACGAACAGGCACGGTTTTTTCCAGGGCTCCAGGAAAACAGCCTGTTTCTCACCTGAAACTGCGGGTCCAAGCGGATGACTTTTGCCAGGAGAGGCTTTGTCATCCTGATGGTGCAAAGTACAAAGTACCAAGTACCACTTGGGAAGGTTAGAGCCCAGCGAGGGGGGGGGGGGGCTTTATTCTCAGGGCTCAGCAGTTCAAGGCAGTAAGGGAGGAGATGTGGAGTTTAACCCCGACAAACTGCTAAACCCCTGTGGAGATACCATCTACTGAAAGAAGATACTTGGAAGAACAAAGTAAGTGCTGTTTGTGTTATGCAAATCCTGGCTTTAAACAACTGATTTGGCTCAGTTTGGAGGGAAAAGGAGAAAGGAGGGGAGAATTCCTTTGCCTCACTGCTGATTTTTAAATCTGAGAAGAGACGTTGAGCCTTTGGTATTATATGGAGTATAATTTTATCGATATAACTATAAATTTGCAACCCTGTACTGGATATAACTTCTATTGAACTTTGGATTATTTACTGTGGAAGGACTCTTTACTACTGAGTGGTGATTCGGCTATTGTTTGGTCTCTGTGGGAAGCTGAATGTTTTGCATTCCATATCAAAAGAGAGCTGCCTATGATATCTAGTGGATTAAAAGAAAATTGCAAGGGAAAAAAATGATGGCTTCACCAGGAAGAGAACGGGAAGATTTAATGCAACAAAAGATGGAAAATTTGCTTGTAATGAATCGACAACAAGTAATTCAAACTTTACAAGTCCAAATTAGCGTGAAAATTCTAAGTTGATAGATAAATAAGCTTAATAAAACGGAAGCAAAAGCTACAACAATGGAGAAAATTAATGATCAACAATTTGAAAAGGCAACCCTAATGGAGATACAGAGGAATGGAGTACACTGGAAGATAAGAATTCAAAAGTCATTGGACCAGAGTGGAGAAGACACATTTTGACACGGTTTTTAATCAGGAAAAAAAGATGGAATAACTTTCCAAGTTTAGAGATTATATGTAAGATATTGAGAGGATCTGACAGATCTGTGAATTGATATCTAAGATAGTGGCATGACTCGGCAGTTATATTTATATCTGATTTTTAATCAGATATGATTAAACATATTTTAAACAGTTTTTTTAAACAGTTTTTTAAACTGATTTTTAAACAGTTATGTTTATAAGAGAATAGATATGTTAGAATCTTATAGGTTAATGCTGATGAATTAGAATTAAATTTGTTTGTTACTGTTTTGGAATTTAGAGATGGGGAAAAGATATGAAGATGGAAAAGTAAAGTTTAGAGAAGAATTGATATGCAAAATATGGAAATGACCTGGTTGATCTGTTTATAATTAGAATAAAGATGGAAAGTTAAAGTTAAAGCTATAGGGAAGATATGTAAAATATTGAGATGGTTTGATAGATCCATTATAATAAGATTTGAGATAAAGGAATAGATAAATAAGAAAGGTTTTATATATTATGATAATTTACTAGATTAATATGTGGTGTTGAAAATGATGTATTTTTAGATATTAATAATGTTAGAATTTTATATATTAATCCTGGATGTTATAGAGGTTATAGATAGAGTATATATATTTAGTCATTATGATTGTCACTCCTGAATTGGCCTTTTCAGCCACACTAGATGCTGTGCCAGAACCACCATTCAGAGCGCGATACCATAGTCTTTCAAGACTGAAGGTTGCCAACAAACAGTCATTATGATAGTTGTATAATTTAGTATATTAGATATTGAAAAGAGTCTAGAATTTTAATAAAGGAGTGAAAATATGATGGTGGAAATGATGAAAGAAAGAAATATGTATTCTTTTTTCTTTTTTTGTTTTCTTTGTTATATTAAGAGATATCAGAATTTATTAAGTATGATATGGATAAATGTTAATAAGAGGTTAAATGTAGAAGAAAAGTAGTTTAGGAAATGTAGAATGAGGTACCAATTGGTATATGGTATCCTGCACCCCCAATGTTGGTGGTTGTGTGTGTTTGTGTGTATTTTATTTGCGTACTGTGTTAGATGTTATGTTATGTATGTTTGTTTATATTTGTTCTTGGAAAAACAATAAAAATTTTTTAAAAAAGAACAAATGTTAGGCTGACTAGCCTATATTTTCCCAGGTCTGCTCTCCTTCTCTTTTTAAAAATTGGTGTGACATTTGCTATTCTCCAATCCCCTGGCACTGTGGCCATTTTAAGAGATAAGTTGTGTATTTTAGACAAGAGATTAGCAACTTCATTCTTCCTTAAGAACTCTTGTGTAGATGCCATCTGGGCCTGATGGCTAATGAATCTTTAATTTGTCAATTAGGTCTAAAATATTTTCTTTTTTAATCTCTATCTGACAATTCCTTGGTCAGGAGGGATGGTTGGGCAGCCATCTCTGCCCAAGGTCTTTGTCATGAAGACAGATGCAAAGAACTCATTTAATTTATCTGCTATCTCCAAGTCTCCTTTTAACTTCCTCCCTTACCTTCCAGTGGGCTAACCGTCTCTCAGGCAGGTTTCCTACTTCTAACATACTTAAGGGGCTTTAGTTATTCTCTTTATGTTGCTGGCCTCCCGTATCATATTCTTACATTTCTTTTGCCACAGTTTATGTTTCTTTTTATTCTTCTCATTAGGACAAGACTTCCATTTACGAAAGGAAGCTTCCGCACCCTTCACAGCCTCTTTAACTTTGCGTTTTTAGCTATGCTGGCAACCTCCTGGACTTAGTTGAGCCCTTTTTCCTTTGGGGTATACACTTTCGTTGGGCCTCTATTACCATTGTTTTAAGACCATTGTCTGAAGAAACTGGAGTCTTTTTACCTTCAACTTCTTTCTAACCAGCGTCCTCATTTTTGGGAAGTCCGCCATTTGGAGGTGAAGGGTTTTTGTGTCAGATTTGCATGGCACTCTTCCCCTGACATGCATGGCTAACAGATCACTGTTCCCCAGCTGCTCAATAACATTTACATCCCTAACAAGGCCCCTAGTACCACATAATATTAAATCCAGAATCACTTGACCTCTGGTGGGCTCAATGATTAGCTGCTCTAAGACACAGTCATTTAGCATGTCATGTAATTGGGTCTCTTTCATTATCAGAGCATGAACTGATCCAGTTGATATGAGAATAACTGAAGTTCCCCATGATTACCACCATATCCCTCTTTGATGCCTCCCCGATTTGTTTCCTCATTTTGAGGTCCCCTTTAGACTTTTCGTCTGGAGGACGATAGCACACCCCCACTATTACATCGCTCCTTAGGCCTGGCAGTTTAACCCACAGTGATTCTAAGGTGGAGGCAGTCGCATCTTCAATCTCAACTCTGCTAGATTCTACTCCTTCTTTTACACAGATAGCCACCTCCAACATGCTCATCCCTGTCCCTCCTATAGAGTTTATAGTCTAGGATTGTGGTATCCTACTGGTTCTCCTCATTCCACCAGGTTTCTGTTATACCCACTATATCAATGTTTTCTTTAGCTATCAAACATTTCAGTTCTCCCATCTCTGCTCAGAGACTTCAGGCATTTGTATATGGAGTCCTCCAAGATGAGCTGCTTATTTGCTCCTTTATCCCCACAGCCTCTCATTCTGCTGGACCGGCTATCACATCGCATTATCATTCTACTCCCAATTCCTTCTCTGCCACTAACTTGTTGTTCTTTAACCTCCCCATCTTCATTCCAGGAATCAGTTTAAAAGCTGCTCTACCATCTTTTAATGTTAAACACCAGAAATCTGATTCCATTTTGGTTCAAGTAAAACCCATCCCTGTTGAACAGGCCCGGCTTATCCCAAACATTCCCCCATCTGAATTGGTTAATTTATCTTTTTGGTATTAAATAGTATAAACATCTTATTCCAACATTTATCTCTCTCAACAATTTTGCCCCCTTATTGCCTTTTGTTTGTCATTCTATGTTTCTTCCCAGAAACTTATTTCCTTTGCCTATACTCTTTTTTAGATTTAGTGAAAATGATGCAATGAATGCCCTGTTTTCTCCCCATTTGCTACCTACTTTCCTTATTTTTGGATTCTTTTAACTCCCCAGAAGTGCCAGTGCCAGTGCAAGTACTGAGGGCCATCCAGAAGTGCTGCGGACAAGTAGTAGGTAAGTGTGAAGGTGCCAACAACATTAAACTATGATGTGTAGATCATTGAATAGGAGGTTAGTGCTTTTGCTACAATCCATACAATCAAATGGAGTCTCTTCACAATCTAGAATACTATTTTTGTTAAGGGGCCTTTCAGCAATCATTGTACAGTTCATGCTCAGCTAACTGGCTCACAACCATACCAGTTCAAAAATCACAGATTAAGCAGCAGTACCTCAGTGGTACAGAAAGTGGACATAAAAGCATTTTTTACCTTCTCCTGCTGCAGCTTCAGAAGGAGGCCACGTTGTTTTTTTCGGATAGGTGGCATTTTGTCATCCTCTCCTTTGTCTCGCAAGCGTCTAGAAGAACAAACAAAATAGTACAATTTCTCTCACTTCTACACTGCAATGACTTGCGCCACCTATTGGAATTATTCATGATTTTATATTTTGTTATATATTTTGTTATTGATAAAAAAATGTAGCTCCCCAGAATTCTTCTCTTCAATATTGGCAAATACACAGGAAAACCAGAGACTAATTATAATGCAACCTTAGTCACTAAGCCTTTTAATTCTGTAGTGGAGAGAATGCTTATAAAATAATAGTATCGTCCCAGCCTCCCCACCTCACTTTTACAGATATTTCAACAGATTTTTAAAGTTCCTTCTTCAAGTGAAAAAAGTAATTTCAGGTATGAGAAATAAATGAAGCTACATTATAAGTTTACTTATCAACTACCCACTCCCAAATAATTAAACTTTTGTTCACTATGCAAAATTGTAAGTTAAATAAAGCTTAAAAATACTGATTGGAGCCCCAATCCAAAAACTAAACACATCAACACATGAAGAAGTATGAATAGCAATCCAGCCTGCCATCATATCCTTTGCAAGAAAAATGTGGCAAATCCAACTGATGATGCCCTGTGTCTGTTGTAACCCTGTACAAACAGGTAACAAAAATTAAATCTATGAATTCAAATTCATTTAAACAATTCTACAGCATGCAGTTTAGTTACAGAGCTATAGGCAGGATCTACCTATATATTACAGCAATCCATTCTTGATATGGCAGTCCCAGTTCCTTCCTAGTCTTGCCCTGTTATACTACTCCTCTTCCCATTTTCTAGCCAGGCAACAGCTTTGTGCAATGTTGCTATCATACATCTAATAATGACTGCTATCCATGGTGCAGCTGCACCGTTGAGCACTAGGTCATCAACCTGAGTTAGACCATATATCCCCATGATGGCAGAGTGACACACAGAGTCAAGGGCCTTAAGGCTCTTAAGAGAAGGGATAGCAAACCTACATTCTTACTCTGTTCTCAAGTATTAGGCTGCAGACCAGAGTTATCCAGACACAAGACATTCACATTCTACAATAAAGTTGGCATTATAGCAGTCAGGACCTCACATATATGAGGCATATGTACAAAAGAGATATGAGATTATCAACCAAGGAATAAATATGATTTCTGAAAGAGTTCCCTCAGAAAGATGGGCAACTGTCCTGCCTTTTCAGAACGCACAGGAGACAGCAATTGGGCTGAATGTTGACAGGAGTGTCAAACAAAAGGCCTCTGGGCCAAATGAAGCCCCTGGAAGCAATTCATCTGGCCCTTGTTATAATTGGGCTCTCCTGCCTTAGTAATTGGGCTCTTTCATATCTTCAAAATATGATTAGCACACTTTCTCTTCTGTCATTTGCAGCTAATGAGTTTCTATGTGATAAGTAGTGCTAATTTCTTTTCTTGACAAGAGACACTGAGCAAAGACTCTGAGTACTAAGTCACACTTCAGATAAATTTACAGTTGACCCATGTTAGCCTCTGGAGTTCCATTCTCAGAACCCCCACAGATACTGAAATCTGCAGAAGTTTGAACCTGCAGATTTCGGGGGCCCTTTAAGCCTCCAAGGTGAAACCCTCTGGAGGCTTTTTGAAGCCTGCAGAGGCCGCTTGCATCTACCTGCAGAAAGCCACCTGTAGCGATTTAAAGTGGATTGGTCTTCAGAAAACCTCCAGGGGCAACTGAAGCATTTCAAAGGGTGGAGGTGGGCTCTTCCCCGCGGGTTCAGAACCAGTGGATGAAGAAATGTGCAGGCTCAAAAACAGCGGATGACACAGGCCACCTGTATTTGACTCTTGGTGGCCCTATCAAAGATACTTTGGGGTCAGAATGGGTCATTTGACTAAGCTTGCTCCAGTACATCACTTTCTGTAAAGGTAAGATACATTCCTCTGTTTAGTAATTCTTTCATGGTACTCAGAACATTTATAAGAGAAATTTAGAAGCAGAATTTAACAACACTGAAAGAAAAAGCAAATAATTCTTAACATGTCACAAAGAAAGTTACAAGTCCTAGATTATAAAATTGTTTTCCAGGTTCCCATACTTTTTTTGGTGTTCTAACCAGGCTAACTCTGCCTTAGTTTTCTCTTTCAGTGCTTTTTCACGTAGTCTGAGCAGCGAGGACTGGTGAGCCGCTCGCATTTCTTCCTCCTTCATATATTGTCGCACCATTTCCATTGTAAATTTAGAAAAGCTGTCTTGTCCTCCTGAGAATGGCAGGCTTAGCTCCTAATATAAGAAAACAAACCAAAGTGTTAGCTTCCATAGAACCCAAAACACTTTTATTTTTGTAATAAATCCAATCAAAAAGAAAATTTGCCTTTATTAACATAGTACCATCAGGTATAGGTGTTGCAGTGATAGGACAGGACAGTTTTGCTAGCAGAACATATGCTAGTTTTTGAATTCCCTCCTCTAATATGCATACATCTGGCCCTTATCTTACAATAACCAACAAGCACTTAAAATCTGTTTTGTTCTGTTGGCCTTTGGGTAGGACTATCTGAGTTTTCTTCTTGTTTGCCATTTTAATATTCGCTAGTACAAGATTGGTGTAACATAATTTGATCAAATGCCTCTAGTCAGAACTTGGGCAGATGAATTCTGAACCTACTGAAGCTTTCACCATGTAAAGCATAACAGAGTAGCCTACTCCCAAGGTGACTAAAAAATGACCAACTACCTAGTTTTTCTATAAAAAATTGACAGTGGGTATATAATGTAGCTGATAAAAAGCATTCTTTTACACTGCTGCCACCTGGTCATTTGGAAACAGGGCCAGATCAAAGGCTACTTCCAAACTACAGCTTCAAAAAAGCACAACCTTAAGATGGGTCTGTACACCTATTCTTGGTTCATCTGACCAACAGTACTTCCATCTTGTCTAGGTAAAGTTTCATCTTATTGCCCTCATCCAATCTAGAGTTGCCACCAGTTCAGAACTTCCATAGCTTCCCCAGGATAGGAAGACAGAGACAAGAGGGAGACAAGACAAGACACATACTGTTTACACCCAAGTCAAAGTCTCCAGATGACCTCTCCCAGCAGTTTCATATAGATATTAAACAGCATGCTAGCCAATGTTTCTCAACCAGTGTTTCAGGTACTACCAGTGGTACTTCAGGTGGTGTTTGGTGGTGCTTGGGGAACCCTTGGACCCCTGCTGTCCAGCAGCAAGACCAGGAATAATAATAATAATAATAATAATAATAATAATAGTAGTAGTAGTAGTAGTAGTAGTAGTAGTAGTACAGGTATTTATATACCGCCTTTCTAGGTCCTCAGATTTCTCCTCAGATTTTATTCAAGGCGGTTTACATAGGCAGGCTAATTTAAATCCCCGTAGGGATTTTTACAATTGAAAGAAGGCTCTATCTTTCAAGAGCTACAACAATTCAGATGTTTCGTTCTGATCTGGCCTCCATCCTGGCCTCCAACCTCCCACGCTCAGAGCAGATGGAATAACTTGGCTCAGCTTGTCAGCTGCTTCAAGGTCGCACGGTGCCGGTGGCCTCGAACTAGCGACCTTCGGATGTTATCTTCAGGCAAATGGAGGCTCAACCCTCTAGACCAGACCTTCTGTCCTCCTTGTGAATGTGACACAAACAGTGGTAGGAGGCTTGGTTTGACAAGCAGAGCTCCAAAGCATGCTTTTCCATGATCAAAAAAGTCCTCCCATTCACCCTGTGCCTTTTATTGCTGTTTGTCTTGTTGCACCTGGCCTCCCAATCCAGAAGTTACTGGCATGATGTCATTGTCAGTTACTTCTGGTGGTACTTTGAATAGGTGGACCATGTAAAGTGCTACAGTGGAGGACAAACATTGAGAAACACTGTGCTAGACAGTCTTGAGGTACCTTGTAAGCCAATAAAGGAATGAAGGGAAATTGGGCAGAAGTTGCAGAGAGAGACTTTTTTTGGAGAGTGAAGGAAACAATGGCATGTTTGAAAGTAGTAAAGAAGGAGTCAAAGCAGAAGGTTGACAGTATGGTAGAAAGTCGGAATAATATAGTAATTGACATGGCAATCAGGAGAGGGGGGGCCAAAAGGACAGCTGGTAAGGTTAGACAAGGACAACAGTCAGTAACCAGTGAGACAAGGGAAAAAAATGGTTGCATGAGGTGTAGGCAGAAGGAAAGCTGGAAAAAGGGGAGAAATCAAAGCAGATTGAAACTTTATTCAGTGCTAAAATTGAGAAAAAGCCTTGAACAAAGAATGGGGGGTGGTGGACAAATCTTAAGAGCACATCTAAGGTAGAGAAGAAGGGCTGGAGATTCCTACAGTTGGTGTGAATCAGAGAGCTGTACTCCTGTTTCGCTAAGTAAACGGCAAACCAAAAAGAAAAAGAAATGAAGCAATAGTGGATAAAATCAGTCAGCTACGCTATTCTCTTCAAGAGGCATTTGTTGAGGTAATCACATTGACAGCCTCAGCTGCCCCTGAATTCCAGAAATCAATCATGTTGCCAACTAATTTGGGGAGCTAATTTCAGGAAAATCTCCCAGGCACACAAGGAAGTCTTTCAAATTAGGAAGTCTTCAGGGCTATGTTCTCTCTAAGGTGCATGGTTGTGCACATCCCAGTTGAGCTCCATGCAGCGCAGAACTCAGCAACCCAGCAGTTCAGTGATGATGTCATCACTGAATGCCCACGCTACTGTTGAAGAGGTCTGCAAGGGCTTCTTAGAGGGAACAGTGCTTCAGAGGAGGACCTATCCAATAGGTCCTCCACCTTGATGAAGATTAAAGATTGCCTCTGATCTAAACCTAAAAAAGTAGTGTTGTGCCATAAGAAGAGCCCTTCTGGATTAGGTCAAGGGCCAATCTAGTCCAGTTTATCTTACATTGGCCTACCAGATGCCTCTGGGAGCACACAAGACAACAGACTCCCTTGCATCTGGCATTCACAGATAGGCTACCTCTAAAACCTGGACTGTTTGCATACAGTCAAGTAGAAGCACATGTGCTGGGTAAACAAATACTTCCTTTTGTCTCTCCTGCAAGTCAATTTTAGCAGATATTCCCTAGTTCTGGTGTTGTGTTGTTCTTGCTCTTTTTCTTCTTATGATACAACTGCGATGCAACAATTCAATTTAGAAAGGACTGGTTTAATCCTGCCTACTATAACTTTGTGTGTATTTTATAGAACATTTGTGCAGCAATCCATGAACAGGCTGAAGACAGTTGGTGATTTAAGTTAATTAGAAGAGCCCGAACATGCATGGCCGTGGACTACTGAAACTTGCCTTCACCGGAGATAAGGTAGTCTTAGCAGGAGAAGCTTCCTCATCAGAGTAATCTCGGTGATCTCGTTTCTTCAAATTGATCCGACGGTGACTCTCAGAAGGTAACAAAGAACGGAAGGACTTTTCTTCAATTTCATCCTCTGTCATGGACTCATCAAATTTCAGAGAATATTCAGTTGCAACTGATGTTGAGTCTGTAGATGAAGGCACAACATTAGATTTGTTCTCAAGGAAAAGTTTTTATTATAGAATATGTAAAACCATGAAGTAGGTTTTCTTCCAAAGATGCAAGACATGAATTAAATATGGATCATACATGAAAGAGTCTTAAAAATGAACAAGATTGCAAATGTGAGTATAAATTATATTATATTAGAAAAATGTGCATTGCTATAATATAGATAGTCCATATACAACAGGAACTCTGTGTAGGGGACAAAAATAAATCTGCACCTTTTGCAGGTGGGCACAGAAGTCTTTGGAAAGCATCAAACTGACAACTTGCTCTGACAAGGCCTAGAGCTCAACTGAGGCCTGAAATACCTCTAATGGCCAGACTACACTCTCCCCGCAAGTTTCACCTTCTTCCTAAGAAGCACAAAACCTTGAAGGGTTTGGAGTATAGATAGGTCACCACTTTGCCAACACATTGCTGGTGCATTGCTTGTGCTAGGTGAATGCATACCAGGGAAAGGAGGGAGTTGGCCCCTCAGGGTAATCTGGTTAGGATATGCTGTCTTTGGGAGGTATAGATAGGTCACCACTTTGCCAAAGCATTCCTGGTGTATTGCCTGTGCTAGGTGAATGCATACCAGGGAAAGGAGGCCCCTCAGGGTAATCTGATTAAGATATGCTGTCTTTGGGACGTCCCAGTACAGCTCAAGGGGCTCCTGGCTACCTTGCTTAGGTTCTCGCCCAGAGCCTTTATCTAGCGCCTCCACAGCTTTCATCACTGGCCCTCCTGATTTGGTAGGCTGCTTTTCAAGGTTGGGATCATGATACTCTGTAACACATGATATGTGACTGCACATTAATTTAGACAATAATCCATCTTGTTAGTGAACCTATATTCAAACTATGATGGGTTAGACAACCATTTGAGAAAAAGAAAGATATTTAAAGAATAAAAATGTGATGGGGGTGCACACAAATGTCTAGCAATTCTGTAAAGGAATGAAATCATTCTGGCTTGGTGGGAAATTCCAAATATTTTAGAAGAAAACATTGTTTTATCTTCAAAATGATCCTTCAGAATGTTACCAAGGTGCTATACTAATATTAAGTCAGTGGTTCATATGCGTAGAGCAGCTCAAATAGCAAAATAGTCAAAGATTCATTTATTTTCTTTAGCATTAGGGAGCTACTTTAGTTTTGCTGTACTGCTTTGGTTCTGTTTGTTCTATGTTGCCATGTTGTGTTTACTGCGTTGTGTTTTATTGTTTATGTTAATTGGATTTGGTTTTCTGCTATCATACTGCTGTTTTAAGGTTATTATAAGCTACCATGAATATCCTCCCTAACAGGAGAGAAAATATGGGGTACAAATATTTTAAATAAAAATTAGAAATAAAGTAAAATTCAACCTCTAGTTTAATGGCGTCAAAAACTTTGGCCATTAATCACAAAATTGATTAGGTATCAGCTATAATTTAATTTCAAATTGATAATTTAAACACAATCCAATCATTTATGCAAGATTGGAAGTTATTCTTTTGATCCTGCAAAGAAAAAGTTCCTCAGATATTTATTTATTTTTCATTTTATTTTAAACCAGAAAAACAACAAAAACAAACAAACACACAAACAAAACCAAATACAAACACAGAAAATTTGAAACAGAAATAATAGGAATTCAAATAAAAACAAAAGCAGATATTAAAAGTTGTGAGGCAAGTGCAGAGTTCTCAATCTAACTTTCTTTGTTCTACTAAATCATGTAACATATTAGTTATCATATCTTAAAGAAAAGATTATTTCTAAGACAAAAAATTTTTTGTTTAGTTTCTGCCTAAAAATGCATTAACCGCACTCATCTATAAGTTGATCTCACAGATAAGATTTTGAGTTAAAAATCATGGAATGTTCTGTAACCCTTGGGTAAGTTGGGGGTTAAACTTGGGGGGGGGGTGAGGAATACATGAAGTATGGGTTTTCATATAGAAGATGAGGGCTTATATTACTAATATTAATTACAAACATTTAGCTAATATGAGGGGTGCAGTTTATGGAAATGGGCTGCCAAGGGGTATGAAAGTGAAAAGGTTGGAAACCACCGCAGGAGAACCATTAATCAAATCCTTCTTTAAGGTGACTGGTGTTTTAAGCCAGAGGCTCTACATATAACATACAACTTACAACACATAACTGGAAGTATGCAATTCAATTCACAGCAGAGACATAAGCAACAAGGAATGACTGATCAAGTGCAGCTGCACATAGTAGCAACCCTATTTACTAAGAAAAAGACCCATTGCTTTCCATGGGTGTTATTCTTAAGTAATGATGCACTGAATTGTAGCCTGGGACTTTGTCTCAAATGGAAACGAGGATTACATCCTGATGTTTAAAAAAACAGACCTCTGCAAAATGCAAGCATTTGCAACATGGAACGAGGCTGCAGCAGCATTTGCAAAATGGAATGAGGTTTGCTTGATTTCAGTTGAAGCCTTTTCTCAGTTAATCCTTTTCTCCCAAAGAATAATAGTTTAACTTTGGCTGGAGTTTCCCTGGATGTTACCATGGAGATTAACAGCCCTCTAATGATCTTTGCCTTGCTTCTCTGGTGCAAAGACTTACTGGGAAAGCAAACTCCTGAGTGAACTCAGAGATAAGGTGAGGTGATAATCTCAGCTTGATTTATTTGCAGAAATTTCTCGACCTACAGGTGAGTATCTGCTGTATAAATCAATTATCTACTCATTGAATCCATGATTCATTAAACCCATTTTCCCCTTCACGTGCAGGAAGTCCATGAATGGTTTCCAATTATCCATAAAACTCTTTACTGACTTCCCTTTAAGAAAAATCATACTTAGATAATATCTACTAATGAGCCTTAGTAATTTGTAATTACTTCTATTTTTTCAATACAGGGTTCACTGGTTTCAGTTCACTGGTAGCCGCCCTGGGTCCCGTTAGGGAGAAGGGCGGGATAAAAATAAAGTTTTATTATTTTTTATTATTATTATCAATGCAATACTTATAACCTGGATGTTTACTAGTTAATGAGATATCACATACAGGAAGATGAGGTTTTTGTTTGATCTACTTCTATAAGACGTCTTTTGATTGAAGTTTTCAATGAGCTATTTGTTTTGTACTGTGTAACATAATGAAATGTTATATTAAAAAAAGGTTCATCTAAGTACTAACCTCTCTCATCAGGAATCAATGGAATACTATTACTCTGCAGGCAATCATTCATAACTGTAGGAACCTCCTCTTCAATGGAGCTGGTTGATTTTTCACGACGGGACAGTTTCTTAGTTTCCTTGGAAGATGGAACAGATGGACTCTCCTGGCGACTGCTGCTGCTACTGTTTTATAAAAACAATAATAAAAGCACATAAGTGAATATTGGAGCAGGGTTATAAAAGCCTAAACTGCAGCAGGAGTCAGACTAATGAAAATACACATCTATTTTTATACCAACCCTACACTATTCCACAATTCTGACAGCTCTGTTTGCTCTCTCCCCTCAAGAGCTACAATAAAATCTTCACTTTATCCATGTCAAAAAGGACAGCGGTTCTTAGATGTTTAGCACTAGCACCCACTTCTTTAGAATGAGAATCTGTCAGGACCCACCAGAAGTGATCTCATGACCGTAAGTGACATCATCAAGCAGGAAAATTTTTAACAATCCTAGGCTGCAATCTTACCCACACTTACCCAGGAATAAGCTCCATTTACTATCATTGTTAAAAGCATATACATAGTAGCCTGTTGAAAGTACAGAGTTGTAACATTTCCCCAAATGCAGTCACATACCATGGTAGCATCAAGTCTAATATATTAAAAGGAAAAGATTGAAATGAATGGGGACCCATCTGAAATTGACTCGTCACCCACCTATTGGTTCCCAACCCACAGTTTGAGAAACAGTAAAAGATTATTCGAAGCTGGCTTTGATTTTGCAGAGAGAGAGAGAGAGAGAGAGAGCGCATGTGCAAATGAAGGAGAAAAATAGAAATGCATTTCATCAAGTTAAAGAAAAGGCTATTTAAAAATTAACTGATGTATCTTGCAGTAAGTACAGCCCACAGGCTTCATGTGCTGTTTTTATCACTTTTAGTGACTAAATACATCTTGCTTCTCACCTCTGATCATGTGCCTTTGATCTTGATGATTCTGAATAACTGTCAAATGAGGGAGAGTAATGGCGCTTTGAGTCATTTGTCTCCTCTTTATTTTGTGAAGGAGAAATTGATTCTGCTTTCCTATTAAAGAAAACCAAGCAAATCTCAATATTACTGAAATCAGAATGTATTTCAGTTGATTGATTTAAGCTGTGTCATAAAACAGCATCTTATCTACCCTTCCCTCCATGCTGAAAAATATTTATAAAACTATATGTAAGTCTTATACATTCCACAAATCAGGTATTCCACAACTATGACAAAGTTTGAATGACCATATGGTATTTCAGGGCCTCCCCTCCAAAATCTAGTGAAAAATGTTTGCGTATATTCTTGCAGGAGGATTGGGGGTCATCTCTTCCCATATCAGAATGACTAAGAAAACTGAAAAATGATGATGTAAGGTGCTAGGGGGTCAAGTTGACCCCACAAAACACTGTTTAATGTTTTAGTTACTCTTTACATCTATAGATACTAGACCAGAATGTGTTATTTTCATTTCTAGTGAGAAAAAAAAAGTAGAGAAGGTATTGATACAATGTTGTCTGTGTTGTAAAAACAGGCACTTTCCTGAACAAGCAATAGTTCTAGAAATTCAGTACTCCTTAGGTCTATAAAACCCATTTATAAATCAGAATTTAATTTTTTTGTGAAAACTTTCCTAATAAATTTTTTTAATCATAGTTATTTGCAGAGTTCAGAAGCTGGATTAGAAAGCATTTTTCAGCATGAACTGCATTTTATCACATCTGCAAATTTTGCAAGAAACCGCCAAGCTTGTGAGAAACCTATAGAAACCTCCAAGCTGCATATGGCCAGATTAAATGGACACCTTTCAAGCAAGGACCTTTGAATAATTTTACTCTACAGAAGAATCACTCCAAAATGCAACTTTGAAGGTTTTCATTAAGCATCTTTGAAATCAGCTAGTCCAGAACAATGCAGCTTTAACTAAGTGGTGGGAAAGAATTAATCACACCTTAAGGGCGCAATCCTAACGCCTTATGTCGGTGCTTTCCTGCACTGACATAAAGGTAATGCAGCTCTGAGGTAAGGGAACAAACATTCCCTTACTTTGAGGAGGCCTCCGTGAGTGACACCCAACTGCAGGATGCACACATGTCCCATTGGCATGCACTGGAAAGCACTGACATAAGGGGTTAGGATTGCGCCCTAAATTACATACATTTTTTTGTAGAAGTAAGAGATGCCATTGCCCTTCACACTGTAAAGGTTAGTTAATTTGCTGAATGGTTGACTATTTTCTTTTGCTTCTGATGAAGGAAAAAGCCAGTTTATTTCCAGCAGCTTCTGACTAGCAAAAAGAGTGAAGAAAAATAGGCAAATTGGCAAGTTTCTATGAGAGAAACTTCTTTGGCATTAGAATAGTAAACTGTATCTTTCAGGTTAATGGTACAATGTGTTTTAGATTTTAAAAACTGTGGATCACTGAGACCCTGCACTCTGCTCTTATAATTTACACTATGGGGTGTTACTGACCCCAAAGACTTATATTCAACTATATTGTTTCCTGAAAATTAAAATTTTCAGCGACCTGTTTATTTTTTGTTAGCTTGCAAACAATTTCATGGTTAATACAATCTGATGGGAGTATTTATTTTTATGGCTTTCCTGGGAGTACATTTAACTGGTACCACAATAATATAGCAAATCTTGACATCAGCTGAGGGTTAAAGGTAGCTGAAGAACAATAACCCTCCAAGATAAGCTGGTGAAATGAATGAAAAACAACTAATTAAATACTACCGAACATACATTTTCCTGCTCATTTACTTAGCTCTGTTTTCTACAAAATTTAGCTTTGTGTCCTGAAGTAGGCTTACTTTCTATCAATTGCAGGGTCTATGAGAGAGGCCTCATAGGCCTTTCTATCAATTGCAGAGGTCTACGAGTGGCTCATGGCAGTGAGGATTGCTGCCATGAGCCACTCCAGTGGGCCAATAACATATTAGCCAGATATTCCCCTTCCCAAACAGAATGAATACTTGTGACATTTCCTGAAAAATGGATTGGAAGACATTGTTCTGATCTGGCAGGCAAGCACGCTCTAACTAGTTACGTAAACAACTTTGTGAACTCCTTTTTTAAAAGTGGTATAATATTTATTATTATTATGTTTCGGTGTTCAACTCCAGCAGTTCAGAAAAGATAACAGTAGTGGGAGGGAGCTAACATTAACTCCTGTCTATTGGCTTTAACCCAAGATCCCCATTATTCGGCTTTACCCAAGATCCCCTTCCCATCAAAGCCATAAGCAGAAGGAAATCTAGACAAGCTGGTATAGACTGCTGGTTGAAGTCAGCGGTTGTGGTATATGCTGACACCAATGATGTGGGAAAGGTATCCAAGAAGTCTTGGAGGCCAAATTTAGCCTGATAGGTAGGAATCTCAATGCCCCTCAATGCTACCCCAAAGGTAACATTTTCGGAAGTGCTACCTGTTCCACACGCAGGGCCAGCTAAGCAGGCAGAGCTTAGGGTCTCAATGGGTGGATGAGACGGTTGTGTCAGAAGGAGGCATTTAGGTTTGTTAGGGACTGGGGAATGTTTTGGGACAAGCCAGGCCTGTACAAGAGGGACAGGCTTCACTTGAACCAAAATGGAAACAGACTGCTGGCACGTAACATAAAAAGGTGGCAGAGCAGCTTTTAAACTGACCCTGGGAAAAAGCTGACAGGCGTACGGTTCAGGACTTCTCATCCCTAAGCGATGAGGATGGGGGAGGTAAGAGAACAACAAGAAAATGAAAAAGCAGGAATTAGTACTGGTTCAGGTGCCCCTGGGAGGAAACGCCGGGAGTAAGGCCCATTGTACTCAATGGGGCCTACTCCCAGGTAAGTGTGGCTAGGATTGTAGCCTCACAGCCTAATCCTAGGCATGTCTACTCAGGAGTAAGTCCTGTTATACTCAGTGGGGCTCAAGGTACACCAACATACATTGTACACATAAATGTTATACGTTATGATGGCGCGAACATTGTAAAAAAAACTCTGGTAGATCTCCGGGCCTTGCTGGGTTTCAAAGTAGCTCTCGAGCCAAAAAAGTATGAGCACCCCTGCCGTATACAAATGCATTTATGTAAATACCCAGTCTCCAAGCAAAGATGGAAGAACCAGAATGTTTGGTGGTTAGGGAAAACATTGATATAGTGGGCATAACAGAAACCTGGTGGAATGTGGCGAACCAGTGGGATACAGCAACCCAGGATATAGTGACAGAGTGGGGCATGTTGGAGGTGAGGTGGCTATCTATGTCAAAGACAGGGTAGAATCTAGCAGATTCAGTGGGTGAGATTGAAGATGCAACCACCTCCACCCTAGAATCACTGTGGGTTAAACTACCAGGCCCAAGGAGCGATGTAATAGTGGGGGTGTGCTATCATCCTCCGGATCAAAAACCTGAAGGGGACATACAAAATGAGGAAACAAATTGGGGAAGCATCGAAGAGGGAGAGGGTGGTAATCATGAGGGTCTTCAATTATTCTCATATCAACTGGGTCAATTGGCTCTCTGGTCATGAAAAAGAGACTGGATTTCTTGACATGCTAAATGACAGTGCCTTGCAGCTAGTCATGAAGCCTGCCCGAGGACAGGTGGCTCTGGATTTAATATTGTGTGGTACTCAGGACCTTGTTAAGGATGTAAATGTTACTGAGCAGTTACCATACTGTGATCTGTTAACTATGCATGTTGGGAAAAGAGTGACAAGCAAATCTGACACAAAAACCCTTGACCTCCAAATGGCGGACTTCCCTCAAATGAGGAGGCTAATTGAAAAGAAGTTGGAGGGAAAAAGAGTCCAATCTCTTCAGAGTGTGTGGAGGCTGTTTAAAATAATAATAATAATAATAATAATAATAATAATAATAATAATAATAATAACTTTATTTCTACCCCGCCTTTCTCCCCGAAGGGACTCAAGGGACTCATATAAAACAATGATAATAGAGGCCCAGCGGTATACTGCAAAGGAAGAAAGGCTCGACAGTTATTGAGGCTGTAAAAGGCAAGGAAGCTTCCTTCCATAAATGGAAGTTTTGCCCTAATGAGGAGAATAAAAAGGAACGAACTGTGGCAAATGAAATGTAAGAAGGTGATACAGAAAGGCAAGGAAGACTTTGAGGAATACATGACCAGCAATATAAAGGGGAATAACAAAAGCTTCTTCAAGTATGTTAGTAGGAAACCTTCCATGGAGGTAGTTGGGCTGCTGGACGGTGAGGGAGGAAAATGAGAGATAAAAGGCGATTTGGAGATAGCAGAGAAATTAAATGAGTTCTTTGCATCCATCTCCACGGCAGAAGCCCTCAGCCAGCTACTGCTGCCTGAATGGTCCCTCCTGACCAAGGAATTAAGTCAGATAGAAGATGATTTAGACCTAATTGATAAATTAAAGATCAATAAGTCTCCGGGCCAAGATGGCATCCACTCAAGAATTATTAAGGTACTGAACAAAGAAATTGCTGATCTTTTAACTATAATATGCAACTTGTCCCTTAAAATGGCCACGGTGCCAGAGGATTGGAGAATAGCAAATGTCACACAAATCTTTAAAAAAGGAAGGAGAGCGAACCTGAGAAACTACAGGCCAGTTAGTCTAACATCTGTTCCAGGTAATATGCTAGAAAGCTTCATTAAAGATAAAATCTTAAAACACATAGAAGAACAAGCTATGCTGAGAGAGAACCAGCATGGCTTCTGTACTGGTAATTATTGCCTCACAAAACTTTCAGAATTGTTTGAAAAGGTCAACAGGGGTGTAGATGTGGAAGAACCTGTGGATATTATATTTCTGGATATTCACAAGGCATTGATGAATATCAATATATGATATTCACAAGGCATTCACAAGCCTCACCAAAGGCTGTTGAAAAAACTTCACAGTTATGGAATTAGAAGGCAGGTACTTTCCTGGATTAGGAACTGGTTGAGGACCAGGAAACAGAGAGGGGGTGTCAATAGGCTGTTTTCATAATGGAGAGAGGTGAAAAGCGGTGTGCCCCAGGAATGTGTCCTGGGACCGGTGCTTTTCAACCTGTTCATAAATGACCTGGAGACAGGGTTAAGCAGTGAGGTGATCAAGTTTGTGAACGACACTAAACTGTACTGAGTGGTGAAGACCAGAAGGGATTATGAAGAGCTCCAGAAGGATCTCTCCACACTGGGAGAATGAGCAGCAAAATGGCAGCTGTTTTTCAATGTAAGTAAGTGTAAAGTTATGCACACTGGGGCAAAGAATGAAAACTTCACATAGAGGCTAATGGGTTCTGAGCTGACTGTGACAGCTCAGAAGAGAGATATTGGGGTGCTAGTGGACAGCTCAATGCAATGTCGACCCAATGTGTAGCAGCAGAGAAGGAGGTCAATTCCCTGCTAGGAACAGTTTAAAAGGGGATTGAGAATAAAGCAACTAATAATTATGTTGTACTAATCAATGGTAAAGCCACACCTCGAGTACTGTATACAGTTCTGGTCATCACATCTTAAAAAGGACAAACTAGAAATAGGACAAAATAGGGACAAAATAGGGAAACAAAAAAGGACAAAATAGGGAAACTAGAAAAGGTGCAAAAGAGAGCAGCTAAAATGATTTCTGGGCTGGGGCACCTCCCTTATGAGGAAAGGCTACAGCATTTGAGGCTCTTCAGTCTAGAAAAGAGGCACTCGAGGGCAACATGACTGAGAAATACAAAATTATGCATGGCATAGATAGAGTGGATAGAGGGATGCTCTTTTACCTCTCACAAAACACCAATACTAGGGGACATTCAATAAAATTGAGTGTTGGGAGTGTAAGAACAGACAAAAGAAAATATTTCTTTACCCAGCGTGTTATTAGTCTGTGGAACTCATTGCTGCAGGATGTGGTGATAGTGTCTGGTCTAGATGCCTTTAAAGGGGGATTGGACAGATTTCTGGAAGAAAACTCTGTCACAGGTTACAAACTATGATGGGTATGTACAGTCTGAGATTTAGCTGGTCACTCATCATGAAAGTCGGGTAGGAATTTTTTCTGTCATCCAACTTGGCCGTAGATGGCAGTTTCTTCGCCTTCCCCACACTGGCGAGAGAGGGATGGTGTTTTCAGTAGGTTTCATGCTTTAAAAATTGGTTACTTGTGTTTAATAAAGTGGCCCAAGTTAAACCCAAGTGCAGTTTGATGTCTTTGTTGGGGGTGTGTGAGGGTAAATAGAATCCCAGATGCAATGGAGTGGTAGCGAGATGCAAGTATCTTGTGTGCTCCCTGAGGCATCTGGTGGGCCACTGTGAGATACAGAAAGCTGGACTACATGGGCTGCAGGCCTGATCCAGCAGGGCTCTTCTTATGTTCTTAAGGAGCAGATTAAAGCTGGGAAGTGTGTGAAGTCTTCCCTGAAGCCTACAATCAGTCAATCAAGGGAGCTAGCAAGCAAATCTGGAGTTATACACACACATTAACTTTTTCTTAGAAATTCCTTTTACAAAAAAATGGCACTCCATATTCCACTCTAGATCTAAAATATTATTTAAAAATACCTGATTATATCGGTGTGAACTTTTAATTGCTTTATGAACACTGAATGGTGCTTCCGCTCTTGGTCAAACAGTGTTGTAATTGGAGCTGTAGGAGCACTCACAACATCAGAGATCTGGGCACGTGCAAGTTCTGTCATCTAAATAAAAGAGCAAAGTGAAAAATAGATTTCAAACTACTTTCCAACTTGCTAGGACTAATCAAATGCTAATTTATGGAAATATTAATTTTTTTTTAAATTCCATCCTCCATGAGTTGTTTTTGTCTTAGATACGAAAGCAATGAGCAGAAGGTTCCTCACTGTTGAAAAGCATAAGAGTAAACAAGCTATCTGGAGTCATTTTACAGGGTATGCTTGTCAAAGATTTCACAGCAGAATCTCACCTCACGGATCTGGCGAGCAGCATCTGTGGTGATCAGAGCTGCCTCTGCCTGCTGAGCTGCTATCTTGCATGTTGTTTCCTGAAGAGCCTCCACTGCTTCCTGCCGTGACTGTACAAGCTGCTGCAGTGATTCTGCATGGGCCTATAAAAAGTTTTGTGGTTTTAAAAAAATTATCTGCTTCCATTTATACTGCAGCATTGCCTGGATCTGAGGAATCTGAAGGTAGGAGTGCAAGCCCTTGCACAAGGCAGGAAAGAAACCTATCCACATCCTTAAAGGACACAGCAAAAAAAAAACACAACAGAGGCAAGGAGAGGATACCACACTAAAAATAACCTGTTCTATAAGCATTTTAAGTGACATTTTTGTTGATTTAAAATCAATTACATTTAGAAGTACTTTCAATCAATTTTATATATAAGAAATAAAACATTTTCATCAGTAGTTTCATGAAGTTGATTACAAGTTTTTACAAGATGGCTCACTTAAATTGGTGGAGCACATTATAGAGAAAGAATAAACCTATTAAACAGCCAATTTTATCCCCAATCAGATATTCTGCTCCCCAATGTGATACAAACCAATCTCTTTAAAATGTCAGAGAAACCAGGGCAGAATCTTGCATGGGTAAATTTCCTTACGGAAGCATGTCAAAATCTTCAGAACGCCCAATAAAATATTCCCATGCTTAACATCTGAAGCCTCACATAAGCATCCTTTTACTTCAATTGCCTCAGGAGAGTAGAGCAGAGTTTAGCTTCATATTCTACACATGTCTCAAAGGCCACATTACCTGAGCTGCCTTCTGTCTTGCTTCTTCCAACTGCCTCTGACTTTCCAAAGCCTCATGCTCTGCTTTGAGCTTCAGAAGAGCCAGGTCCCGCTCATGTTGCTGTTGCTGTGCCTAGAAACGAAGGCAATTAATCCCTCAGTCATTCCCAAACACATTTCATCAGTACTTAGCAGTGGGAGTCCTGGTGGTTTTCCCGCCAGGACCACTTACCCACTCACCACTCCCGACCTGGAAGTAATTGCAGCAGTGTCGTTGTCACTGCAATTACCTCTGGCTCACTGCCTCCTCCATCCCCCCTTTGAAAAAAGGGGGTAGGGAGGAGGCAGTCCAGATTCCATAGGAGCCATTTGCACCACTCCTAGCTGTGTGGAAGGCTCCTTTGGAGTTTTTTCATACTTCTGGAAGGCACCCAGGAGGTGAGTGCCATCCGCCTCCTGGGCGCTTTCCAGAGGTGCGAAAAAGCTCCAACGGAGCCTTCCACACCACTAGAAGCAGCGTGAGTGGCTCCTTCGGAGCATGAAGCAGCGCACGCCTCCTCTAAAATTGGAGGAGACGCATGCTGCTTCTGGCCAGAGTGGCTCCCCAGCCATTCTGAGGGCCGCCCTCCTTCCCTCCCCTTTCTTTAAAAGGGAAGAGAGGAGGAAGGCCCTCAGATCAGCTAGGAACCACTTGTAGAGTGGCTGCACTCCTGCACTCTAGGAATGGTTCCCAACTGTGCCTGAGGGCCGCCCTCCTCTCCTCTTTAAAGGAAGGGGAGGGGAGAAGGGCAGCTCTCAGATCAGCACAAAACCATGCCTACAGTGGCTGCAAGAGCACAGCCACTGTCAACACGGCTCTATCTGTGAAAAAAAAAACCAGAGGCAGGGTGAATGGGTCACGGTGCCCCGCAAGCACCTAAATTCCTGGCATTTAGTGCATATGCATCCCCTGCCCCCCTGGGTATGCCACTGGTACTTAATAGTTTCATGAAAAGTTGCCGAAGTAACCTTCCTGCCTATATTTCACCGTTCACAATTTGCACCCTGATCATATCAAGATAACACCACCGTTGCAATTAGTGATGAAAGGTATTTGAATTATAGTTCACCTGAAAAATTTGGTTATTATTTCTTTTTAATGTAGAGCGCAAAGTAATCTCTTGTTCAGAACAAAGATAAGAATTTCCAAATTAGCATCACGTTACCTCCTAGATAACAATGACATGTTAATTGTCACATAGTTCACCTCACAGAAAATCTCTTCTCATAAGAAATCCACCTACTAGTTTTGTGGCTTGAATAAAAATAAGCCAATATCTATTCTACTTCTCTCTTGAGAAAATTTTCCCAGCCCCACTACAACTGGTCTACTCTCTGGCTGAGATACATCAAGGAGAATGCAAAGATCAATACATACAGAAAAGATAACTTGACTAATTACCTTTAGGATTTGAGCCAGCGAAACACTTTCCTGCTGTGCAAGTGATATACCGCGCACTCGTTCAACATCAGAAATCTGCCGTACAGACTCCTCAAGGGCACTTAAGTAGTTGAGCTCTGCAGACATACGATGCTGCAGACTAGCAGGTGAGAAACGCATGGAGCCTGTAAGGTAAGTACAGGATATTAAACCACCTATTCAGGTGCATCAAGCTTCTTATATTTTTTAAAAACACAAAAGCAAGGGTAGTTGTGTTCTGTACAACTTTTTTTTGCCCACTCACCATTCATAGCACCTGCTCCAGTTCTGCTGGTTGCAAGATTCATATCAGAGAAGACAAGATTTGGCTTGGATCCAGGAGCTGCAGTTGCTGGAGAACTTGAAGATGATCTGTTTTTTTCAGCTAGATTTACTATAGGGTCCAATTGTTTCTGTAAGCTTGGGGATTGTGGAGAGCCCACAATTCTTGGCGATCTTACTTTATCTGGAAGACTAACAAGAAAAACAAACCAGACAAAAAAATTTTTATCCCACCAAGTCTAGTCATTTAGCTTGGCAAACAGGATATTCAAACAAAAGCCACAAACCTATCTGAAAATATCATGCCTCTCCCGCAACAGTACACACAGGTATATATAGCAATATTTGAGAATATTATATATATCATCATTGGCATCCTTCAATCTCGGGAGAAGTGCTCTGAAAAGTGGTTCTCGAACAGTGTCTAGTGTGACTGAAGAGGCCAATTGACAAACCCTTCCACACTGGGAGCAAGTTTAGTCTGTCCTTGGTGTGTCTCCCCAGTGTGTCGAATATATAAAATACATTCTATAACAATTTGGAGATCTTATATTTTAAATAAAGTGTCATTTCACGCAGTTGCCCAGTTCAGATATTACAACAAACTTTTGTTATGTGCACAAATCATGAAAAGCCTTGGGTTTGCATCCTCTCCTCTTCTTCACTGTGCAAAAGGGGAGGAAGTCAAAAGTTCCTGTATGTGGTTTGTAACATACCACAGTTTGCCATTTTTTCTGAGAGCAATTTCTAATACAGATTCAAAACCAATTACTAAAGCACCACAACCAATTCCTCTTTAAGGGATCTTAAAAGAGAATTCTTGTTTATTATTATTAAGAATATGTATATACACCATTTTCAAACAAATTAGTTCATGAAGAGGTTCACATAGCAACAGAAATCAATCTTGGACATAACTTCATGTAGTATTTCAGTTGTAAACTCAGGTTCCAACATTGGCCACACTGGCCACTATTTGAATCCTATTTTGAACATAGTTTAATAAGTGATCCCTTACTATTGTAGTGCCTCTGTCCAAGGTTAAAAGACATCAATTTACAGTATTAAATACAAGTATGGGTTCCTGGATCATCTTTCAGCTAACAGTCGCAGTTTTACTACCATGGAAAGATATTGACAATGAAAAAACAAGTTTCATGTGCGCATTGTATCTGTATCTATTGTATCTATTTATTATAGCTCCATCACTGGAGGATTTAACAAAAACAATTCTCACTTTTCCACTAAAATTCTATGATCCCTATGGAGAAAAGACAGAAATATGACTCCAATATGGTACTTTAACATCCAGCTTTGAAAATACCGCCCTGGTAGCAAATTATTCTGTAACACACATGACAAGTGTGTTGCCATCCCACTTACGCACTGAGGGAGCAATCCAAATTAAGTTAAGCTGGCATGAAGGCCTATGCTAGCTTGGCAGAGCTGCATCTGAATCCTGTGCAGGTTAGCCAGGTTAAGTTTGCACTGGGCAGCACAGGGGGTGGGAGAAGGTGACAGGAGGTTGTTCTGGGGGTGGAGAGGTTGGCATTTTGGGGCAAGGGGAGGGAAGAACGGGAGGTGGATCGAGCCCAGGTGGAGGGTGGGATCGGCAGCAGCAGCACACACCATACCCTAACCCCCACTACTGGGCCTTGTAGCCTTACATAGGTTGCTCAGATTTGCGCCAGCTGGCACAGATCTGAGTAGCCCCATACGGCAGGCTGGAACTTGACAGGGGGTAAGGGGAAAACTATCCCCTTACCCTGATGTGACCTCCAGCTGCCTCCTAACCTGTGCTGGATACAGTACGGGCCGTAACGGCCTGCCTGTACCAGCGCAGGTTAGGATTGGGCTGCCAAAACAATAATTTACTATTGCTGAAGAGTACATGACATTTATATTATCTAAAATGCAGTTTGCACTTCTCTGTGACAATGAACCCTTTTGGTTGAAGAGCAGTATATAAACATTCTTAATAATGCATTACTGTCATCCTGTTAATGGTTCACTTTACCTCATCAAGGAGTGACCAGAGAGTTCCTCTAAAGTGCTGTCAGAATCTGGGTTCTGCTCTTGCTCTCTATTAGATACTCCATTTCTAGATAAGGAGTTATTTGCCTGTTGTAATCCATGATCTGATCCTGAAAGTGTTTTGTTTTCCTCCCGAAAAGAGACATTTGAAACTCCATTGAAAGATTCAAGCCCTGTAAGATATATTGCGGCAAAAGGGAATATTAAAGAAACAAAAAGTAAGTAATGCATTTTTCCTCACATGACAATTATGCTGCAAGTTCTTCATTTTGTAATCTATGTAGAAAGTGTTCACACAAAGTAAGTGATGCAGGCCAGGAGAGATTCAGGCAATGAATCTACTAGGCTATCATTATACCATTGTTCCCTTTAAATGCCTACCCCACACCAGAACTTAAATAGCTTTTAAAAAAACAACAGCAATGCAGTAGCACAACATAACAGACAAAGCAGTGTATCAGGGAGGCTTGAGTCTAGAAGCTCCTAGAATGATCTTCGGCCAGTAACTCTCTCAGCTTACCTCTTACCTCACAGGTAGAGTATCCTACCTCCTATACTGCTGCAAGGATAAATGGCAAGGGAAAGGAACCATATAGGAGATGTGGTCTGATTTTGAAGACAGACCAACGCAGCTGATAAGCTGTAGTGAGAATATGGAGCCACAAGGAGTCGCTGTTCCTGCTGATTACCGGGCTGTGAGAGGACAAGGAATCACTGTGAAAAGTTGTGAGGTGGAAGAGTATGGAGTTCAGCTGCTGAATGAATAATACCAGGCTGTCATGTTCCTGCTGGAAGCTCCAATGGCATGTGTCAGCAAAAAGAATGATGACCAGGCCATGAGGGGAGACATCTGGAAATGAGTTCTAAGAATTTTCATAGAACATTAATTGTAAAAACTCCATTTGTAAAAAAATGGAGTTTGCTGATAGTCTATCTATGTGAACAGTCTTGAGAGTGAAAGTCCCACTCATTGAGAGAGTCAGTGAGAAAGGCAGTATAAAAATACTGTATAATAATACACAGGTGTGCCCCTTTATCCACCAGGAACCCTCTGTGGATTGCCAAAATCGCAGATACAGGTGAACATCCGTCCCCGCAGTCCAGGGGCCGCCCCCACCTCTGGAGGCAAGAGGAGCTCCACTCCCCTCACCTCCAGAGGGGCTTCTGAGCCTCTGCCAGGCCTCTGACTCTCCCTGCCCTCTGCCAGGCTCAGGCTGAGCTCTGAACGTGAAAAATGTGACTTTTGGTTGCACAGAGAAACCAGAAGTCATCCCTCACCTCCAGATGGAGTGCACACAGTGGGGCGTGTGCTGGGGGAACCCAGGCCCAATCCACAGATGAATCTGTGGATATGGTCCCCCCCCCCTTATTCTGTTCTGGAGTAAGGGCAAAAATGTAATTTAAAAAACTGTAACAAATGGTATTTTAATGGTTAAATAGCTGTGTCATGGGTTTCAGCAGGAAATTTTCAACAGGAAAATGGTGCAGAGATAAAGCGTCGAATATCTTCTACATTCATACTGCTGCCCCAATCCAAACTGTGGTCCTATGACACTACCACAAGAGATTAAAGATCAAAACAGCCATTCTAGTAGCTATCAACGAATTTGTGACAACAAATTTCATATAAATGAACTATTTTCTTTATAAACATATGTGTGAACTACTTCTTTTGTCTATCCTAAATCTCCTGACAATTTCATTCAATTATTCATGTTCTATGTTTAGAGAGAGATTTTTCTCCCAACACTTCCTCTCTCATCACTTTCTCCGGACTACAGATAATTTTTATAAGCTTCAATTATGCCCCCCACCTGCTTAATTGCCTTTTTTCTAGAATAAAAAGCTACATTTCTCCTGTCATGTATCCTGATGACATAGTGCCCAATCCTATTCCACTTTCCAGCACAGATGCAACCACAGCAACAGGGTGTGCGCTGTAGCCCACAAAGTTGGATAGGATTGTGCCCATAATCAATACAAAGTTATAAGTTTCCCAGCTGACAGGAAGTGGACATTGTCCTCTATCAGCCATCTGAGTGACCAATTCATTAGGAGTTCAGAGAGGAACACCCGCTTGCTCACCCACAAATGCAATGACTGGGGAATTCCTTGCCATGTAAGTAGCTGAAGCTAGGAACTGTCCAGTTCAGTGCTGCCCAAACTGTGGGTCATGACCTAATTGTTGGTGGGTTATAAAACTGACAAGCTGTTAACTGACAAGAAAAATGTATTGAGTCCTATGGAAAGTGAAACTGAGCTAAACCTGTGTTCCTTGGCAAGTGGAAAACATGCTTCAGTCAACTTTGAAGTGCAGGCTGAGAGGAATGGAAAGCCACCAGAACGGTCCCAATCAGATGAACGCAGTCCCTGGAAAACACTTGAGAAGGAAGTCCCTCCCTCCAAGTTGAGAAACGTATTGAGCCCCATGGAAAGCAAAACTATGCTACACTGTTGTGTTTACAGGTGGGGCCTCCGTATCCAAGGATTGTTTATCCATGGATCTGGCTCAACGTGGGTCTGCTGGACCTGTGTTGAACCCGTCTTGGCCCCAGCTGAGCCGCGCTCTGGTCACCTCCGGAAGGTTTTCTGAAGCCTACAGAGGCAGCATGCATTTGCCCGCCGCCTCAGGCTTCATAATATCCTTTTCTTCTGAAAAAATGCTTCCCGAAGAAAACCAGAAGTGACATTTTTATGCCATATAAGGCATTCTGAGACCCAGGGAAGTCCTCCAGGCTTTTTTTGGCCAAAAAGGTCATTCTGAAGCCCGCAGAGGCAGAGGGTGGACATGCACTCTGGGCTTCAGGAAGCCCTCAGGAGGCAACTGAAGTATAGCTCCAGTTCCCTTCAAAGGAATATGGGGCCAAAAATCGTGAATTTGATTACATGCAAATTTCAGTATCTGCGGGAACAGATCCCCCACAGATACAGACTTTTTTTAGTCTTGTAAAGCTAGGTAGGTCCCAATCAAATGTCATCTCAAAAAGTGAGTCCCGGTGCTAAAAAATTTGGGAACCAATGGTCTAGCTAGAGCAGTAGTTCCCAACCTTTAGGAGCTCAGGGACCACTAAGGCAAAATTTGGAGATGCTGAGAACCACATACAACCCGCCACTACCGCACACAAAAAATACAATTAAATTCGTAATACATGAAGAAGTATTGAGAATTAATGTCATGGCTGTGCTTGCATTTGCTTCACAAGCTGTGAAATTCTTGGGTTTATATTGCTGCTCAAAGCTATGCACACGTCGTCATTAGTGTCCAACTGATTCCAAGCTGCCTGGTCTCCCCCTCAGCCATTAGTCTGTGGAGCCCCTTGGCACAGGATGTGATGACAACATCTGGCCTTTAAAAGGGGAACAGACAAATTTCTGGAGGAAAAGTCCATCACAGGTTACGAGCCATGAGGGCTATATGTGCAACTTCCTGATTTTAAAAGTGGGGTACCCCAGAATGCCAGAATGCCAGGAGTGGCAAAAGTATACAGGTCTCTTGTTGTCTTGCGTATGTCATGAGGCATCTGGTGGGCCACTGTGAGATACAGAAAGTTGGACTAGATGGGTCTTTGGCCTGAACCAGCAGGGCTCTTCTATGTTCTTAAAAGCAGAAGTGGTGGTAGCAGCAGCAACAAAATAGCCCACTGACTGCCAGGAAGAGTATGGGGTGGAGTGCGGCTGTTGCTGGGGCTGACCAGGCTGCCTAGCTTCAGTCCTCTCTGGTTGAGAAAATTGCTCTGCTTGCCTTCTGGGGATACTGCCTTGGTTACTGGCCCTTTAAGAGTCTTTCCAGGAGACAAGCAGCCGCCACACCAGTTTAGCATGCAAGGGGGGGGGGACTGTCGCAGTTTGTCTTCTCAGCCCCCTTCACTGGCTGGGTTGTGAGCCTGATCTTCCCTCACCACCTGAGAGTTCCTTTCCCACACCCCTAAATTCTTTCCTACCCTCTGCACCTTCCCTACCCCCCCCAACAAGCTTTGCACTCAAAAAAGAGGCTGGAGACCCGACACAAGTGGGTGGGAGAGACAAAGGCTTCCTCAATCATCCTTCTCCCACCCCCCCCATTCACCCCTCTAAAAATCTGTAGTTGCTTTTTCTTCAGAGTGCCTGCCAGCTCCAAGGGAAGACTCCTTGCAAAGTATCTCAAAACACATAGACGAACAGGCCTTGCTGAGGGAGAATCAGCATGGCTTCTGTAAGGGTAAGTCTTGCCTCACGAACCTTATAGAATTCTTTGAAAAGGTCAACAGGCATGTAGATGTGGAAGAACCCGTGGACATTATATATCTGAACTTTCAGAAGGCGTTCGACACGGTCCCTCACCAAAGGCTACTGAAAAAACTCCACAGTCAGGGAATTAGAGGACAGGTCCTCTCGTGGATTGAGAACTGGTTGGAGGCCAGGAAGCAGAGAGTGGGTGTCAATGGGCAATTTTCACAATGGCGAGAGGTGAAAAGCGGTGTGCCCCAAGGATCTGTCCTGGGACCGGTGCTTTTCAACCTCTTCATAAATGACCTGGAGACAGGGTTGAGCAGTGAGGTGGCTAAGTTTGCAGACGACACCAAACTTTTCCGAGTGGTGAAGACCAGAAGTGATTGTGAGGAGCTCCAGAAAGATCTCTCCAGACTGGCAGAATGGGCAGCAAAATGGCAGATGCGCTTCAATGTCAGTAAGTGCACATTGGGGCAAAAAATCAAAACTTCACATATAGGCTGATGGGTTCTGAGCTGTCTGTGACAGATCAGGAGAGAGATCTTGGGGTGGTGGTGGATAGGTCGATGAAAGTGTCGACCCAATGTGCGGCGGCAGTGAAGAAGGCCAATTCTATGCTTCGGATCATTAGGAAGGGTATTGAGAACAAAACGGCTAATATTATAATGCCGTTGTACAAATCTATGGTAAGGCCACACCTGGAGTATTGTGTCCAGTTCTGGTCGCCGCATCTCAAAAAAGACATAGTGGAAATGGAAAAGGTGTAAAAGAGAGCGACTAAGATGATTACGGGGCTGGGGCACCTTCCTTATGAGGAAAGGCTACGGTGTTTGGGCCTCTTCAGCCTAGAAAAGAGACGCCTGAGGGGGGACATGATTGAGACATACAAAATTATGCAGGGGATGGACAGAGTGGATAGGGAGATGCTCTTTACACTCTCACATAATACCAGAACCAGGGGACATCCACTAAAATTGAGTGTTCGGCGGGTTAGGACAGACAAAAGAAAATATTTCTTTACTCAGCGTGTGGTCGGTCTGTGGAACTCCTTGCCACAGGATGTGGTGCTGGCGTCTAGCCTAGACGCCTTTAAAAGGGGATTGGACAAGTTTCTGGAGGAAAAATCCATTACGGGGTACAAGCCATGATGTGTATGCGCAACCTCCTGATTTTAGAAATGGGTTATGTCAGAATGCCAGATGGAAGGGAGGGCACCAGGATGAGGTTTCTTGTTATCTGGTGTGCTCCCTGGGGCGTTTGGCGGGCCACTGTGAGATACAGGAAGCTGGACTAGATGGGCCTATGGCCTAATCCAGTGGGGCTGTTCTTATGTTCTATTCAAGTCTGGATTCTGCAACTCCCAGACAGGACGGAAGGCACATCTCCAGCCAAGCAGCCTGCCTCCCCCCCCCTCCCCGATACAGTATGTGATCATCAGATACTGTTCTGACCCTTTTCCAGGGGCTGATCTTTTTCTTCCCCTCTCCTGGGCTGCAAGTGGCTGATTTGGACTGCACTCACTCTCTCCAGCTTGCCTCTCCAAGCTCCCAAAGCTGTGAAGCATGGAATGGAGAGTGACCAGAAGCTGTGTTTGCAGCAGGGGCCTCTCCAAAGGAGAAACAAAACAGCAAAAATTACATTTTTTTCCTTTGGAGAGGCAGCGATGGTGAACACAGTCCCTGGCTGGTCTCCGTCCCTTGCTCCATCACCTTCCCCAAGCATCAGCTCCCCCCAGCCTACAAGTACGTAAGCCTCTGTGTACGTTGTGGCCTCCAGCACAGTCTCCGCTGCGCCTGCTGTGAGTGAGAAATCAGCACATACCAGAACCATACAGAGGAGAAGCCTGCTGATCCTCCTCATCCCACTGGAACTGAAGACAAGCCAGCCAGGCAGATGCAGAGCAGTGAGGAGAAAGGAGGAGTGAGGGGGGAACCATGAGAAGGCACTGTCAAAGCTCTGCCCCAAAGTGACTGGGGCTGGAAAGTAATTTTCCCCCTCCTGGGATGCATTGGGAGTTTTTCCCCCCTTTCTTCAGAAGACCTCGCGGACCACCTGGCAGGGTCCTGTGGACCACCTGTGGGTTGGGAACCCATGAGCTAGATGAGTGTGATCCCATGAGTGTGATCAGATCTTGGTTTTGTTTCTCTGTTCCTCCAGCCATTACATACTTTTGGTGGCGGCAGTGATGGGGGGGAGAAGGTTGAGTGATCTGAGTAGCGTTCCAGCAGCATCTGCTGGGCATTAATGGTTATTGCACTCCTTTAGTGAAAACATTCCTTAATGCTTTCAAGACAAGCTCAGGCATTTTCCATTCACCTACTTCTATTTTTACTACCCACCTTTCTTTCCCCGTGTTGTTTAACTGCCTTTTTTGTTTAAACCAGTGCTTCTCAAACTGTGGGTTGGAACCCACTAGGTGGGTCACGAGCCAATTTCAGGTGGATCTCCATTTATTTCAATATTTTCTTTTTAATATATTAGACTTGATGCCACCATGGTATGTGACTGCATTTGGGGAAATGTTACAGACCTGCACTTTTAACAAGCTACTATGTATATTTTTTTAACAATGATAGTCAGTGGGACTTACTCCTGGATAAGTGTAGGTAAGATTGTAGCCTAGGATTGTTAAAAATTTTCCTGCTTGATGATGTCACTTCTGGTCATGACATCACGTCCGGTGGGTACTGACAGATTCTCATTCTAAAAAGTGGGTCCTAATGCTAAATGCGTGAAAACCACTGGTTTAAACCTTTAAAAAACTAATCATACTTTGAACCCTTGTCTGACTGGTTCATGTTCATGGGTAATTCAGTGGACTGTGATGTCTCTTCACCCTGTAGATGCTACTGTGGGTTTTACTATTTATAAGAACCCCTGGGATTCAGCGCTGTCCTGGGAGGGGAGAGGTGGCCCTGCATCGTCTCTATACCCTTGAATGGCACAGTATTAAGGCTCTCCTCTGTTCAGTTGCTGGTACAATAAAGGGAAGGTGGAAAGCAGGAAGGGATGGATGCGCACTATCCACTAGAAGCTATTCACCTTAATCAGCCTGCCTTCTCCTAGAAGTCCTTTCCCTGATAACAGTATTCTGAATGAGGAACATTATAATAGTGGTTATATTTTCATTTGCTAACCTAATGATTCTTAGCATGGAATTTGCCTTTTTCACAGCAGCCACACCCCAAGACAACCTTTTCATTATGCTACACCCCATTCCTCCAAGATCTTTCCTGGTAAGTCACTTTCAGTTCAGACTTAAATGGCTACAGTCACTGCTCAAGAGAAGGTTGTCAGGATTCATCAAGTACTACTGATTCATCATGTAGCCAGTGATATATGAGATGCCACAAGGATCCATCTCATCTCCCAAGCTATTCAGATTTTTAAATATGCTAGGCAATGTGGCCTGGGCATTAGGGTTTAGTATCACAGTGTGAGGATCATGTTCAGCTCTCTCTTTCTCTCTCTCTCTCTTTCTCTCTCTCTCTCTGATAAAAGAGTGCAAGCATGTGATCGCAACATAATTCAGGTATGGGGGAAAATAATTTGATCTGATATTAAGAAACAATGAATGTTTTCTAATCCATTAAGAAGTTGCAATATATGTTTTGCGCATGTGGGTCTCCACTTCAATGCATTTTGATTTAACAGACACGCCTTCCTCTCTTTAGCCCATTAAATCAACAAAAAATGTATGCTTCACACTTAACAAAGGAATGTAAACATAGGAAACGGCAAACTTACTTTCCTTTTTCCCCCTTCTTTTAGAAGATGCAGATGAACGAGAAGAATCTGCAGATGGTGGGCCTGAGGAATGGTGAGTATGCTCTATAGCCTGTAGCCCATAAGGTGATTTCCTACTAGCAAAATCTTCTTTCAAGCTGAGGCTGTTGCTGTTGCCACCACTAATACTAGCACAGAACAAAAATATCACTAGTATTTCTCAAGTACACCAATCCATATAAAAATGGTTTTTTAAGGACACAATTAACTTCGGTTACAACATTTCATCATACAACTAAAGAAATATTTGAAACACTTATGAAGTCATATGAGACACTGGTAAGGACTTTTACCTGCTTTTAAAAGCAGAAAAGCATTAGATAACTTTAGATAACTTTAGGAACTGCTGACGATACATATCTAGAGTCGCAAGCTTTAGTCAAAGTATAATCAATGGCAGATTAATCTGCTGAATAAGTCATAACAATAGATTTACTTTTAAATGTGTTGTTATAATAAGGAATAAAGAAGACATTTTTCTTACAACCATACAATAACTTGTGTTTAATAAATTGTGATAAATTCCCATCCTTCATTATCTCAAAATGCCTATGCTGCTGTTTTAGAAATAGGTACATTTATTTATATTTTGTCCCTCTCCTGAAGGACAAGTAGTTGGCAGTCCTAAATTAGCATTTTAATAAAGGAAAGTCTGCAATACAGGGTGCCCCCCCATACCTGTGGATCTCCTATCCATGGATTAACTTATTTGCAGATCAAGTCCGTGGGGCCCCAGCACACACCCCTCTGGAGATGGAGCTCTATTCCCCTCAAAAAAAATGCAACTTCTGGGTTTTTTTGTAAAACCAGAAATGATGTTTTTAAGGCATTTTTAAGTGCCTTATAAGGCATTAAAAACGTCACTTCTGCTTTTACAAAAACAAAAAACAAAAACTCAGAAGTTGCTTTTTTTACTTCTCAGGCTCAATCTGAATCCAGCAGAGGCCGTGAATGGACATCTGTTGCCTCTGCTGGGCTCAGAGGACCCTCCAGAGGCAAGGGGAGCATTTTCCCTCCAGAGGGTGGGGGGGAACATTTGCCAGTATCTGCAGTGTTAGTTAAGGGGGGGGTGTTCCAAAATGGAACCCCCGTGGATACCAGGGCACACCTGTACTTCAATTCTCAAGACAGATTACTCAGAATGTCAAAAACAATTGAAATAACAAAGCACTATTTGTGCCATTAAAGAAGTGTGAATAGATTAAGATGGAAACGCTGTTTTTGATTGGTATATTGTATATTTATTCAGTTCAATGCCATTAACTGCTGGTTTTGATTGGTTACAGTCCTGAATAGACGCATTCCACTCTATGGAATAAACAGAATACAAATCATGCAAAATGTATTGAAATATACTTCAATGCACATCACTTTTCATCTATTTTGTTTCACAGCAATTTGTAAACTCATAGGTACCTGGGCTCAAGAGCAGTCTTTTTGTCTGTCACAGTTCCACTTCCCTGAGATGAGATGAAATCATCATCATAAGATACAATACTAGGAGGAGGGCTCATGACTGGAAGTACAGGTCGCTGGGTTGGTGACCCTTGATCTGACCATTCATCAAACCCTGAAAAAGATGGGAAAGTCAAAACTAAATGTAGACTGCATTTCAGAAAGACTGAATCATCTCAACAAAATCTCACTCTAGAAATGCCTGAGATGTGCAATCTGACAGAGAAGTATTACAACAGTATTACTATAATCTCAGCGTGCTGTACCAAGGACTTGAATACACTTTTTGGGTAATGCAATATTTAGAAGAATGATCTGAAGTGAATCCAACACAATATAGTTGGGTCCATCTTGTGTTCTCGTTCTTCTTTGTCTGATAGCTCCCCCTCCTCCCTGTCTATCTCAGTGGACAAAGGAGAAAAGGAGCTCTGGTTTGCATAGGACCTTACTACAGCCCTATGCTTCCTTTTGGAAGGGAGTTTCTTCCCCAAACTGGCCTTATGAGCCATTGTCCTGGATTTCTTTTTGGATCATTGGTGTGAGGGGGTCTACCAGGACTTCCAAGGAGGAATCAGTTGCAGGAATGGGAAATGGGGCTGGGTGCCCAGCAGGCATTTCCCTTTGTGGGAAATATGCCTATGCTTGGTGCTAGTGGGTGTTCTGGTAGGCAGGTGGGCCTTTACTGCCACATCTACTGCTGCTTTGGCACATTCCAGGATCAGAGCTCTGGTGCCTGGGTCAATGGAGTTACCCTGCCCTGAAGACCCCTCCCAAGGAGAACACTTAGTAGAGGAGTGCCTCCCCACTGCCTGCCTTGGCCCCTGAACCTTGGGATCCAGTGAGGGTGAAACAGACAGGGAAAAACAGAGCAGGTTGCTGATGTCAGCCCTCTGGAGATTACCTCAGTGCTGTCTGACCACAGCCTATGCTCCTATAGGGTCACACTGTCTCTGTATGAGGGAGAGTAGCCATTAGTACTGTTCAAACAACCCTGGGCCTCAGCCACACAGGATTTGCTGGCAATGGCAGCCTGAAGGGGTCCACTCATCTGTGACCTGTTGTTATTGCTTTGTCCTCATTGGCAATGGCAAGCCTCTGGACCCTCTCCCTCCCTGAGGCCCAGAAGGCCTACCCATGCCAAGCGCAGCAAAAGAGGCTTCCTAGCTACAGCAAAACTGTGCAAGTGAAGCAGACAAGCACCTCCTCTCATGCCCTGACTAAGGGCCCATACCCTGACTAAGGAGGAAGAGATGAGAGAGGAAAACATATGAGGAAAACAGACAAGAAAAAGGTAAAACAAAATGGAAAGACTTCCCACAAAAGCTGAGATCTCTGGAGCTTAAAACAACCGACCTTTCTCTGAAAGAGGCAGAGCCAGACTGAGGTCAGAATGCCCTGCAGACTTCCAACTGTCATCCGACCCTGCCTCCAGGAGTAGGAGGGCATCTCACTAGTCAAGAACATACCCCTTCCTACTTCCAGTGATGTATTAGGTCAGTATTACTATAATCTCAGTCTGCTGTACTTGAAGAATATACTTTTTGGGTAATGCAATGTTGAGAAGAGGAGTGATCCTGAAGTGAATTCAACATAAAACAGAAGGTATCAAAATTTTCCAAAGTAAATGGGAATTTTCTACAAATCAACAAATACAGATATCAGCAAAACTAAGCTAGAGATTTATTACACAATTTAAATTGCTGAACCTGAGATTTCATTGCAGTCATTCTAGCAGTTACCAACAAAATAATAGAGATAGTAATCACCCATTTTCTTATTTTCCTTACCTTTCCCGCACTGTTGGTAAGATTTTGCAAATATGTTGATTACACTATGTGGGCTTCCCTTAGTCAGTTCTTCCCAGGGTCTTGAAACATTTCTCATCTGTGTGAAAATGGGTAAATATTTCTCTGCATCCTTCTGAAATTCTTTTATAGGCTCATAGCCAGTTTTATCAGCAACACAGAATTCCTTTTCCTTTAACATCTCGGCTGTCTTTAAAGGTGAACACTCATGCTGCTCTCCTTCCTCCTCAGACAGATGACCATCACTGAGAGGCCCCTCACTTATTGAACCTACACTACAATCAGGCAGAGCTATAATTTTACTTTCTGTACCAGGTGAGCATGTTTGCTTCTTGGATAGATCTCCTAGTATTCCTTCAGGTCTGTGGTTGCCAGGAAAGCCAATGGCAGAAGTGTGAGGGCTGATGGTCTCCGGAAGCTTTTTAAACTCACTAAGATTTCCCACTCCAGGAAGACTATCATCAAAATTTGTATGAGACACACAGGTACCCAACATCTTCTGAAGCCTGGCTGAAAAAACATCATCTTCTCTCACAGGTGGACTGGCAACCTTTGCCCAGTAGCCATCACCTTGATCTCCTTGCAGCAAGTCACGCTCAGAGTTCCATGCTACACCATAATTAATTCCAGCTCCAGCTAGCTTCTTTGCTTCACTTTCAATTCGGCTTGAGAGGGAAGCTGCTGTGGCCTTCAGGGCTTCAATACGATCCAGTTTACTTTTATATTGATTAATGGTGGGCTGCACAGCAGATGTTACAAATGGCTGAGGTGCCAAAGACATAGATTCCACCACTGTGCTGTAGTTCTTCCTGGTTGACAATCCAGCGTCAAAGTCCTTTTCAAAGACACCCATGTGATCCAGGGTCAAAAGCTGTGAGAAGAGACCTCTGCTCAAGACAGCAGAAGTCTGTGAGCATGGAAACTGGGTTTTTGAATTCAGCCTATCTGGCTGCATCCATAAAGACTCAAATAAATTATTCCTAGAAAATAAGAGTCAAAATTCTCATAAGTTTACAAAAACTGAGTTCAAACAGCATTTGACTATTAAATGCTCATCTACAGAAATATCTTTTAGGCCTTTGAGCCTATATTGGACAATATTTTGTCCTTATACTCTCCTACACCTGGCTGGTGAAGTTAGAACATGGCTTCCCACCCCACCAACAGGCAGAACTTACTCACTTACAAACTTGTTGTCAACAAATGAGTATCACATTTTAATAGGATTTATTTATGTAGTAGACTCAGATCACAAGTCAATTTCTAGATTTCATCTAGAATATTAAATTCAGGACAGTAGGAGCTGGATTTTGCATACAAACAACCCACTGAAACACTACACCAATTCAGAGATATCTAATGGAACAGTACGAATAGTGGAGAACAATGCAATCCTACTTAAAAATAATTTATTTTGCTCTATTTGTTCTATTTAATTTAGCCCGTAGATGAGACATATGGTCTTGTTTTTCTTTATGCCCTGTCCCCTGCTTCTCTCTCTGCTCTCATATCCTGACACATACCCGCCTGTGAGCTTCACTTATGTAGCTCCATCACTCACAACCTTTCAACAGTGTTCCGCTTCTTCAAACAACTCCACCTTTCTCCTGCACAACCTCCTGTGCCTGGCTCTTGCCTTCCATATGCCTCCATTATGCCACCTCCTTGGTTTACATTAAATCCCTGCTCAAGGCCACCTTTTCTGTGAAGTCTTTGATCCATTTCTCTAGTCCCTGAACTGCATTGCAACTAAGTAAATGTATATAATAATCATATGTTCTTTCCCTTGCATTCATTTCCTCCCCTTCCTCTGTTCTTCCACTTATCTCTTTTAGACAGCATTCTGGGGGAAAAGGACCTGCTTTTCCTTGTACCATGTACAAGGATTATGCTATAACCATAACTTTTCTTTTAAACTTATACAGACCGATCTATGTGCATGGCACTTTGCATACAGGGAACAAACTGGTCTCAGTTCTAAGGAGCCTGCAATCAGTGATGTATCTAAGGTATGGCAGGTAGGGCACGTGCACTTGGCACTACAAAGGGGAGTGCCACTGAGTAGTTTCTATTAAAGTTGAGCAAGTGGAAACTAGTTGAACCTCAAAAAGAAGAGGGCAGCAGCAAGAGCACGAGGTCACCGAAGCATGAGAAGGTGATCCGGAGAAGAGCAGCTGGATCACAAGGCTGTCACTGCCACTAGCACCTCCACTTGAGAGAGGAAAACCCAGAAGTAACATTTGTGGAAGAGGAGAACCTAGAAGTGACATTGATGTCATGCAATGTTGCCACCCAGTGTACTGTGGCTTCTAGCTATACTGCTGCTTATAATCTAGATGGTGATAGCAGAGGAAGAAAGGAGGATACAGCCAGGGTAAACTGAGGAAGTATATGCGATCATTTCAGTTAAATCAGTTATAACAAAGAAAGACAACTAAGGACCAAATCCTATCCAATTTTCCAGCACTGATGCAGCTGCAATGCAGACTTGAGGTAAGGGAATAAATGTTCCCTTACCATGAGGAGACTTCTGTGACTGCCCCCTCCCACCACAGGATGCAGTACATGCCCCAGGCTGGAAAGTTGGATAGCATTGGGACCCAAGGCACAGTGCAAAATGCTTTACAGAAAAAGGCAGATTTTAAGACACTAATGAAGAAAGTAAGCAAAGAAAAATCTTGCAGATTTTGAAAGGTAAATTCCAAGTGTAAGGGGCAGCAAGAGAAAAAGGTCAAAGTTGTTTGAGGAAGCAAGAGACTTTTGAACAACTGAAGGAGGTGAAGCTGACAGAGTAAAGCAGGATACGAAAGCAGTGACATTCTGTACAGTTTATTCTGTTTTTAGTAAGAGCAAGATGCTGTTTAGGGCAACAAACTTCACCACACTGGAAACCTGAGACTTCAGCAGGAATTGCCCATAAACTTTCAAGCAAATAATCTCAATAAGGGCTAGAATTGTACTCTCCTTTAAAAAAGAAAAAAAGAAAAAAAGAAAAAGAAACCCAAGAATTACCAAAAGCTGAATTCTATGTCCAATATAATTTTACTTTTTTTCTGCAATTCCTCAGAATGCCAGCAAACACACAGTCCTGATTAAATCTTTAATATCTTAAACTACATTTCATATAGTGAAACCATGCTTATCATGTCATTGTATAAAATCCTCCAGATAATGGATTTTACATGTTTCAATTAAAGTGATAAACAATACATCTCAAATACTTCTATGGGTATTTTGGTTACGTTTCCAAGTTTGCCTACAAGGACAACTTTTTAATAGCAGGTTTTGAAGGCCCCCCCCCCAAGACTTTTGCAGCCTTAACTCTCTCTCACCTAACAAGAGAATGAGGCGGTTCAGACAGAGACATATCACTACTGGAAGATGCACTGGGTGGACGCTCCTGCAGCTTGTTCTCTTTATCGGATTCTCCAGACGGCTGATATCCAGGTTTGGGCTAAACAAAAAGTGGTAATTTTTTAATATAGATGTTTGTCATTAAAAAATAATCAACAAGATAAACCTTCCCCTGCTCCCAAAAAAGAGGATGGCTCTGTCAGATGGACATTTATTCCAACAACTGGCATTTGGTTCCAAATATAATAAAACAGGCTAAGCTGGAATAATAAAATACCAGTATTAAGTATATATCTCATGTTCATATTTAAGTGCATTGAGTTGGATCCAAAGATGCCCTTCCATGTGCTGAAAGGCTCTAGCATTCATGAAATAGCTAAGGTAAGAAGCTTGAGTTTGGGGTGGGGGGGGCAACCCAAATCTAACATCCTTACATAATTTTCCTATTACGGCCTGACAGGAGATAAGTTTGTGGACTGGTGCTGAACTGCAAACAAGAAGCATATCAAAATCACTGCTATCATCATTAACCATCATCCACTAAATTCATGCAAGTCAATGTCTATTTGCTTTTCCCAGTATGCAAGTATATAATTAAACGAAGGACATGTTAGTGCTGTCCTTCTTTAGGCTGTTGTCATCTATGTAGTGTTTTATAGGCAATTTAGTTTGGGTATTACTTAGCATCTCCAAGCATTATTGTCTGCTAGTAATTTTTATTAGTTTTTTCTCATGTTAATTTTTTCCTTAATACTGAGAAGTATCCAGGAATGGGCAAGTCTGGTGCAGTTTGACTCAAGTCGAGTCATGAGTCTAAGCCCCCCATACAACTCGACTAAAAAACGAGTCACAAGGAGCAGATTTTCTGAGTCACCCAGAGTTTTTGCAACTTGAAAAGACTTGAGTCATGAGTCGTTTCCCTTAAAAAGCTAGCCATGGAATAAAACGGGGTTGCTGCCAGGATGTGTGTGTGTGTGTGTGTGTGTGTGTGTGTGCGTGCGTGTCAGAGTTCTCTTCAACCACTACCCTGAGTTCTCTTCAACCACTACACTACTACTCTTCAACCACTTGTTTCCCATCTGTAAACAAGGCGGGAGGGGACGGACTGCATGAGAGTGGGAACACAATTGGCAAGGGGAAGGAGGGTCAAGCGCAGCAGCTGTGAGACTTACCAGGATGACCCAATCCTTTGCAGCTCTACTCAGAAGTAGCCCCATACATCCAGTCATTCAATGAGGTTTCCTCCTCCCAAGTAACAACAGAGTCCACCAGTAGCTTAGCTAGAGGGGGTACAAAGCACTAAGTTTTGCAGGGGGACTCAGCTTGCAAAGCACTACATGTTGCACGGAGCCTCACCGCAGGCATACAAGTGGCTCCCTCCCCTTCAGAGCGGGGCAGAAGGAGAGGAAGAGGCAGAACTGTCCGTCATTGTCCATGAGAATCACCACCTTCCACCCGCTTTCTTGTGAAAGGAGAGCCTCCTCAGGCATAAGCAGGCAGGGCAGCTGTGGTGCTTTTCCATGGACAACAACAGGGTGATTCTGCCTCACCTGCCGCACTAGCTGTGAAGGAGAGGGGGCCGCTTGCACACCTGCAGTGAGGCTCCATGCAACACAATGTGCTTTGCAAGCCAAGGTGAGGCTCCCTGCGATGCTTTGTACCTCCTCTAGCTTTGCTACTGGAGCACACAGGAACCAGCCATGCAGTCGGAAAGTGCACTAAGAACGGCCTCCTCCCCTTCCATGGGCTTCTCCGTCAATTCCAAGGCAAGAACCCCCTTGGGCTTCTCCTTCTGCCTTCCCTCATCCAAAGAAAAAAGCCAGACCGCCCATCCTTTGTCCAATTCCTTAGAGATGGGCAAGAGAGCCTGCTCCCACCTCCCACCCTATGCAAAAGTAAAACATTAACCCTTCCTTGACTCCTGGCTGGAACTTCCCTGTTGCTCACCCAGTCTGAGTGATGGCTCCACAAGGTCTTTCACATCATGCAAAAAGTAAGCAAGCACACCCAGACACAGACTCCAGTGCACATGTGTGGATAATCAGTGCCGAGTCAAGTGGCCTCAGACTCAAGTCAATGCCGGAGTCAATGCCTAAAAATGCTGATTTTTGTGACAGAGTCGAGTCACTTCACTTGAGTTCCTGTCCCTAGAAGTACCCCACACACTTTCACAAACTAGCTATAAATATACCACCTGTACAGGTTGTGGCGATTCCCCCAGCAAAGTTTGCTCCAGCAGTAGTTTGGAATAAGTTTCTTGTAGTGGCTTGGTGGTTAGTTCAGGAGCCAACGTGCTCTTTGTCTTATACGACAGAGCCTCTCTTTGTTTCTTGTAAAGCTCCTGGAGTCTTTTATTCTTCTGTTCTGTTGCCTCTTTCTGTGCTTTCTTCTCTTCACTCTGCCTCTTCTTCCTCTCCTCTTGTTGTCTAACAATAAATTGGCGTACTTCATCTGTATCGTAGTGGCGTTTCTTTGAAGTGACTTGAGGCTCATCATTAGCAGCTGTCTTGTCTGGTTTTCTCTTTGTTGGGCTGTGGCTCCTGGTGAATGCAGAAAGCATTGCTGATTTACGATTCGGATATTGTTCCCGCTCTTGTTTTGTACTCTGAGACACAGAATCCAGCTGCAGGTCATCAAGAATCCCACGGATCTCCACTGGCAAGAAGTCCTTATTTACATGGTCATCTCCATGTTGAGCATCCTGAACAGCAGACTCTTTTCTCTTCAGGTTACTCTCTGCTCTTACTTTACTCCGGGACCATTCAGGACTTCTTGAACAGGGTTTTGTGGTCACATCCAGCACAGGTTCAGATTCCGTCTTTCCAGTGTGGGATGCTAGAATGCAGGGAGTGGGGATAAAAGTGTCAGTTACAATCCATTTGGGGTTTCATAAGAACAGCCCTGCTGCATCAGAGGCTATAGGCCCATCAAGTTCAGCTTCTTGTATCTTACAGTGGCCCACCAAATGCCCCAGGGAGCACACAAGACAGCAAGAGACCTGCATCCTGGTGATCCTCCCTTGCATCTGGCATTCTGACATAACCCGTTTCTAAAATTAGGAAGTTGCACATACACATCATGGCTTGTAACCCGTGATGGATTTTTCTCCACAAATTTGTCCAAGCCCCTTTTAAAGGCATCTAGACCCAATGCCATCACATGTGGCAAGGAGTTCCACACAGACTAACTACAAGCTGAGTAAAGAAATACTATACTATATACTATAATACCATACTTCATGAGTACTATATAAGTAGAACCAATAAGTAAAAATATTTTGCTTCATGATAGTCACATGAAAGTAGGTGACAGTACCATTTTTATTTAAACTCCCATTCAAGATAAAGTATTTATCAGTTCTGAATACATTAAGATCTCTTAACAAAAGTGATTTAGAAAAGCAAGATAAATATGGATATTCAAGCATCCATTATTGGAGAACCAGCTGCAAAAGATTCAAACATATTTAAAAAATACCCTTGTGGCTGGTAATTAGAAATAAATTGACTTAGTGTATTTATATTGCAACCAAAATGCAACGTATTTTGATAATTTAGTTATGGCTCCACCGATTCAAGCTACTGTCTTTTATGCCATTTTCAGTCCACCGTATGATTTTCACAATGAATGCAAATGATGGAGCACTGCATGAGGGCAATTTTTCACAACATGCATACAAATGCAGGTGGGTCTTTAACATGCACTGAACACAGACACAAAAGAGATACTATTAAGTTGCCAATAGCTTTTAAGCCTGGGGTCTGTTGGCACCTATATATGGAACATTAAGGTATTTTGCATAAGTATTCTGTATTGTGGTACTGGTTAAAGTAATTCAGTAGAAGTAGGTATTTTATTCACTAGTAAAGGGTTGGAGTAACGCATTTCTCTAGATCAGTGTTTCTCAAACTGTGGGTTGGGAGCCAATTTCAGGTGGCTCCCCGTTCATTTCTCTATTTTATTTTTAATGTATTAGACTTGATTCTACCATGGTATGTGACTGCATTTGGGGAAATGTTACAGACCTGTACTTTTAACAAGCTACTATGTAAATTCTTTTAACAATGATAGTAAATGGGACTTACTCCTGGATTAGTGTGGGTAGGATTGCAGCCTAGGGTGGCTAAAAAGTTTCCTACTTGATGATGTCACTTCCAGTCATTACATCACCGGTCCTGACAGATTCTCGTTCTAAAAAGTGGGTTCTGGTGTTAAATGTGTGAGACCCACTGCTCTAGATTGTTTCCCTGAACAACTTAATTCAGTCTCCTTGGTGATTTACAGTCAAGAGTCAAGACTATAAAGGTCTGCCAGATTAAGAGAGCCTGAGTTTTCCTTTTAACTCTGCACTTATATTAGCCCTGAGCCAGAGTCATTAGAATGAGATCCCATTCCAACTTGGTGGACTGGCATAACTTGTTGATAATATAGGTGCACTCATGTTCGCTGCTTTAAAAAATAAGCAAGATAGATGTTAAGTACTGGAGGGGGAAAAGTTCCTACATTCCTGACATGATCAAGCACTGCAGGAGAAGCAGGAAATAGAGTCTTGCTTGAATTTACTTTTTTTTTCTTTTTAAGAGGGGCTACATAAATATTTTTGTGCTTGAATGGTACAATTGGGGAGTGCTCTAAAGTAAAAAAAAAGAAAAAAACCACCTTAACAAGAAAGGTCATGAGATGTCAGATTCAGAGAAGGGGTGTTGTTTTATTCATCCTTAAACCTTAACCATATTCCACATGGTATTCAGCTATAGGTGTACTACTGGATGCAGGGAGATTACATTTTCTCAGAGAAATATTACCAACAATGCAACAGCCTTATAACAAAAGTGTTACTTTGAGGCAGAGTGTCTGGACAACCGGTTACAAATGAGCAACAACTGAGCATTTACTGTACAAAGTCAGTCTGGAAAGCCTCTTAATGCTTAGGCAGAATTTATATGGGCTCAACATCTGTGGCAAAGAGCAACAGAAGAGTAAACAAAAGATCAAAGCATACCACCATGCAGGTGCCACTTCAAGCAACGCTCATATAGATTTTGGCATTTCTAGTATAAATCATCTGAACTGTGCACTATAATGTACTCAGGGTAGAGAAGACTCCACTGTAGCAATTCTTCAAAAAGTTAACACAGAGAAGGTCTGATCCTTTTATGTAACATAAGTTGTATCTGCCCTCAAAGATGAAAGTAATTGAAAAAGAATGGCAAGGAGAAAACAGCTAAAGGCTGAGAGTGCACATAACATCTACTCAACTACACTGAAGAGGCTCAGAGCATATGCATGGAAAATTAAACTAATTGGATTAGTGGGAAGAAATACAATTATGCCCTAACGTCTCTTATGAGTATCTCTATGGTAGTCCCTGGAGGGGACAGAAATGCTTGTTTAGTTGTACTGTCTCACAGCCACAGGCTTTTTTATTTATTAAAAATGAAAAACACAACACCATCTGGGTCCCAACTCCATTATTTTGCCAGAGCGACTCAGTTAACCTGTTAAAAGCACATATGGAATGGAGGAGTTACCAAACTGTCAAAAAGACTAGCGTAATATTCAATATGTTCATTGTATTGCACTATGAGCATAATCTCTCAACTGTTACACTAGTATTTCACTTCAAGTGGGTTCATCAGCTTCACACGTTGTATACAAGGCTTATTTAATTACATTTTCACAAGAAAAGGTGTAGGTCCCGAGAGAAAGATATCTAAAAATCTGATTTATGTCCTTCCCTCTTGTTAAGATTAATTATATTCAGGAATTTTTTTAGATATGCCTACTGAAACTCAGGAAAATGTCTCTGCAAACAGTTATAGATATCAAGAGTCACAAAACAGAAATAAGATGCTAGTTTTTTTGTTGGTTTTTTAACTGCAAATTTTTTCAACTACAGATAATTCCATAAAACAGTTTTGTTGCACAAAGAGACTTTCTACAGCAGGGGTGCTCAATAGGTGGATCGCGATCTACCGGTAGATCGCGAGGCAAAATGAGTAGATCGCGGAGTGCCGACCCCCCCCTTCAGGTGCCTCTGGGAAGAAACGCAGGGAGTAAGGCCCATTGTACTCAATGGGGCTTACTCCCAGGTAAGTGTGGCTAGGATTGCAGCCTCACAGCCTAATCCTAGGCATGTCTACTCAGGAGTAAGTCCTGTTATACTCAGTGGGGCTCAAGGTACACCAACATACATTGTACACATAAATGTTATATGTTATGATGGCGCGAACATTGTAAAAAAAACTCTGGTAGATCTCCGGGCCTTGCTGGGTTTCAAAGTAGCTCTCAAGCCAAAAAAGTGTGAGCACCCCTGTTCTACAGTCATTTGATAAATTAATTATATAACATTAAATACTTCAAAAAGATTCAAATACTTCAATAGCTCAGCTTACCAGATTTAGTGGACCTCTCTCTCCCAGTTCTGTCACTAGGTAACAGCTGATTGTCCTGCTGCTCTACTTTAGGTGCTGGACCCAGTATAATCTTTGCCAGTCTTTGTCCATGCCGCCAGGATGACACACTTATTGCTTTGGTACCACCTAAACAAATATCCAATGACACATGGAGTAATGTTCCAATGCTTCTTAGGTTTTAACATCATTAGCAAGGTAAACATTCACGCTAGAGCACAGTTCTTCAATCTTGGGGTCAGGACCTCAATGGGATCACGAAGCCTCAGTTGTGGGACAGCAGCAACTTATGGGAATGAAAAAGATTGAGGACCACTGGACTACAGCGCCAGCAAGTAAAGCATGAGGCATCTGGTGTATTCCTTCAGAAAACAGAAATTGTGTCCCAGTCATAGAATCAGAGTTGGAAGGGACCTAAAATGTCATCTAGTCCAACCCCTGTGTGTAGCAGGAAATCCTCCTAGAGCATCTCCACCACGTGCTTGTTGAGCCTCTGCTTGAAGATTTCCAGTGAGGGAGAATCCACTACCTCCTTTGGCAATCTGTTACACTCCCAAATCGCCCTTAGGTAAAAGTAAAGATTCGCCCCTGGCGTTAAGTCTAGTCATTTCTGACTCTAGGGGCGGTGCTCATCTCTGTTTTTAAGCTGAAGAGCTGGCATTGACCGTAGACAGTTTCCGTGGTCATGTGGCCGGCATGACTAAATGCTAAGGCACAGAACGCCGTTACCTTCCCACCAAGGTGATACCTATTTATCTACTCAGTTTTACATGCTTTCGAACTGCTAGGCTGGCAGGAGCTGGGACAAGAAACAGGAGCTCACCCTGCTGCACAGATTCAAACTGCCAACCTTGTGGTCAACAGGCTTGTCGACTCAGCAGTTGAACCCACTGAGACACAGTGTCCCTTACAAAAAAATCGCCCTTACCATCAGAAATATTTTCCTGATGTCCAACTGGAATCTCTTCTCTTGCAGTTTCTAGTTCTACTTTCAGAAGCAATTGAGAACAAATTTGTCCCTTCTGGCATACGACAACCCTCCAGGAATCATATCCCTTCTTAGCCATCTCTTCTCCAGACTAAACGTACCAAGTTCCCTCAATCTTCCCTCATAGGGCTTGTTCTCCTTAATAATCCTAGTTGCTCTTCTCTGAATTCATTCCAGTTTGGCTGCAACTTTCTTAAAGTGAGGTGCTCAGAATGAGACACAATACTCCAGGTGAGGCCTAACCAATGCAGAGTAAAGCAGAACCACAACTTCTCACGATTTGGAAGTTACAGTTCTAGTAATGCAGACTAAAATCACATTCACTTTCTTTGCAGCCACATCACACTGCTGACTCATGTTCATTCTGGGATCCACCGCAACTCCAAGATCCCACTCACATGTAGTGCTGCCAAACCATCTGCCATTTTATACCTGCATCTTTGGTTGTTTTTCCTCAAATGCAGAACTTTGCATTTATTCCTGTTGAACTTCATCTTATTCATTTCAGCCCAGTATTCCATTTTGTCTAAGTCTTCCTGAAGGCTTCTATTGTATTCTATTGTTTGTGCTACTCCTCCCAGCTTGGTATCATCTGCAAATTTGATGAAGCCCCCTTATCCAAGTCACTGATAAAGATGTTAAAGAGAACCAGGCCCAAGACAGAGCCCTGTGGTACCCCACTTGAAACAGTTTTCCAGGTTGATGCCGAAGTCATTGATGAACACCCTTTGTGTATCTTCAATCAACCAGTTGCAATTCTACCTAAGGACTGTATCTAGCCCATATTTTACCAACTTGCTGATTAGGATGTCATGTGGAACCTTATCAAATGCTTTACTGAAGGTATTTGGTTACAGTGAACAGTTCTGAGAGGACGCAGAGTGGGCAGTGATGAGGATGGGGGTGGGCAAATAGGGTCGTGGGAGGGGGCCAGGATTGATGGTGAAGTAAAGATAAAGGACAACACGCACCACAGAACAATACTTGGAACAAGGAAGAGAAAAATTTAAGTAGAATCCCATTTTTAAAAAGAGTATGGGCTAACATTTATGTTGAAAAGCAAACATTAATGTTGAATTTACCCAGTTTGGAGTCAGGACTAGGATATAGAGTCACTTTCTGGATTTTGCGCACTGGCCGGGTTGCTTTTCTATCCTTTCTTTTCTCAGCTGGCATCTCCTTCACAGCACAATCTTCTTCTGATACAAAATGTACAAGAACCATTAACACAAGCAAAAGAACAACCAGTGAACTTTTATATCGAAACTTGGTATATAAATATTCTTAACAACAAGCAGACAAGAACATGATTCACCATCTACGCTATCAGAACTGGAGCAGCAAGACTTCCAAGAGAATACTAGCAGCCTCATCCTTTCAGCAGTCTAGACAATCATTGTTCAAGTCAGAATTTCTGGATCTGAAGTACAGACAGGGCCTTGGTATCCAAGGCAGATTCATTCTTGGACACCCCACGGATACTGAAAACTGTGGATAAGCTGTACTCTGGTCACCTCTGGAGGGCTTTTTGAAGCCCGCAGAGGCTGCACAAGTACACCAGTGGTCTCTGTGGGCTTCAGAATGCCTCCTAGAGGTGAAAAAATGCTACTTCCAATGTGAAAACTCCAATTTTGAAGACCATAGAGGTCGCGGGCAGATGCGCACAGCCTCTGTAGGCTTCAGAAAGCCCTCCAGAGGCGATGGGAGCACAGCTCTGGTCAGCTTTGGAGGGTTCTGGTTGGGTCAAGTCTGGCTCCATCCAGATCCGGGGGACCCATATTGAGCCAGATTCACAGATAGAAAATCTGCAGATAAGTAGGCTTACCCAGTCTGCTGCGAGTTTTCATTTTTTTAAAAAATCCATAGGATGTGTAGGTAAGTGTGCCATAAAGTATCATTTGTCAGTTGATTGATTGATGAAGTATAGGCAAGCAGCTCTTTCCTCTTCAGATGAATGTTAATAAGATGAATGCTAACTTACCTGCTAACTGAAGTTCTAAGTCTCGACATAACTCTCTGCTGAGATTAAGAAATTCTTCTTCACGCCACACTTTTCCATCAGGGGTACGAATCTTGGCTTCTGTTGGATTAAAACCTAATAGAATAGTACAGTTATATTTAGCAGATTTTGTTGCTAAAACTATTTCAATGAAACTGTATGAAATACATCATGTGCATGAAATGTCTTCAGCGGACAAAGCTGAGCATGTGAGAAGAAAGTAATCCATTTTAAGCAATTAGTGAACATTAACCAGTTCATTACCAAAACAAAGAAATCCAGTGTTTCAAATCTGTGCTAACAGGCAAGTTCAGAAATTTCTGAACAGTATTCATTGGTAGGTACCAAAAAGTAAGGTGGTGGGACATTACAGGAAAAATTAATCTCAAAGAGAGCCAAAAACTGTATAGGTTCAAAATAATTTACTTACATAATTGCCCGATTACAATACTTCCACTTAAAAGCAAACACTGTGTTCTATCTCTGTTGAGCATGTGCAGCCAGTAGTTTCAAATAAGCTGTATCAGAAAAATCTTTTGGGTAAATTAGTATACTGTCATAACAGTCAACAACAGTGTTCTAAGGCAGTGGTTCTCAAACTTTTAGGGAGTATTACTCTCTAGGTAAGTCTTTGCGGGGGAGCAGTAAGGATAGCCACATGACCCCCAGGATTGCATCGCTAACGGGGGTGGGGGGGCATTTACTGTGGGCTTCTGCAAGCAGCAGGAGGTGCAGAGAACCCCACGCAGCCCTCTGCAGGGGCCCCAGAGGCTTGGAATGTTCAGAAACAGCGCGTGCAAACCACCTCCTGATTGCAATGCAAAACCACAAGTCGTTTGCGTGTGCTGTTGCTCAACATTCCAAGCCTCGGGAAGCCCTGCGGAGAGCTACGCAGGGCTCCCTGCACCTCCTGCTGCTTGCAAAAGCCCACAGTAAGTGAAAGCATCTCCCTCACCCCCATTAGCTGGGGATCCTGTGATCCTGGGGATCACATTGCTGCTTCATAAGAACATAAGAACAGCCGCACTGGATCAGGCCATAGGCCCATCTAGTCCAGCTTCCTGTATCTCACAGCGGTCCACCAAATGCCCCAGGGAGCACACCAGATAACAAGAAACCTCATCCTGGTGCCCTCCCTTCCATCTGGCATTCTGACATAACCCATTTCTAAAATCAGGAGGTTGCGCATACACATCATGGCTTGTACCCCGTAATGGATTTTTCCTCCAGAAACTTGTCCAATCCCCTTTTAAAGGCGTCTAGGCTAGACGTCAGCACCACATCCTGTGGCAAGGAGTTCCACAGACCGACCACACGCTGAGTAAAGAAATATTTTCTTTTGTCTGTCCTAACCCGCCCAACACTCAACTTTAGTGGATGTCCCCTGGTTCTGGTATTATGTGAGAGTGTAAAGAGCATCTCCCTATCCACTCTGTCCATCCCCTGCATAATTTTGCATGTCTCAATCATGTCCCCCCTCAGGCGTCTCTTTTCTAGGCTGAAGAGGCCCAAACGCCGTAGCCTTTCCTCATAAGGAAGGTGCCCCAGCCCCGTAATCATCTTAGTCACTCTCTTTTGCACCTTTTCCACTATGTCTTTTTTGAGATGCGGCGACCAGAACTGGACACAATACTCCAGGTGTGGCCTTACCATAGATTTGTACAACGGCATTATAATACTAGCCGTTTTGTTCTCAATACCCTTCCTAATGATCCCAAGCACAGAATTGGCCTTCTTCACTGCCGCTGCACATTGGGTCGATACTTTCATCGACCTGTCCTCCACCACCACCCCAAGATCTCTCTCCTGATCTGTTACAGACAGCTCAGAACCCATCAGCCTATATCTAAAGTTATATCTAATATCTAAAGCCTATATCTAAAGCTTTCCACCTTCCCCGCCCCTTAAAGGGACAGGGGAAGCTTTACACAAACTGGTTGCGGCCCACCAGTGTGAGAACCACTGTTCCAAGGTGTTTTGTGTTCCTTGACAAACAATCACTACTGGCACACTGTAAGGCTCGTGCATTCACTCCCAATTATATACACAGTGGCTCCACGGATTTGTTTTATAGTCACAAAGCTGCAACTGAGTATATCCAAAGGTTGAGTCCTGGAGGTCTGAGTTTGGGGAGCTTGTGCATGGCCTCCCTGTGACTCCAAATGCCTGCCTGAGCCTTTCAAGAGGAACTTCTTGTTTAGCAAAAACTGGATGTTCCTTTTAAAAGACTCTGGGAGGACCTCTGTCAGTCCGACAGCGGATTTGACTATCCATGTTTTTTGGCATACGTGGGCTTCTGGGAACAGAATGAGTGTTTTCTCATGGGTAGAAAAATGACAGAAGGAAGAGAAGGATAGAAAGAATAAAAGGCCTTTCCCTCTAAAAAATTTTCATCTCAGATAAGGTTCTAATCAATCATCACAAAGAGTTGCAAAAGAAAATACAAGGTCGGTTTCAACCAAAAAATAAAGATCTCTCTCCACACACACATAAGGTTCAGAAACTATGTACCTTTATATGAGGGAGCAGGAGGTGCAGTTGCCACTTTTCTAACTTTAGGAGTCACTGTATTGTCAGTAGCTGCAACAATTACTGGATGATCCACATATTCCAAATGCTGCCCTCTGCTGCTCAGTTCTTCTGGTTGTTCCCATTGCTTCCTAATTCTTTCCTTCAGTTTTTCCAATTTAGCATCATGCTGGTGCTGCTTTAAGATATCTAATCTGTGGGCACTGGAGGTACTGGCAGAAGAAGCCGAAGATTCTGTCAACTGTAATTCTTTTATGTCAGCATCCTGGATTGCAGTACTTAAAGAAGTTTTAGTATTCTCATCTCCTCTGTATTCCTCAGTCTTCTCTTCCTCTGATCTTGTAGGAGTTGCAGTTCTAAAGAAAGCATCTGAACTTTGTAAGGCATCAATTGCTGGTCGATCATTCAAATATCGAACAACAGTTTCATCCGCAGCAAGCGTGCTTTTGAAGTCTCTGCTGTGCAAATCACCTTTTTCATAGGCCAAACGAATCATTCCTTCAGTCTTATTCCCAGCTTCTTTATGCTTCAAACATTTAGCCTCCAACTGGCAAGAGGTTTTATAAGTAGGGGACATTGGCGTATCCCTAATAAAAGTACATTAAATGTTGAAAACAAACATAGGAAAGAGTAAACAACTCCAGTCAATGTATTATTACATATCAAACAAAAATTAATGAGTTTTTTTAAGGCAGAACTGTTATTACATTCCATTTCCAAATTGTCCCTTTCTTTGGATGATTTCATTATATTGCATCTTTACCTTAAATTTGACTACAAAATATGTGACAAGGTCAAGTTACTCTCAATAGAATGCCTTGAAAAATACCGCAGGCACTTGCCTATAAGTCAACCCCACAGATAAGGCAGGTTTTAAGTCAAAATCATGGAATTTTCTATGGCCCCCAGATAAGTCAGGGGTTAAACTCAGGGGGCTGTTTGACTATAGTTTTGTCTGATTTTACCCGAGGCCAGATCCTGAAAAATAGCATACCACTAATTGTTACCTAAGAACTGTAGTCTCTAATTTATTAAAAACGTAGTAAAAGTTCATAAGATACATTTTTATTCTTTTTAAATTCTGATCTTCACCACCTTTTTGTAAACACTATCGGAGTAAGTGCACTGTAAACAACATACCAGTAGAACAATGGTTCCCAACCAGGTATTCATGCATTCCCAGGGACACTCAACAGGACCTTAAGGGGTACTTGAAAAGAATGGAATAATGGCAGAAAAAGGCAGGTCGTGCTCCAAAATGCCTTGCAAGAACCAGCAAGGCAGGAAGGGAGGTAGCTAGTTGGCTGTGAAAGCCCCACCAATAGCTAGTTTTTGGTCATCAATTCATCTATGAACCAGTGATTGAAAACCAGCACAGTAAAAAAGCTGAAACATAATATGGAAAGTGATCAGTCATCCAGAATTTCTCAGGACACTTCTCGTGCAAAACAGTGCAAAGGCAAAGTCTTCTGTTCTTCAAACAGATAAAGAGAGAAAACACTGTGAAATACATGAAGTCTGGGCTTTCATATAGAGGAGATGAGGGCTTGTATTATTATAAACATTTTGCTAATACGAAGGGTACAATTTATGGAAATGGGCTGCCAAGGGATATGCAAGTGAAAAAGGTTGGGAACTACTGCAGGAGAACCATGAATCAAATTCACCTTTAAGATGTCAGGTCTGTTAAGCCAGAAGCTCTACATATAACATACAACCCATAACACATAACTGAGAGTGTGCAATTCAATTCACAGTAGAGAGATGCAGCTGCATATATTTGCAACCCTTTTTACTCAGAAGTAAACTCAGAAGTGATGGAAAGGAGGATCCCATCCTGGTGTTGAGAAAAAAAGACTTCTGACAAATGCCTGCATTTGCAAAAAGGAACCAGGTTGCAGCAGCGAAAGGGAATGGTGGATAATAAAAGGTTAGCCTTGGCTGGAATTTCCCAGGGAAGTTACTATAGGACAGCCATTTTCAACTTTTTTCAGCTCACAGCACACTGTCAAGGCACTAAAATTGTCAAGATACACTCCCAGTTTTTCCACTTACATTTAATTACTATATTACAATTAATTTTAATTAACATAATTAATACAATTAAATCATTACATTACAAAGGGCACAATCCTAACCAGGCCTACTCAGAAGTAAGTTCCATTATAGTCAATGGGGCTTACTCCCAGGAAAGTGGGGCTAGGATTGTGGCCCCTCCTCTGAAAGGCAAAGGCGAGGCAGGGAGGGTTGATTTGGGAAGCTGCAGGCAACTGTGGCAAGGAAAGGGGGCTTCAGGCAGCCCATTCTTAGGCTTGTACCCTCAGCAGACTGGCTGGCTTCGTACCTGCTTGCCTGTCCCTGGCTCCCTTGTTCTCACTCCTCCCAGACCTCCTCCAGGCTTTTCTGGTTGCCCAGTCAGCAGGCAGGGCAGACAAGGGACTTGATACCCAATCCCAGCCATGTCTACTCAGAAGTAAGCCCCATAATAGTCAACAGGGCTTACTCCCAGGTAAACAAGGATTGGGTTGCAGCCTTCCTCTTGCTCACAGCAAAGCGGCTGCTCCTTCCCCCTCCCCATGCCTCTTGAGAGTCATGGCACAGCGGTGTGAAAACCGCTGCTATAGAAACAAATGAGCCTGCTTTAGCAAGAACCAAAACTGTTCAGAGTTGAAAGGCTCTGCCCTCTGATTGACCCGGAGATAAGGCGAAGTGAGAATTGGAGCTTGATTACTTGGCAAAAATTTCATATACTATACTACCTGAGTATACTACTACTATGAGCTTGATTACTTGGCAAAAATTTCATATACTATACTACCTGAGTATACTACTACTATACTATACGTGAGTATCTAGGGTATTTCCTTTTCAGAGATAATATGTTGGTGGTCTGCAATGAATATGTTGGGGGGGGGCTGCAAGGACACATGAGACAGAAGAGAGAAGATAATTTCCAATAGTTTATCTGACCCCATTAGCACAAGACTGCTAAGCTCTGGGAGCTAACATGTTAGGAGATAACATGAGTAGCTCCTTTGCTCATCTAGTTCAGATGCCATAGTGCAACTGCACACTGAACACGAATGGTGTTGAGTGTGTTATGTTTACCTGTTGCTCCCTCAAGGTATGGGTGTGGGATTTCTTGGGGCACAGGGAAATTGGATTCAGGAATATTTCATGTCATGCTTCCAAACCATGATTTCATTCCTTCTTCCAAAACATCTTAAATGTACTATAGCAGTGAATCCTACAGCCTACCGGCCAGATACAGCCCAGAGAAGCTACTTATCCACCCTGTGTGATAATTAGGCTCTCTCAGTGCTGCCATTTTCTTTACTGCTTTGCAGCTCAGCAGCTGAGAGATGTCTTGGCAGAAGTGCTGCTGAAACCAGAAGTGCTGCTGTACCAAAAGAAGAAGAAGGCAAAGAAGCAGCTCCACCATCACCTCTCACAACCTGTGCGGACCCACTCTTTTTTGTTTCTGCACACTGCAGAGTGAGCCAGAGAAGAAGAAGAGTGGAGCAGTAGAATGAGATAGAAGATGAGAGACCAGGAGGGAAGATCAGTGGAAGACAGCAGAGGTGAATTGGGATGCATCCGTGATAAGGAAAGACATGGTGAAAACTGACATGCTACATTTCTCTCTCTCAATATAGCCAGTCCTAGAGACGTTGGGGGGGGGGGGGAAATGCTGGTCCTAATAGCAGATACTTTGAGAAGCACTACTGTACTGTTGACTCACTGGGAACTAAGTTTTCCAAACCATACCGGAAGTTGTATATCGATCAGAGATCCACCCTGGGTGCCCTTCAGGGAAAGAGGGGCAAAAATCAAGCAAAATAAATTACATACATCAGAGTACCATTTGCCTTCCTTGAGACAATCATCAGGTTATAGTCATTTTATGACTCATAAGATTTGCATATTTTCTCAGTCATTTGCAGCTAATGAATTCCTAATTGAGAAGAAAGTGCTTATTCCTGGTCACCAGTTGCTTAATGATGTCACTTCCTGCTTAATGACATCACTTCTGGACCCCAGCAAGTGCCATGAATGAAACAAGCCCACTGTATGAAACAAGTTTGAAACTCCTTAGGGGGCTGTAATCCAGCCTTCAATAGGTGATTAATTAGGATAAGAGGAAATGCTTTTCCTCCAGTCCTAATTCTTCTCCATCTCACCCTTGGCCTCAGTTTGTTATCAATATAATAGTAAACTTTCTTACAACATTATACTCTCTAGTAGTGTATCATCATAACATAAACTAACCATCAAAATAACTGAATAAAGATCACATGAAATCCATACCATGTCATTTAAACACTAAATAGCCTTGAAAAATACTATCAAGTTTCTGCCACTAATCAGAAACTGTTTCTGAAATATCAATTCTGAACTTTCATTTTTATCTCCATGGACTTCACACAACTGAAGGTTTGCATGCTTCTCTACACTCGCATATTCACTGTTTCTTGATCTGACATGAATATTTCCCAAGTTTTTTTTCACATACTGCAGAAGATGGAGGTATATGAAACAGGTAAGAAGAATTAAAGATTGTACATATCTATAAGTACAGAAGTTGTAACTACCCAGTACTGAGGGTTTTCTTGCATAGTTATCAGAAAGTATGGTGGGGGAAGAAAGAACAGATAACCCAGCATTTTAAAATCTTGCCTTAAAAAGCATTTCACTCAATCTAAAAGAGAAAACAAAAAGCACACAGCTACTATGCTCACAATTCAATTCCATAAGGCAAGCTAGCAAAATATCAATTTTCTTTTGTACAAACCTAAAAAAAGCTATGGGCTCACGAAATTCAACATGTCCACTCTTTTTCACATTGCTTTCCAACGTGGTAGCACGAAGAGGGCTACGGGGGGACCGCTCCTTCTTTTGGCTGGAAGACCTGGAAGCTGAAACAGAAACCAAGTAATCCTTTAGCTATTTTTTGCAAGTTAAATTAGCATTCTAAAGTTGCAATTATTATTTGCAATCTCTAGGAAACAGTTTCAAGGTTTCAGGAATAAGCATTAAGCAATCAAAGCAAAGCATTGCATTTTATGTTTAAAATATGTAAAAGAAAATATCTTAAAATCATGATAATTATCCAAAGTAAAGTAATTCTACTTTGCATTAGATACATCTTAGTCAGCATTTCAGGGCTGCAGCCAAAGCCGTATACAAATTATGGCCATAGGAAAGACTGTTACAGGAATAAATTGAAACATATCACCATTCTACAAACATTTCTCAAGTGTGAAAAACTGCTGAAGGCAAACATTCTCCCTTTATTTTTAGTTACTTCAAAAGATAACAGGTTTAAAGATTAACTTTGTACAAGTCAATTGTTGAATAATAAGGCCTATCATAGTCACTTGAAACTATTTCTGAATATAATTATTTGTTGCTTCATGCCTACATGGCACCAAAGCAGTTACAATGCCCATGAATGCTCATATTAGTAAATCACATTATAAAAATTAGCTGTGGCTTTTAATTTCGTTATATTTCTATTTAGTGGGGTCTTCTGTAGCCCAATTTTCCTACTCCAAACTCAAGGTAAAGGACTATTAAAAACACAAAGGTTATTAATAGGAATGAAATTGTGGGGGGAGACAGTCACAGTTTTGTGAGCCATTAACTCAGCCATTTTCAACCACTGTGCTGTGGCACATTGGTGTGCTGCGGGAGGTCCCCAGTTGCGCCGCAGGAATTTGGGAGGTCATTTATTAATAGGACCATTGTGGGATGTGAGCCCCCCAATGGCAGCTCAGTGTGCCTTGTCAATTGTCAAAAAACCGATGGTGTGCCTTGACCATTCCAGTGCCTTGTCAGTGTGCTGCGAGATGAAAAAGATTGAAAATCTCTGCATTAACTAGTAAGCCTCAAGATGTCAACCATTTATGCCAAAGAGCTACTTCTAAGTTCTGCTTTCAAAGGACTACTTTTTAGTTCCACTTCCATTTAGTTCTCAAACTTCACGGGAGATTTACTCCTGGGGTAAGTCTTTGCTCCTGGGGTACCGGGGGGGGGCAGCAAAGCGATCCCCAGGATTGTGTCCCTGCAAGGGGGGGGGCTATTTTTAAACTAAACATACATGCTCTCAGGGTCTGGGGAGCCCTGTGGAGCTCCTGCAGGTCTCCCCGCAGCTTCTAAATAGTGAAAGTTGCAAGCACCACAAAACCAGAAATTCTACTTTTGGTTTAATCGCACTTGTAACTTTCACTATATAGAAACCATGGGGAGACTTGTAAATGCTCCACAGGGCTCCCCACACTTCCCCGGACCCTGAGGAGAGCACATATGTTTAGTTTAAAAATAGCTTTCCCTTTCCCTGCAGGGGCACGATCCTGAGGATCGCTTCACTGCTTTCCCCCTGCCCCTGCCCCTTAAAGGGAACAGGGCATCGTTACACAAGCTGGTGGTCGCAACCCACCAGTTTGAGTACCACGGTAATAGAGATTTGTCCAACAGAATATCCCTTCATTTACCAAACTCCTACTTTATAGCACAGGATTCAGCCCAAAAGGAAACACAACTATGTGGAAATTTATGGATATGAGCAACGTATTATCTAGGCCAGTGGTTCTCAAACTGGTGGGTGGTGACCCACCAGTTCGTGTAAATCTTGCCCCGTCCCTTTAAAGGGCGGGGAAGGAGGGAGGCAGCAACACAATCCACAGGATCACATTGTTAATGGTGGCAAGGGGGGTGCTTTCACTTACTATGGGCTTCTGCAAGCAGCAGGAGGTGTGGTGAGCCTCACACAGCTCTCTGCAGGGCTGCAGGAGGCTTGGAATGTTGAGAAACAGCGCACACAAACCACCAGGAGGTATTCTTGCGGTAGCAGCAAGAATATATCCCCACAGATACAGGGAGACTGTACTTCCATGGACAAGATACTTCAGTACAACTGACAGAGTGCTGAGCACCTGCAAACTCATTTGAGGGAAGACCCTTCAACTCTCTAATACATACCTTTCCTACTTATTTTCCTGGTTGTACTTGCAGATGACTTCTTGGTATCCATGACAGAATCCAGCACAGCTGTGCTAGAAGGTGCTACTTCCAGTTTGTTTTCAATATGTCGCAGCTAGGGTTTTAATATATAAAAGAATCTGTTAATTCCATAAGAAACATAGTATTAAAAATCAGTCTTGAGTTCATTTAAAAAATGGCACACAAACCACAGCTTTAAAATTGGGTGGGTTATAGGAAAGAACATATGTTCTCAACCTCAGCATTGGGTTTGGACTTCAGTTTACAATTCTTCAGCAAAGCTTTGTATAATCCAGCATGGTCTCATGACTGGGGCTTACATTAGACTAGATTAGTTCAAACTAGGTTCTTATGGCAAGAGGTGTTTTTTCTCCCCTGCACAAATGACTCCTTAAGCAAATGAACAATTAAAATGGATTTACATATTCAGCCTACTGAAATATGCACAAAGAATGAAAAGCTAGTACACCAACTTTAGACAAGAGTCTAGATGCAGCAAGGAACAGCGCACAATTTATAGATTACGTGCAGCTAAACCGCTGGAGAAGGAAAAAGAATCTAGAATTGCCCTGCTTTATAAAATCATTTCAGAATTGGAAACAATGGCTTACAAGGTTATAGACAAAGTAATCCCTAGAGGTCTTTGAAAACTGTTATTTATTTTATGCAGAAGTAAGTCCATTGTATTCAGTAAGACTTGGGCCGTAAACCTATCTTACACACTGAAAACAAACACCTCTGGAACCCTCTTTCATTAAAACATGGATAAGCCGTTCAGCCACTCTCCTTGCCAAATAATACAATTTGTTTACTTTCGTGAAGTTCTCATGCAGGTTATGATGGCTTTCCCAGGGAAAAACGAGTGAGAACATTATGCATAATGCAATGCTATCCATAGTCTTCTACACCTTCTCCTATGGAACATGCATATGCTTCATGAAACACATCTGCTGCGAGGCAGATGACAAACAATACTCCTTTTCTACTGCCAGGTGTGGTCCCAGCATCAGCACAATCAATCCCAATCCAGAACTGATGCCAAGACCACTGGTAGCAGATTATCAGAGTTCAGGCCTGGGCTGTAAGGTGCTAAAGAAAGTTTTTCTCTTCTACGACAGTATTTCTCAACCACTGTACCAGTACCGTGAACACTCAACCAGTGTACGAGTACCACTGGTAGTATTTGAGGTGGTTTCCAGTGGTCCACGTGGTACCCCCAGTCTCCCGTCACCTGGCAGCAAGACTAGTAATACAATGCAACCAGCAGCAGCAGGAGGATCAGATGGGGGGGAGGGGGGTGGCAGAGCTCCAGTGTGCACTTTTCATGCATTCAAAATGCCCTCCCAGTCACCCTAACCCTATTATTTAATGTTTTTCACATTGCCTCTGTCCTCCCAACCCAGAAGCACCACAGATATCCGCCTATAAGTTGACCCCACAGATAAGTCGAGGGCAGGTTTTGAGCCAACAATCATGGAATTCTCTATGACCCTCGGATAAGTCGGGGGTTAAACTTAGGGGAGTGTCTGACTATAGTTTTGTCTGATTTTACCCGAGGCCAGATCCTGAAAAATAACCTACCACTAATTGTTACCTAAGAACTGTAGTCTCTAATTTATTAAAACATAGTGAAAGATCATAAAGTACATTTTTATTCTTTTTTAAATTCTGGTCTTCACCACCTTTTTGTAAACACTATCAGAGTAAGTGCACTGTAAACTATATCAGTGGCATCACTAGGGGGTGCGGGCCGCACCGGTGATGTACACTGGGGGGGTGACGCGCATGGGGGGGTGACACGATAAAATTGCGGTGGTTAGGAGTAACCCCATCATATTATATACAGTCAGATGCGGAATTCCGAGCGGAATGCAATGCAAAAAACCAGAGTGAAATATCTCCTTTCTATCAAAAGTTATGGCCAAAAAACCGGAGTACACTTCTCGTGCAAAACAGTGCAAAGGCAGAGTCTTCTGTTCCTCAAACAAAGAGAAAACATTGTGATGAATACATGAAGTCTGGGTTTTCATAGAGAGAAGATGAGGGCTTGTAATTTTACAAACATTTTGCTAATATGAAGGGTACAATTTATGGAAATGGGCTGCCAAGGGATATGCAAGTGAAAAAGGTTGGGAACCACTGCAGGAGATCCATGAATCAAATCCACCTTTAAGGTGGACATGAGGAGAACCATGAATCAAAGACACCTTTAAGACAACCCATAACACATAACTGAGAGTGCGCAATTCAATTCATAGCAGAGAGATGAGATATTTGCAACCCTTTATACTCAGAAGTAGACCCACTGCTTTCCAAGGGTGTTATTCTGAAGTAATGGTGCACTGAATTGTAGCCTGGGAAGGAGGGTCCCATCCTGGTGTTTCAAAAAACAGACCTGCTTTGCAAGCATTTGCAAAGCAGAACCAGGCTCCAGCAGAAGGAAGGAGAATAAAAAGTTAACTTTCCTGGAATGTCCCTGGAAAGTAAATATAGTAACTAACTAGGTGCCTGTCTGAACTGAGCAACAGCTCAGCTGAGAAAGGAAACTGTTCAGAGTTGAAAGGCACTGCCCTCTGACTGACCCGGAGATAAGGTGAAGTGAGAATTGGAGCTTGATTACTTGGCAAAAATTTCATGTACTATATGGTGAGTATCTACGGTGACTAATTGGCAATGGCAATTGGTACTTCCAATTGGTGGAAAATGCAAAGTGGTATGTAGTGGGACAAATTTTGAGAAACACTGCTCTAAGATATAGCATGGTATCCTACAAGTTTGTGTCTATGCATAAATATATGTACTTTCTCTCCTTCACTGTTGTATCTGAACCTTGCAACAGTAGAAATGTTGACCAAAATTTTTAGAACACAGTTTTCCATGTTGCTGAAAAATAAAACCTCACTCTTTCACCGCTTCCTAGCACTCCCAAAGCCACTAAAACACGTTCTCAATTTTCTTTTAATGTTCAATACGTCATTTCTCCAAAGTTCTAATATAACTGCTACGGCCGGGCATTCACAATTGTCAGTATTAATACTTACCGCTGCCTTAGTCTGCGAAAAAGAATCCCATGCTGTAGTTAAGTCTGCACAAAGAATTCAAAACAATTTTCCTGTTAGTTCAGTGATCACCTCCATGACAAATAGTTTGCATGGCTCAATATTTGTTCTTAATTAGTCTACCTCAATTAAAAACATTTGGGGTTTTTTTTTTGCATGTATTATTACTTAGCATTGGCTGTGAAATAAATTTTACACAAATTGCTACTGCTTTATTATAGAAATATTAAACATCAGAACCTCAAGCCTTTTATTTTCAGAGGACAAAATACGTTTTTGTAACTGCATCAATGCCTTGTGCATACAATAGCTCTGCGGTTTTCAAACTCTCTGGTAGTTTGAAACCCGCAATAAGTCTTTGCGGGGGCGGGGGGGAGGCAGCAGGGGCAAGGGAGCGACATGATCCCCAAGATTGCATTGCTCAGGGGGCTGCAGGGACTGGGATGCACTCACCAGTCCCTGCAGTAGCCATCCCTGTGTGTGGGGAGCCCTGCGCAAGCACCTGCAGGGCGCCCCAGGTCAGGGAAAGGGAGAGTGGAGCGACCTGTTCTGCCTCTGCAAAAGCGGAAGTGGAGCGCAATCGCCCCACTCTCCCTTTCCCTGACCTAGGGAGCCCTGCAGGCGCTCGCGCCGGGCTCCCCGCACACTGGGACGGCTGCTGCAGGGACTGGAGGGTGCACCCCAGTCCCTGCAGCCCCGTCAGAAGGGAAAGCTGAGTGATCGTGCTCCACTTCCTGTTTTGCAGAGCAGGGCACGATCACTCCACTTTCACTTTTCCTGACCTAGGGAGCCCTGCCAAAGGTTGTGCAGGGCTCCCCGCACCCCCAGGAGGCTGCAGGAGGCTTGGGCAAGGGCACCCAAGCCCCTGCAACCCCCCTGAGCAGCACGATCCCTGTCTCCTGGCTGTCCCCGTCCCTTAAGGGGGCAGAGGCCAGGACCCACAGGCCTGGGTTACGACGCCTCAGTTTGAATATCACTGCAATAGCTGCATAGAAATATACTTTAAAATTAGAATGCATAAAAAAGCAGTTACTCAAGTTTAAAACTGTAGTAACACTGGTTTACTAAAAAAAGGTGCCAACAAAAAGTACTTAGTGGCACAGACATGATAAGAAGTTTCTTCCTAAAGATCAAGATATCATATGATTCCTATATCACAACTTATTTTCTAACAGTAGAACAGCCATGGACAGCTTTAAGAGATTTTTTAACAAAGACCAAACAACTTTTGTCACAGACCACTAAAAGCTATGGCAATCATAGCAACCAGAACTGCAGTTTTAACACTCTTTAATGCAAACTTTACTGAAAAATTTCCAAGTACTAAACTGGATGTATATCAACAGAAAGTGGGAGCAAAGTAAAGACTGCGAACATCCTGTGGCCTGACCATTTTCCCTGAATCAGTAGCCTAGTATTCCAATATAGTTTAGGAAGCCATTGTTCCAAAGCACATGCTGCCAAGTTTTAAAGAGAGTCTGGCAAAACTGCTTTCAGAATTACACAAGATAAACTCATACCTCTGATGGAATCTCTATTCTGGGAGGACCTTGGATTTTGTAAAGGCACCTCATTCGGTTTGTTGCTCCACATCGTGTCAATTCACCGACAATGCACAGGCACAAAAATACACTGAGGGTTCAAACACCACAAGGGCACATAAGTATAGTATTTTGAATGTCATGAAAAGAGATGTTACATAAAAATCTGCAAGATATATTCTCACAAGTTAAGTTCAACGAAGTACGGTAATTACAGAACTTGACCCTTAAGATGAGTCAGAGGTGCCTATCTAGCCCAATATCCTATTTTAAATAGTGATCATCCAGGAACCTCACAAGGAGGATGCACTGTTTTAGCTAATTGATTCTCTTGCTTTGCATTAGGTAGTGCTGTCTTATATTAGCTTTTAATCATCTTCTTGTAAGCAAGATTTTGATATACCAGATCTCAAGGACTGGGCATCTACTGGTTTAGGACTTACAGTTTTGCCTACGGGGAAGAAAAATGCACTAGTCGTGTCTTGGCATCCACAGGGATTCTGTTCCCAGAACTCTAGCAGATGCTGAAACCCCCAGATAAACCAATCTGCAAGTCTGGGCATGCCAGAACTCTGCATGTATCTGGAATTGTGCTCTGGCTGCATCCAGAAGGTGTTCTGAGGTCCAGAGAGTCCTTAGAATGTCACTTTCAGTATTTCGGAAAAAACTGAAAGTGACTTTTAAGAGCTTCCAGAAGCTTTAGAAGGCCTCTGGGGCTTAGCCTCAGTGCAGGTCAGGGTACCCGCACTGAGTCAAATCTGATGAAAAATCCATGCATAAAAAAGCCTGACCTGTACTTTGCCAGGCCATCAGTAAATGAGTTAACTTTGGGGTCAAACACAGGGGCATTCCTGAGGGGGGTCCATGGATGACCCAAGATGGTGCAGCTGGGGCGGCGCTATCGCCACCCCAGCCATGCCAACTAAAAGGCTGTCCATGCCTCCTGCCTTCCCCCAAGGCATTCCACATGAAGCCTCCCTGGCCCTCAGAAGGCCTCCTAAGAGAAAAAACTGGAAGTAATGTTTAAAGGCTCCCCACCCACCCCCCACCCCCGATGCCTTACAAGGCCTTCTGGGGGCTGGAGAGGCAGCAGGTGTGAGGGGGTCAACACCCTTGGAGGTGTGCCTCAGGCACCACAGTGGCAAGGACCACAGGTGTCAAACAACAAGTTATAGAGCAAAAGCTGAGACATCCTTTGAAATTCCAAAATTTGTAACCAGCTATGCATTCTTCAAATAGTTTCAGAAATCCTGCAAGACCATTCCTCTAAATTTTAGAACTCAAAATAACATCAGAATATTCAGACAACAGTCCTCTTCAGATCCACAGGTCAATAAAGAAAAACATAATTGAATTAGAAAATACAGTAAAAAAAATACTTTGAGTGCTACAATACTGACAATACACAAGGCCTATTTCAATAATGGATAGAAACTGTTTTATTTGAGATAGAGGGGACAAGTGAAAGAACTCAAGAGATGTGTACCAAATGCAGGAGAAAGTAGTTCACAAATCTTAATTTTGCAGATGGTTTATAAATGGAGGAAGACTGATGCAATACATAGGAAACAGCCACTTCTGTAGGATTTGGCAAGTCTCAAACTCATCACTCAGTGAGAAAAGGGCTGCTATCCAGTGTACGGTTTTTAAAAGGACCCCTAAATAAAACAACAACAACAACAAAAAAGCTATGCAGTCAGACAGCCAGCAGCAGGGTGGAGGCTATCCAGTGTTCTGCATCAAGTGCCACATGTATGATTATATGCCTCTGGGGCATAAGTCATGGGTGTGTCCTCGGTGCAAGGAGCTCCAGGGTCTCAGGGAACGTGTCCGCTCCCTTGAAGCCTTGGTGGCCAACCTGGAGAAGCGCAGGCAGGCAGAGGAGGACCGTGGGGAGACTTCCGGGGACGATCAGGCTTCGTCCCAACCTCAGGCATGCAGCTCCTCTGCTGCCCGGGTGGGAAGTCTTGGGACTGGAGGACGTCATCCTGGAGAGGAGGGAAACAATCCCCTAGGGGGGACCCCTTCTCCAGGGGATGGGCCCATATCCGAGCGCACTCGGGATACTCCTCGGCGGGAGGGGGGTCGGGGGCTTCTTTTAGTGGGGGATTCGATTATTAGAAACATAGAGAGGGGGGTTTGTGACGGATGTGAGGACCGCATGGTGACTTGCCTGCCTGGTGCGAAGGTTGCGGACATCACTTCTCGTCTAGACAGGCTAGTGGACAGTGCTGGGGGAGAGGTAGCGGCTGTGGTGCATGTCGGCACCAACAACGTGGGCAAGTGTAGCTGGGAGGTCCTGGAGGCCAAATTTAGGCTTTTAGGCAGGAAGCTGAAAGCCAGGACCTCAAAGGTAGCGTTCTCTGAAGTGCTACCTGTTCCACGCGCAGGCCCAGCTAGGCAGGCGGAGATCAGGGGTCTCAATGCGTGGATGAGACGGTGGTGTAGGGAGGAGGGGTTTAGATTCGTTAGGCACTGGGGAACTTTTTGGGACAAGCGGGGCCTGTACAAGAGGGACGGGCTCCACTTGAACCAGAATGGAACCAGACTGCTGGCGCATAACATTAAAAAGGTGGCAGAGCAGCTTTTAAACTGATCCCTGGGGGAAGGCCGACAGGAGCCGAGGGGCATCCAGTTCGGGACCCCTCATCCCTATGGGATGAGGATGGGGAGGTTAGAGAACAACAAGACAAAGGCAGGGTAGGAGAAGAAATTGGGAAAGGTAGGGTGATGGGATGTGATAGACGGTTTGGCACAATGAGAGGATGCGGGGACAAAGGAGCAAATAAGCAGCTCATCCTGGGGCATTCCGTGTATAAATGCTTTTATGCGAATGCCCGAAGTCTACGAGCAAAGGTGGGAGAACTGGAATGTCTGGTGACAAGGGAAAATATTGACATAGTGGGCATAACGGAAACCTGGTGGAATGCGGAGAATCAGTGGGATACCGCAATCCCGGGCTATAAACTCTACAGGAGGGACAGGCAGGGGCGTGTTGGAGGTGGGGTGGCCCTTTATGTTAAGGAAGGGATAGAATCCAGCAAAGTAGAGATTGAAGGTGGGTCCAACTCCACCGTAGAATCTCTGTGGGTTAAATTACCAGGCTTGTGCAGCGATGTAATACTGGGGGCGTGCTATCGTCCTCCAGACCAGAAATCTGATGGGGACCTTGAAATGAGGAAACAGATCAGGGAGGTGACAAGGAGGGACAGGGTTGTAATCATGGGGGACTTCAATTTAGTTAGTTAGTTAACCTTTATTGGCATTATAAATATTACAGCAGACAACTGACAACAAAGTGGAACAATACAACCGTTATCCACTAGACTAGTTCAGGAAAACTAAATAGAGAAAAAAGAAATAGGGTCTAGAAAGAAAAGGAGCCAGAAGGGACAACCTTATCCTTTCAGTAAAACAGGTATTAGATAGCGAAAGGTGACTACAAAAATTTTAAAGAAGATTTTATAGAACTAAAGTCCGGCGTTTTTTGTAATATATAGGCCAGGAAACTAGCCACTGAATACGTCAAGGGAGCAATAGAGTCTTCCAACAACTGGGGAAGGGGTGATACCTGAGGGGGGAAATTAGAAATCCAGGATTCTAAATAAATCCTACGATGGGAGTCATGAGAGGGACAAAAAAGCAAAATATGTAAAAGAGTATCCGGGGTCTCCCCACAGAATAAACATAATCGTTTCTCGCGAGGAACTCGCATGAAACGACCATAATGAACAGCTGAGGGAAATATGTTGAGTCTAGCGAGCATGAAGGCTCTCTTCAGTCTAGGATTAGTGAGGTGAAAAAAATAGTTTGAAGTGGCAACAACAAGTTGAGGAAAAAGACCTAGGGAAAGGGGGGAACAGGTCAAATTAAGAGAATTTTTTTAAAGTATTGAATTCAGCTAGGAAAAGGTGGTCTTTGATAATTTTATAAGCTTGAGATAAATTTAGATCAGCAAGTAATTCTACTGATAGGTTAATGGAGTGGAGTTTAGTTTCCACTATTTTAAACCAAATAAAGATATACGTGTCACTCATTAATTCTGTAATTAAAGAGTCAGGGGAAGGAGATAAATGAATCCTTAACCAAAACTTAAAGGTAAAAAGCCAGGCATAAGTGGAGGGAAGGTGTAAACCAAGTTCTAAAAGAATAGTGGGCAACCGTATAAGATTAGGAATACCTAATATCTTTCTAAAAAAGGAAGAAGCAATATGATCCAAATCCTTAGAAACTGCCTGTATCCATATCGGGATACCGTATAATAAATGAGAAATAATTTTTGCTTTAAAAATTTGAATCGCTGCTGGGATGTATTGGTTTCCTGCATTAAAATAAAAATTTGTTATAGCCAAAAGGTGGGTAGTTGTTGAAGAAATAACTGACTTTTTATGTTGAGTCCATGATAAATTATAGTGAAAATGTAAACCTAGATATTTAAAAGATTTAACTTGAGTGTAAGATTGGGAATTGATTGACCATTTAGAAGGAGCCCAGGAGCGGGAAAAAACCATAATTTTTGTTTTGTTGGCATTAATTACAAGATCATTAGAATGACAATAAACTTGAAATTTGGAAATGAGCTCACGAAGACCGGATTTTGTGAGTGAGAGAAGTACTGTATCATCGGCGTAAAGAAGAATCGGAATTGGCTTTTTATTTATTACAGGAAAGGAATGAGAGGTGGTGGTTAAGCTGGCAGGAAGATCGGCAATGAATAAATTAAAAAGAAGAGGGGCAAGGATGCAACCTTGCCTCACTCCTTTATTGATAGGAAAACTAGAAGAGAGAATATTGGTAAAAGGAAGACGGATTTGACATTTATTATGGGAATGAAGTTGCTGTAACAAAAACAGAAGCCTCTGGTCAATGCCCCAGTTGAATAACTTTTTCCATAAAAGGGCTCTATTTATCGAGTCAAAAGCACCTTGTAGGTCGATAAAGGCTACATATAGATTTGATTTATGATGTATGGAATATTTCTGGGCAAGAAAAGAAAGTGCAAAGGCATGATCCAGAGTAGAAACACCCTGGCGAAAACCTGATTGTTCGACTCCTGGAAGGTTTTTCAAACGAGCCCAGGATGACAGCTTTTGAAGAAGGAATTTGGCATAAAGCTTCTCTATACAAGATAAAAGACTTATAGGACGATAATTTGACGGGGAAGCGGGGTCACCTTTCTTAAAAATTGGAAGAAGAAATGAACAGCGCCAGATATCTGGGAATAGACCTGTAGAATTTATCGTGGTAAAAAGAGAAGCCAGGGGAGCAGCCCACCAACCAGGATTAGTAAGAAGAATTTCATTGATGATAAAATCTGGGCTGGGGGCTTTGGCTGATTTTAAGGAAGTTATGAGTTGATAAATTTCCAGTGGGGAAACCGATGGCCATTCAGGGACTTTTTGGAGATCAATATTAGAGATAAGGAGGGAAGAAGAATAGAAAATTTTGGAAAAATAATCTGTCCACGTGGCTTCTGGAATGTCAGAGTAGATGACAGGGGTTGGATGACTTGCCCTAGTAACTGCGTCCCAAAAAGTTTTATGGTTTTTGGAAATAATGGCTTGATGGAGAATGGACCACTTCCCAAGGGCAAAAAGATGTTGTTTTTCCTGGAAATACTTTCGGCAGGCGGTCCGTAGTTGAAAATAATATTGTAAATTGTAAGAAGATGGATTATTCCGAAAAAAAAGAAAAAGGGTACGCACCTGCTTTTTTAATTTCCAACACTCCTCGTCAAACCATGTATTTTTTGTAAAACGAGGAGGATTACTTGGGCTAGCCATCCTCAAGTGATCTACCAAGGAAGAGATTATAGCTTGGAAAGCTTCAATCACATCAGTAGTGGCCCGAGAGGCAAATAGTAAACGCAATTGGGAGTTAGTTTCAGGTGCCTGAGTCCACTGGGACAGGGCTTGCTCCGCAACTGGTGACCATCTGTAGGGACGGCTTGGATTGGGGAGAGAAAGAGAAGAGACAGGGGAATCAAAGGGAATATTAAGAATAAGTGCAACTGGCAAGTGATCACTCTCAGAACGGGTGCAGACACAGAAATCTGATAAAAGGGGCAGGAGGGCAGGAGAAACTAGGGCATAATCTATTACACTAGCACCTCTTGGAGAGAGGTGGGTAAAATCGCCTGGAGGGGACTTCAATTATCCTCATATTGACTGGGTCAATTTGTGTTCTTGTCACGATAAGGAAACCGGATTTCTTGACGTGCTAAATGGCTGTGGCTTAGATCAGCTAGTCACGGAGCCCACCACAGGACAGGTGACTCTGGATTTAATATTGTGCGGTACGCAGGACCTGGTTAGAGATGTAAACGTTACTGAGCCATTGGGGAACAGTGATCATGCTGCAATCCGTTTTGACGTGCACGTTGGGGGAAGAATATCAGGCAAATCTCTAACAAAAACCCTTGACTTCCGACGGGCAGACTTCCCTCAAATGAGGAGGCTGGTTAGAAGGAGGTTGAAAGGGAGGGTAAAAAGAGTCCAATCTCTCCAGAGTGCATGGAGGCTGCTTAAAACAACAGTAATAGAGGCCCAGCAGAGGTGTATACCGCAAAGAAAGAAGGGTTCCACTAAATCCAGGAGGGTGCCCGCATGGCTAACCAGCCAAGTTAGAGAGGCTGTGAAGGGCAAGGAAGCTTCCTTCCATAAATGGAAGTCTTGCCCTAATGAGGAGAATAAAAAGGAACATAAACTGTGGCAAAAGAAATGTAAGAAGGTGATATGGGAGGCCAAGCGAGACTATGAGGAACGCATGGCCAGCAACATTAAGGGGAATAATAAAAGCTTCTTCAAATATGTTAGAAGCAGGAAACCCGCCAGAGAAGCGGTTGGCCCTCTGGATGGTGAGGGAGGGAAAGGGGAGATAAAAGGAGACTTAGAGATGGCAGAGAAATTAAATGAGTTCTTTGCATCTGTCTTCACGGCAGAAGGCCTCGGGCAGATACCGCTGCCCGAAAGGCTCCTCCTGACCGAGGAGTTAAGTCAGATAGAGGTTAAAAGAGATGTTTCAGACCTCATTGATAAATTAAAGATCAATAAGTCACTGGGCCCTGATGGCATCCACCCAAGGGTTATTAAGGAATTGAAGAATGAAGTTGCAGATCTCTTGACTAAGGTATGCAACTTGTCCCTCAAAATGGCCACGGTGCCAGAAGATTGGAGGATAGCAAATGTCACACCTATTTTTAAAAAGGGAAAGAGGGGGGACCCGGGAAACTATAGGCCGGTCAGCCTAACATCCATACCGGGTAAGATGGTGGAATGCCTCATCAAAGATAGGATCTCAAAACACATAGACGAACAGGCCTTGCTGAGAGAGAGTCAGCATGGCTTCTGTAAGGGTAAGTCTTGCCTCACGAACCTTATAGAATTCTTTGAAAAGGTCAACAGGCATGTGGATGCGGGAGAACCCATAGACATTATATATCTGGACTTTCAGAAGGCGTTTGACACGGTCCCTCACCAAAGGCTACTGAAAAAACTCCACAGTCAGGGAATTAGAGGACAGGTCCTCTCGTGGATTGAGAACTGGTTGGAGGCCAGGAAGCAGAGAGTGGGTGTCAATGGGCAATTTTCACAATGGAGAGAGGTGAAAAGCGGTGTGCCCCAAGGATCTGTCCTGGGACCGGTGCTTTTCAACCTCTTCATAAATGACCTGGAGACAGGGTTGAGCAGTGAAGTGGCTAAGTTTGCAGACGACACCAAACTTTTCCGAGTGGTAAAGACCAGAAGTGATTGTGAGGAGCTCCAGAAGGACCTCTCCAGACTGGCAGAATGGGCAGCAAAATGGCAGATGCGCTTCAATGTCAGTAAGTGTAAAGTCATGCACATTGGGGCAAAAAATCAAAACTTTAGATATAGGCTGATGGGTTCTGAGCTGTCTGTGACAGATCAGGAGAGAGATCTTGGGGTGGTGGTGGACAGGTCGATGAAAGTGTCGACCCAATGTGCGGCAGCAGTGAAGAAGGCCAATTCTATGCTTGGGATCATTAGGAAGGGTATTGAGAACAAAACGGCTAGTATTATAATGCCGTTGTACAAATCGATGGTAAGGCCACACCTGGAGTATTGTGTCCAGTTCTGGTCGCCGCATCTCAAAAAAGACATAGTGGAAATGGAAAAGGTGCAAAAGAGAGCGACTAAGATGATTACGGGGCTGGGGCACCTTCCTAATGAGGAAAGGCTACGGCGTTTGGGCCTCTTCAGCCTAGAAAAGAGACGCCTGAGGGGGGACATGATTGAGACATACAAAATTATGCAGGGGATGGGCAGAGTGGAAAGGGAGATGCTCTTTACACTCTCACATAATACCAGAACCAGGGGACATCCACTAAAATTGAGTGTTGGGCGGGTTAGGACAGACAAAAGAAAATATTTCTTTACTCAGCGTGTGGTCGGTCTGTGGAACTCCTTGCCACAGGATGTGGTGCTGGCGTCTAGCCTAGACGCCTTTAAAAGGGGATTGGACAAGTTTCTGGAGGAAAAATCCATTATGGGGTACAAGCCATGATGTGTATGCGCAACCTCCTGATTTTAGAAATGGGTTAAGTCAGAATGCCAGATGTAGGGGAGGGCACCAGGATGAGGTCTCTTGTTATCTGGTGTGCTCCCTGGGGCATTTGGTGGGCCGCTGTGAGATACAGGAAGCTGGACTAGATGGGCCTATGGCCTGATCCAGTGGGGCTGTTCTTATGTTCTTATCACCTATAATATCCTCCTCTAAAATTAATCTGGATCTAAAATTTATAATAGATTATTTCAGAGTTTGGGACCTCTAAATCCTCTGAGGGAGATGGGCAGCAACACAATTTCAACACTGCCATGACAAAAGCTTGTGATCTAGTGGTCACAGCTGGTGGTTGCTATGGCCCTCTAGAGGGTGCGGGGAGCCCACAGTCACCTCTGCTTCGGAACTGCTTCCTAACGCGATTGCTTCCTAACCCACTTTTGGTTTTTGGTTGAAAACTGGAAGAACAATTGCGTTAGGGAGCAGTTCTGAGGTGCGGGGAGACTTGCAGATGAGGCCGTGGGCCATGAGTCATAGTGACTGGCAGGTATGTGTAAAAGCCCCATTGTAGCTGTGGCAGTGCAAACACAGGAGTGATGTAGCAACGTCACCACTACCCCCTTAAAGGGGTAGCAACCACTTTTCACTGGCTAGAGCGTTGTGACATCTCAGTTCCGAAACCGCTAGATTGCTTGGTACAACAGTAATTTGCAGTTCATTTAAGAGAAGCGTTCACAAAGGATTTGTTTTCTAAACTGCAGACACCTAAAAGATATATGTTTTCAGGTAAGAAAAGTAGATTCAGAAAGGCACTGCGCTACTCCTACTGCCACTATCAGACATTATTGTTTGGACCACTAAACAACAGGGGGTTGGAGCTGAACAGAAAAGAACTTGACAGGTTGGAAATGTTGTTCTGCCACACCTACAATATTGCAAATTACCACAGTAAATAGTACAGAAGATAGAGGGGGAATCTGACAATGATTGAAGCCAAAGCTCTGACTACAATCCTCATAAAGCACTAGAAAGTGTTCATACCATTTCAGCAGACTCTGCTCACACACCACATTGATAATATGGTGTACACTATGTTTCAATCATTTTTGTGTAATATGGTGTACACAAGTGTACACTATGTTTCAATCATTTTTGTAATTTAGTTTCTCAAATTTTTCAGCAAATATGGAGAAAAGTCTGGTAAAAACCATTCATTATACAGGCTCTGTACAAACCTGGCTTTATTCTAGAAAATGTCTTCCCAAGATTACAAAGATGTTTTTTGTTTTAACTCTTGACTCATGAATATATGAAGTTGCCTTATACTGAGCAAGACTTAGTACCAATTCCTATAACCCAGTTGTTTATTCTGACTGACAGCTATTTTAAAAGGTCAGGAAGGCGTCTATTCCTATCCTGCTACTTAAGATGACAAAACCATGTGTTTGAACTTAAATCTGCTACCACACAGAACACAAGACAACACTGGAGAAAATACCCAACAGACTTAACAAAAAATAGAAACCACTTTCTTAGAAAGAAAGAAAGAAAGAAAGAAAGAAAGAAAGAAAGAAAGAAAGAAAGAAAGAAAGAAAGAAAGAAAGAAAGCAAGCAAGCAAGCAAGCAAGCAAGCAAGCAAGCAAGCAAGCAAGCATAAGGGTGCAATCCTAACCAACTTTCCAGGACTGACAGCTGTGCCAATGTGGTGTGCACTGCATCCTGCAGTGGGGAGGTAGTCAAGGGGGCCTCCTCAAGCTAAGGACATGTTTGCTGCCTTACCTTGGGGGCTACACTGCAGCTAAGTCAGTGCTGGAAAGTTGGTTAGGACTTTTCCTTTAAGATTTTACAGTTGTGCTCTCCCCACACTGGAAGCAAAGAGTAGTTGCTAGCAGATGCTGAGAAAGTGTTTAACTTGAATGAAAAATTTAATTACCATACAATGTGAACAATTCTGGTACAACCAAAACCCAAGCTGTGAATGAATTTCGGAATTGGCCCATCATTCTAACTACAATGTCTGATTAGTGTAGATATTATTTTACAGTTGCAGTAGTGTTTCTGTGGGACTGGATCTTACAGTGGGCTTATAGAAAACAAGTAGGATACTAAAGAAAATGAACAGTAAATTTGTGGTGCAGTTAGGGGACAGAGGCAAGGAGGAAAAAATATCAAGAAGGAAGGAAGGAAAAAGGACACAATTTTTCTTCCCACTTCCTTGAGATCTTCACTTGCTCTAATATTTATACTCCACTCTCACTCACATAGACAAAACCTCCCTGCTCAGCCAAACCTGAAAATTTTATTGCTACATTGGGGGGGGTGAGTGGAAGAGGAGAATCCTTTGCGATTCTGGGGAGTGGCAAAAGGAAAACGGTCATTTTCCCCTTTTCTTCTTCCTGAATTATGTTCCCTGCAGTATAATGTGAAACAGGGGAAAAAGGTTTTTTAATTTTGATTTTTTTATTATCCTCATGGTATGCATATCTTCCCCATCCAACCCCCCCAAATATGTAAGTTATTAGAGGTTTTGAGCAAGACAATTCCTCTCTCACCTCCCCCCTTCATTTTGTGCTTTTTTCAATTGACACCTTCAACATTTCGTATCTAAATCTGCCTTTTTTCAACTGGGACAATCAGAAAAAGGGACATCTCTGGAGCATACCTAGGAAGCTGTGGAAAAGGGGAGATTTGAGCTTACCTGTGAATTCCCTTACTCAGTGGACTCCATGCCAGGGTCAGTCCTCCACAGCTGGGTAGCTCCTCCCTCACAGGAAGGCAGGTCAGGCAGAAGCCTTCTTGTGAGGAGGGGCTCCCCCTGTGCCCACAAACTGAGAAAGCAGAAGGAAACCCCTCCCCATCTTTGGATCAACTGGCTGAGCTCCCAACTCTTCACCCCCCGCCACCCCCCACCCCGCTTTCCTCTGACCCCTCTAATGGGGCACTCTATATCTTGGTCCTTATATAGGCTATTCTATCCTTTTTTTTAAATTCCCAGACGTCAGGCTGTGAGGGTGGGCAGATTGACCCTGCCATGGAGTCCACTGCAAAGGGGAATTAACAGGTAAGCTCAAATCTTCCCTTTCTCCGGTGGGCTCTCCATGGCAGGGTCAGTCCTCCACGTGCTCCTCAAGGGTGGAAACCGCCTGAAGAATGGGAGACCATGCTCTGCAAGTATGTGCCTGCTCTGCACATACCGCTCTGCAAGTATGCGCAGAAGGCTGCATCCACAGTCGTGAAAGTTTCAGTCTTGTAGTGTTTGATAAAGGTGTGTGGGGAGCTCCAGGTCGCTGCCCTGCACACCTGCTCTAGGGATGGGCAGGTCCTAAAAGCCGCAGTGGTGCTCAACCTCCAGGCAGCTAAATGGAGCATTCGCAGGTGCAGGAGCGAACCATGAAGGAGAAGGTCTTGTCTCAGAGAAGATGAAGAAGATGGAGCTTGCTCTCAGGAGGATGTCATCAAGGTAGGGGAAGGCTGCAATTCCTTGAGTCCATAGATGGGCTATGAAGATACCCTCGGCGCCAAGGAAAGTCCAAACAGAACAGCTCTGTTCTGGTAGTGGACTCCATCATACCAGAAGTGCAGGAACCTTCTGTGAGCAGGGAGGACTGGCAAATGAAGGTAAGTCTCCTGCAAATCCAAGGAGGTGAGGAAGTTGTCCTTTTGAATGGCCAGAAGGATGGATCTTAGGGTCTCCATTTTGAACTTCTGCTGCTGTATCCATCAGTTGAGCTACCGGAGGTTGAGGATGGCTCTGGTGTCTCCTGATTTCTTGGGGACCATGGTGGGAGCAGGCCCTCAGAGACCGCTTAAGGGCAGGGACCTGGTCTATGGCACCTCTCTGAAGCAAGTGAAGAATGGCCTCGAGAGTCTTGGAGATGGCAGGTGGATCTGCAAGCCTGGATGAATTGGTCCCTCGGAACAGTATGAAACTCGAGGGCATATCCTTTCCTCACAGTGTCCCTGAGCTAGCTGTCGGAGGTTACGGAGTCCCACCTGTGGGTGAAAAACTGCAGCCTTCCCCTGATTGGGAGTGTGGAGAAAGTTGGGTAGTCGTTGTTTGCCGTTCTTGGCTGGGAATGTAGCCTAAAAGAGGTCTTTCTGGGCTGCCAGATGGATTGCTGGCTACTGTAGAAGTTGCCTGAGGTGGAGCTCTTGGGCCACAAAAGGAGTGCTGGTGCTGCTTGAAAGGAGGCCTTGATGCTTTGCACTTGGTGGGGAGCATCTTCCGCTTACCCTTGGTCTCCACTAGGAGGGGTTCAAGGTCCTCACCAAACAAGCTTGGACCTGTGGAAGGGGAGGGCCGCCATCTTGGTGCAAGACACTGAATTCATGGCCCAGTTACAGAGCCAGGTGCTTGTTCAAATGGCCACACTCGCTGCCATGGCTCTGGTAAAGAACTGAATGGAATCAGCCGTGGCATCTGCTATGAAAGCAAGAGCCAAAGCCATCCTTCTGATGTCAGATTGTGCCTTAGCAGGGAGTCAGTGGTGCTCAGCGAACTGCTGCATCCAGAGCACGAGGGTCTAGCACAGGGTTGCTCAATAGGTGGATCGCGATCTACCGGTAGATCGCGAGGCAAAATGAGTAGATCGCGGAGTGCCGACCCCCCCCCTTCAGGTGCCTCTGGGAGGAAACGCCGGGAGTAAGGCCCATTGTACTCAATGGGGCTTACTCCCAGGTAAGTGTGGCTAGGATTGCAGCCTCACAGCCTAATCCTAGGCATGTCTACTCAGGAGTAAGTCCCGTTATACTCAGTGGGGCTCAAGGTACACTAACATACATTGTACACATAAATGTTATATGTTATGATGGCGCGAACATTGTAAAAAAAACTCTGGTAGATCTCCAGGCCTTGCTGGGTTTCAAAGTAGCTCTCGAGCCAAAAAAGTGTGAGCACCCCTGGTCTAGCACATAGGGATGATGCCACAGAAGCCTTGAGGGAGGTGGCCAATACCTCAAATGCCCACTGGGCAGCCATCTCAATTGTTTAGTCCACTGAGTCTTTAGGGAGACTCTTGGTATCAGACGGTAGGACCAACGTGGAGCTCAGACCTGCTATGAGGACGTCCACCAGGGGCAGCTTAAATCTGGGTACATTGTTCTTGTCAACCCTTATAGAATCTACCGGCAGGATGACTGGAGTCCCTAGACTTGCAGGGGGTAGCCCATTCCCTGTGTATAATCTGTTTGAAAAAGTCAAGTAAGGGAAACCCCTGAAGGACTTCCTGTTGACTGGAAAGACTGAGGCTGCCTCCCCAACGAGAGGAAGAGGACTGGGGCTCCGAAGTGGAAGGTGGAGCTGGCTGGAGTTCAAGATCACTTTTTACAATCCCCTGAAAAAGCCTGGGAAAAGAGTCGAACAGGAGAGAGCCCTGATTGTGGGGGCGGGGCCTCCTCCTCAGAAATCTCTCCCTCCTGAGACGAAGAAGCTCCTCTAGCTGTAGCTCAGGGATGCCATGAAAGGGGCAATATTGGCTACTGGTGTTCCCAGATTTATTTTGTTTCTTGGCCTGGGAAAGTGAAATCACCACCCCGATTTCAGCAGGCCTGAGTTGGAAACCCAAGGGGTGCCTCAGAGGGGATGATGCCTGCTGAGGGCCAGAAGGAATGGGGGCCCCAGAGGAAGCAAGTCCTGAATGGTGACAATCGCTGAAGCTATGCTCGCAGATACCGAGGCCTGGACCATGCTGTGGATGGTGGCTGTGAGATTGTCCCAATTGATGGTAGCCCCAATAGTTGGAGGGAGGCCAGGGCCAGGCCAGGCCCTGGCAGGGGCAACAATACCCTCCTTAGATGGGCTAGCCATTTCAAAGGAGCCCTGGTAATAACTTTTTTGGAGGGGGGGGTCACAAAAGGCTGCTGCCCCGGGGTGACTCACAGGTTGGAAGAGGAAGGCTGGAGTCCCTCAGTTGCCGATCCCAGATGGTACGTGTGGCAGGAGGCTGCAGCCTGGGTAATTGCACCCCCAGCGTTTCTCCACTTGGCTGCTGGGGGGAACCTTCAGTGAGGCTTCTCCGCAGAGCAGAAGGGAACTCCTGATGCTGCTGCTTCCAATCAAAAGGAGGTGCAGAAGCCACCTGCAGGTGACCAGATGTGCATCACATGGTTGGAGCAATGGCACAAGCTCACTGTGCGGTCACTGGAGCTCAGCCATGGCCACGCCCTCCTTCACTGCTCAACCCCAGCGGGGAGAGCGGGGGCCCTATAATTATCCAGCCAGTGTGACCCTCGTCCTCTGTCCCCACCGCAGGTGACAGTCAGAGGGGCTTGGGCAGCCAAGATGGCCGCCACAACTGCCTCTTCAGGAAAAAGGTCCCAGAAGTGGGGAAGTCGCAGGAGGCAGTAGCACAGGAAAGGAGGGAGCCTTCCTGCACTAGCTGTGGAGGGTCTTGCAGTGATGGGGGCGAACAGCCCAAGTAAAAGGAGAAAGACAAAGGAAAAAACTCCGCTGGTCAGCCTGGCTGGCCAGCAGCACTGTAAAGCCCAACCTGCTCATCCGAAGGAAAGGTCAGTCTGGTGATGCAACAGGAGCCCCTCCCCACAGGAAGACTGAACTGCCTGAACTGCTTTCCTGTGAGAGAGGAGCTACCCACCTGTGGATGACTGACCCTGTCATGGAGAAAGAGAAAATCAGCCATCAAGGGATATCACAACCAGGATGCCTCTCTTGAGAAGCCACCAAAATACTTCCCAATAAGCCTACCCAACCCCACATGTGGCTATGTATTCATAGTTTTAACTGTGCCATTTTTTTCCATTTCTGTCCCCAATGGGGGATTAGTTTTAAAATAACTTCTGCATGTTTTGGTTTCCCCAGATATGATTTATGATATGATATGATATATGATTTGAGACAACTCTAATATTGTTTGGTGGCAAAACAAGGCCACCCACAATGGCTACCTATTTTGTTATTCAAAGGAATGAAAATAGTTGGCTACCAAGTCATACATGTATTTAGTTTCAAAATAAGTTTTTGTTTTATTTTAAAAGAGGGGATCAAAGTTATAAGGAAGTTAAAAGGGTCAGACTTTCTAGGATGGTCTGACATAATTTACAGTAAATTATTGTAGTAATTTACAGCAATGGAATTTCAATTACGAAAGTCATATACTGTAAAAAAATCAGAGAAAGTACCAACAAATCAAAGGTGTCACATGGATAACAAGATTTTTTTCAGAAAATAAAAGTCTTGCCAAGTGACAAGAACAAGGAGGAGTACAAACTCTGGTACAACAAACATTAATTGACAAATTAAGGATTTAAGGAGTCAGTGGGTCCAAACAGAATATGCCTGAGAGTTCTTCAAGAACTTGTGAAATAGCCGATATACTGAAAAAAAAAATACACAGCATTGCTAAAAGCAAATAATCAGCAAGGAAGCCAAAAATAACTAATGGTAGAATACTGCAATGCACTCTGTGTGGGGCTGCCCCAAGAACTGCTTGGAAATCTTCAACTGGCACAACTGACAGCTAGGCTTTTAGCAAGACTTGTTGAGAGCACAGTGCATCCATTTTGTGAGAGTTGTACTAGTTACATATTTGTTTCTTTGCTAAATTCAAGGTGCTAGTTATTACCTTTAAAACCATAAATGGTATGGAACCACAGTACTTTAACACCTTATGTGTTTTCTTGTACACTCAGACCACCAGTAGAGGTCCTGCTTTGGATGCCTTTGCCATCTGGGTAGGCATCCCAAAAACTGGCCATCTTGATACTGGAGCTGAATGTTTGGTACACACTTCTCTCAGAAGCCCATTTGGTTCCTACGTTTCCATCTTTAGGTGCTATGTTCAAATCTAGCTATGATACTGTACCTTGAGGAGAGGGTGATATTTTGGTTTCGCAGTTCCTGGATCTGTTAGTTGGGTAGTACTTGCTGCTGGCTGCCTATTAGTTTTTGAATTTCTATTAGGTTCATGTTTTTCCCTTTTTACATTGGTACTTGAAAATCAAATGTTAGTCTGTAAGCCATCAAAAAATGTCTTTGGCAAGACAGTTGACATAAAATTTCTACAAATAAATTTTTAAAAGCCATGACACGAATTTATAAAAGGCTGGTGGGGGGCACCAGGGAGGAAGCACCAGGAAATTTCATGGCAGTTAGCCTAACATCCTTTCCAGGTAAACTGATGCATAGCATTACTGAAGATAGAATTAAACATATAGAAGAACAGGTATTGCTGAGGAAAACTCAGAAAAGCCTATGCAAAGGAAAGGTTCACCTAACTAACCTTTCAGAGTTATTTGAGAGCTTCAACAAGCACGTGGATTGGGTGACCCAGTAGACCTTATATACCTGAACTGCCAAAAAGCTTTTGACAAAATCTCTTAACAAAAACTCTTGAGTAAACTAATAGTCAGGAATAAGAGGACAGGTCCTCTTAAAAACCACTTCCTTTTGCTTAAACAGTAACTAGAGAATAGGAAGAAATAGACAGTTCTCAAAACAGAGGGAAGTAGTGTCTCCTGCCTCTAAGAATCTATACAGCAGTTGTTCCCAACTTTTAGGAGTCTGCGGACCAGAGGCAAAAATATAAATCATCCTGGACCACATAAATCCCCTCCCACATACAAAAAGTACAATTAAATTTGTAATAAAGAAGATTAGATTTATTATTTATAGAGATTTGTGGCTTGCTGCTTTTGTTGCCAGCTGTGGCTGTGCACAGTCTGTCCTCCTCCCTCTCTGGTAGACTATGGGGAACAGTCTCCCAAGTGAGCACTCCCCCATGGTCTACCAGAGAGGATGGAGAACAAACCCCCACAGCCGCAACTGACACTTCAGTGCTGGCTGAGGCTGTGAGCGGTCCATTCTCCACTCTCTCTGGTGGTCAGCACTTGCTTGGTGAGATGCTGGAAGTGATCGAAAGCAATTTTTTTCTGAGACCTCACAGACCACTTTTCAGGATCTCATGGACCACAGGTTGGGAACCAGTGCTATACAGGCATCCCCACTTACTCAACAGATTAGAGCCTAGAGCACTGTCAAAAAATACAGAACCCAGGTGTGTTTTTTTTAAGCCTTCAAGCACATTTTGGTTGTCAAAAGACATAAACAACACATTGTATATCTCTTGTGAATGCAGGCAAAAGCTAAATAACATATATGCTGTATACAAAATTACAGTGAAATGAACAATCATAAATTATTATAAGCATAAGTATAAGAGACGCACTGTGCGCAGTACCTAAGAGATGCATCATGAACGATTGCTATACACTACACAGACTAAGCAAAAAGATAGTGCTATGTTGATAGAGAGAAAAAGCAGCTCATGGTTGCAGAAGTGCATGGAAGGACATACAAACATGATGAAATAGGTTGAAAGAGAGGACCACATGTCAAATGTACAGGTTCTGGTTATAACTGAAAAGTGTCAAAAGGGCGGATCATTAAAAAGCAGACCATCAAAAAGTGGGAGACACCTGCATTCGAACAGATGCTGTTTAATTTATCAATAAAGAATCTGGACCTGGGGTGATCAGTGAGCTAATCAAGTTTGTGGATGACACCAATAGCACATTCCTATGCATATCTACTCAGAAGTGGGGTGGTAACAAATTCCATGCCTGTAATTAGGAAAGATGTGGAAAAAACGTCAATATAGTAATTACTTTATATAAATCTATTATTCAGTACATCTAGAATACTGTATGCAGTCCTGGTTCCTTCCATTCCACAAGAATATTGTAGAAAAAGTACAGAAATGAGCAGGCAAAGTCATTCCCTACACAGAAAGGCTTGAGTACCTGTGCCTTTTCAGTTTAGAAAAACAGATGGAGGGGCAGGGAAGACACATGATAGAGGTTTATAAAATTATCCAAGATGCAGAGAAAATAGATGAATAATACGTTTTCTTGCCCTCCTACAATACAATACCACAATTCGGATTACTCTGTTAAACTGATTGGCAGTAGAGCCAGGCTAAACAAGAGAAAGTACTACTTCACACAATTATGGAATGCACTACCAGAAGATGCACTGATGGCTGATAGCTTCAATGGCTTTAAAAGATTGGACAATTGCATGAAAAATAGGTCTGTCAACAGTTATTAGGCATAACAGTTTAACAGAACCTCCATGTTCAGAAGCAGCACATCCCTGACACACACAATCAGGCATAATATTGTAGCCCTATTAGGTTTCGTTGGATCGTTCCCTTGTGGACTGTAAGTTTTCCAGTGTGAAATCTTTGAGGACAAGGAACTTTTTGTCACATTATTCTTTCCATGACATGTATTTATGCATATATGTGCAAATGCACACACAAAAAGATTTCATATAAGACGATACAGTAGTAACAAAAGTTTGTATCTAAATGCATCTAATAAACATCTCACAGCCTAATCTTATCCAATTTTCCAGCACAGGTGCAACTGCAGTACAGCCCCAGGGTAAGGGAACAAATGTTCCCATACCTTAAGGAGGCCTCTGTGACTTTCTCTCCAACACAAGAAACAGTGCATACCCCATTGGCACAGCAGCACTGGCACTGGAAAATTGGATAGGATTGGGCGCTCAGACTACAATCCTATACACCAGCCATTTTTCAGCCACTGTGCCGTGGCACACTGGTGTGCTGCAAATGGTCTGCAGGAGTGCTGCGGGAGTTTGTGGGAGGGTCATATATTAGTAGAGCCATTGGGGGATGTGAGCCCCCCACCAACAGCATGGTGTGCCTTGTCAGCTGTCAAACTGATGGAGTGCCTTGACCATTTTTGTACCTTGTTCGGGGTGCCAAGAGACAAAAAAGGTTGAAAATCACTGCTATACACACTTTCCTGGGAATAAGCCCCACTGAATAAAATGATGGATGCAAAGGATTGTTAATAATTACTGCTAAAAATAGGCAAGCAAACTTTTGGATTAGCATATCCTCCTCCCTCCCCCCCACCCCGCCTGTCTGTAAAGTTTTAGTTCAAGAACATAAGAAGAGCCCCACTGGATCAGTCCAAAGGCCCATCTAGTCCAGCTTCCTGTATCTCACAGTGGCCCACCAAATGCTCCAGGGAGCACACAGACAACAGGCACAACCTGCATCCCAGTGGCCTCCCCTGCATCTGGCAATCACCTTGCACACACCTACCATGACTATAATGAACTTCCCCAGAAATGTGTCCCCTCTTAAAGGCACCCAGGCAAGATGCCGTCACTACTTCCTGTGGCAAGGAGTTCCACAGACTAACTACAAGCCTGGTAAAGAAATATTTTCGCCTGCCTGTCCGAACTCTCCCAACACTGAACCCGAGTTTCTTTAGCGTTTCCACGTGACGAACCCACTGCGGGGTGTTAAGCGCAGGGACTAGTCAAGAGGGGGCGGGCAGCCCGTTCCGGGTCTGGGGCCCAGGACGGCCTGAACAGGGGCGGAGGAAGAGACGGACTGGTGAGCGGAGCCCTGGCGGAGAACCGTCCCTGCGAAGCAGGAAGAGGCGAGTGACAGCCCGGGCGGAGCTGCAGCGGGGAAGGGCCGGCGCGAGGGGTCGGGCGGGGAAGGGGCTGACCAACCGCCAACCGCCGAACCGGGACATTTAAAAAAAGGCAGCAAAGCGCCCGGCGAGGCCGCCCCACCCGACGGAGGCGACGCAGAGCTCCGTCGGTTGCTCTCGCCGGCCTTCCCCACGAGCTCGCTCGGCCTCCGGACGGGCTCGGCCGATGCCCGGCAGGGCGGCCGAGGCGCCTCACCTGCTTTAACGCCGCCTCCGGTCTTTCCTTCTCCTTCCCGGCCGTGGCGACGGCGGCCGGCTCATCCCGCGAGCCGACGGGGAACGGCGACGAGACGCGGAGGCAGCCCCAAGGAGCCGCTTCAGCGGCGACACCACCGCGGCCGCCGCCAACCCGGCGCCATTACCGGCCAACGACTGACACACAGGCACCGGGAAAGGAGGGGCCAGGGCCGCCACAGCGGCGCGCGGCAGGGCGGGAGCCGCTTCGGAAAGTCTCGCGAGAGCGCCCGGGTAAGGCCGCAGACCTTCTCAAGATGGCGGGTGCGACTCCAACGGCTCTCCCTCCATGTTGAGTGCGGCTAAGTGCTCCCTCCGTCAGGGAACGGGACGCAGAGAGAAGTGCAGACTCCACTACGCTTGGGAGGAATGCGAGCGTACTCCCGGGAAGGGCACCAACCTCACCGAGGCGCTCAGGAAGTGTCGCGCGTGCCACAGGTGTTAGCCGGCAGCAGCGAAACCCACGAAGACCTTCACTAAAAAGTGACTCAGGTCTACTCAGAAGTAAGTCCTGTTGTGTTCAATGGGACTTACTCCCAGGAAAGTGAGGTTAGGATTGCAGCTTTACAATCATTAGATTTTCTGGGAGTAAGTCCCATACATTGAACACAATAGGACTTAAAAAGAAATATACATAGAATATACCTAGAACTTATACATAGAACAGAAAGCAAACGAGAGTCAAAACAACAGCAAGGATGCTGTTCTGGGGTGAGCAGGGTCACCAGTGTGTCACAAACTGAGAAAGCTGAGGCTCCAGTAAATGTGAGACAGCTACTCCAGTGCGTGTCTACTCAGTAGTAAGTCCCATTGTAGTCAATGGAGCTTACTCCCAGGTCAGTGTGGATAGGACTGCAGCCCGCGTCTTGAAGGTGCCACAAGACATTTCTCTGCAGAGCCATCCTGGAAGTGGCCACAACCCTCATGAGGCCAGATCTGGTGCAAGCGTACAAGGGACCTTCTGACTGAGAAGAGTATTCTTAGAAACCAGTTCAGTGGGGCTGACTCCCAGGCACTCCTGTGGAGGCTCTGCACGTTTATTCAGAAAACTCGCACGGCGCTCAGGGACAGTCAGTCCCAAGTGTACATAGAATTGCTGCCTAAGTGTACCAGTTGGGACTCCAGTTGACTCCAAGTGTACCAGTTGACTTCCAATACACCTGGTTGTTTTCTTAAGCTAAGATTGCCCAACTGCTGCCCTCTCTTTTCATGAAACAGGCTTCTTCTGTGTTATATTGAGTTATATTGACCACAATGATTTAAATAACCATTTAACATCTCATCCCTATGCACATCTGGATGGTGAGGGAGGGGAAGGGGAGATAAAAGGAGAGATGGCAGAGAAATTAAATGAGTTTTTTGCATCTGTCTTCACAGCGGAAGACCTTGGGCAGATACCGCTGCCCCTCCTCACTGAGGAGTTAAGTCAGATAGAGGTTAAAAGAGAAGATGTTTCAGACCTCATTGATAAATTAAAGATCAATAAGTCACCGGGCCCTGATGGCATCCACCCAAGAGTTATTAAGGAATTGAAGAATGAAGTTGCAGATCTCTTGACTAAGATATGCAACTTGTCCCTCAAAACGGCCACGGTGCCAGAAGATTGGAGGATAGCAAATGTCACGCCTATCTTTAAAAAGGGAAAGAGGGGGAACCCGGGAAACTATAGGCCTAACATCTATACCTAACATCTATACCGGGTAAGATGGTGGAATGCCTCATCAAAGATAGTATCTCAAAACACATAGATGAACAGGCCTTGCTGAGGGAGAATCAGCATGGCTTCTGTAAGGGTAAAGTCTTGCCTCATGAACTTTATAGAATTCTTTGAAAAGGTCAACAGGCATGTGGATGTGGGAGAACCCATGGACATTATATATCTGGACTTTCAGAAGGCGTTTGACACGGTCCCTCACCAAAGGCTACTGAAAAAACTCCACAGTCAGGGAATTAGAGGACAGGTCCTCTCATGGATTGAGAACTGGTTGGAGGCCAGGAAGCAGAAAGTGGGTGTCAATGGGCAATTTTCACAATGGAGAGAAGTGAAAAGCGGTGTGCCCCAAGGATCTGTCCTGGGACCGGTGCTTTTCAACCTCTTCATAAATGACCTGGAGACAGGGTTGAGCAGTGAAGTGGCTAAGTTTGCAGACGACACCAAACTTTTCCGAGTGGTGAAGACCAGAAGTGATTGTGAGGAGCTCCAGAAGGATCTCTCCAGACTGGCAGAATGGGCAGCAAAATGGCAGATGCGCTTCAGTGTCAGTAAGTGTAAAGTCATGTACATTGGGGCAAAAAAATCAAAATTTTAGATATAGGCTGATGGGTTCTGAGCTGTCTGTGACATATCAGGAGAGAGATCTTGGGGTGGTGGTGGACAGGTCGATGAAAGTGTCGACCCAATGTGCGGCAGCAGTGAAGAAGGCCAATTCTATGCTTGGGATCATTGGAAGGGTATTGAGAACAAAACGGCTAATATTATAATGCTGTTGTACAAATCAATGGTAAGGCCACACCTGGAGTATTGTGTCCAGTTCTGGTCGCTGCATCTCAAAAAAGACATAGTGGAAAAGGTGCAAAAGAGAGCGACTAAGATGATTACGGGGCTGGGGCACCTTCCTTATGAGGAAAGGCTACGGCGTTTGGGCCTCTTCAGCCTAGAAAAGAGACGCCTGAGGGGGGACATGATTGAGACATACAAAATTATGCAGGGGATGGACAGAGTGGGATAGGGAGATGCTCTTTACACTCTCACATAATACCAGAACCAGGGGACATCCACTAAAATTGAGTGTTGGGAGAGTTAGAACAGACAAAAGAAAATATTTCTTTACTCAGCGTGTGGTCGGTCTGTGGAACTCCTTGCCACAGGATGTGGTGCTGGCATCTAGCCTGGACGCCTTTAAAAGGGGATTGGACAAGTTTCTGGAGGTAAAATCCATTATGGGGTACAAGCCATGATGTGTATGGGCAACCTCCTGATTTTAGAAATGGGTTATGTCAGAATGCCAGATGCAAGGGAGTGCACCAGGATAAGGTCTCTTGTTATCTGGTGTGCTCCCTGGGGCATTTGGTGGGCCGCTGTGAGATACAGGAAGCTGGACTAGATGGGCCTATGGCCTGATCCAGTGGGGCTGTTCTTATGTTCTTATCTGCTTAGAAGTCAGTCCCAGTCTAGTCAGTGGGGCTTAATCTCAGAGGGGTAGTGCCTCTGCGAGGAATTTTATCAGCGGATACAAAGTTTTTTTTGGGCTCCTTCCCAAAGACACAGAGGAGGGTGAAACAGAGTGGGGAGTGGCAATCGGGGTGGACTGAATGGGGGCAAAACAGGCAGGGGAAAGTGACAACAGCCAGAATAGTCTTTGGAGCCCAGGCCTACCAATCTTCCCAACGCAGAGCTCACGTCTGCCTGCCTGCCTGCCTGCGGCAGCTAGATACAATAATATGGAAATCAAAACACACTCCTAAGACTCTCTGAAATCTTTCAAATATAGAAAATCATTGCAGGAGATTAATATCAGTGTATTTAGGCTCACACTAGCATAGCGAGTGTCCTATGTACACCAAAATTGACTTCTGTGGCAGCTGCAGTCCCGCAGCTGTGTTGCTGAGCTCCTCTACCCTCCTTCATGGTTAGCAGATCCACAAGCGAAAGAGCTACTGTAGCAGGTCTGTTTCCTCCCCAATGTGACAGTGTTAAGGAATGTATGCATTTCTGGGCCTGGTGTGTATGGTATGTGGCAGTAGTTGCTGCCATGAGCCCACAGTAATGCCTCCAGCATCCCATGTGGGCAGTGAGCCTGGGTGAGATTGGAAAATGAAAGATACCAGGAAATTTCTGGACCCCCTCCTTTGGGTTCCCTTTCTGACAAATTACAAATTAACCCCTTTAACCCCTCTCCTAGTCCCTGCAGGTAGGTATGCATAAGACTGCAGCCTAATAGAATGTTTAATCTCAGAACAGATATCTATTAGAACTCAAGTTTGACAAGATTTACCATATGCGGTGGGGTGGGGTGGGGTGGGCAGGAAGGAGACAGAATGGAAGGGATGTACTGCACCCATATTTACATGTGTTTCCAAGTGAAGTAGAATCAAGAGGCTTCAGCCTCCAACCCACACACGTGCTGCAATCCCATGCAAGTTTACTTTAAAGTAAGACTCACTGTGCTCATGGGATTTACTCCCTGGCAACTGCTCTGCCATTTTTATTTCTCTTATTTGAATGTGCAACATGTGACGTGCTTGATTACATGTGTGCATTATGTGTTGGGTGCTTGCCAGGAGAGCATGAGTCCAGAACAGTTCCATACTTTAGGACTGGACCACTGGTAAGATGCTTCAGATCCCACAGTCCTCAAGGAAGACCACACTAACTCCTTGCTTGTAGCCCCATGGTCCCCCCAGGCTATGGTGAACAGCAACACAGCCCTGCCTGGGGCTTGGGAATCTGATTTTTTTCCCCCTTTCCCCCTCAACTCTCCTTCTCCCTTCCTGCTACTGCAAATGCTCGGTTCTCCAGTCTCAATTTCCCCTGGGTAACCATCGTGATTTCCCTATGCCCTTTCTCCCCTACTTGCTTACACCCTCATGCACCTTCATTCTCTCGTAACGATTTCTTCACATAGGATCTGCTTAGTCATTGAAACAGTGCATTGCTTCTAATTTTTGATTCCTCTTTCCTACACTTGTATTGTTATCTGCACAATAGAGTTCTTACTGTTGCACCTTCACCCTTTGCTCCCCCTTTAGTATACTCTGAACCACCAAGCTGGGTCATTGACCACTACACACAATCCCAGCACATGCAATAAATTTTCTCCATATGCACACATTATGCATGTTCTCAAAAAGCACACGCAGTCACATTATGATTGCAGTCTCAAATCTAACTTGTAGAACAGTGCAGTGTTTTCCAAAATACAAAATTGGAACAATATCAGAACAAAATCAGAACATTGACACATACCAAAAATCAGAATAGTTAATTCTCTGCCTTTTACTTGATCTGCTACATTCAAATAAATGTGCACAACATGCTCATGCTCTGCAGTTTTCAGATGCTCTGTTCACATCCCATCACTGATTATATTACAGTTGATGAGTGGATGCACACAACAGGGCCATTTGGGGGACACTGCCCTCAACAGTGGAATTTCTTCTCCCTGCAAGTCTGCCTGACCCTATACTGCTTCCTTAAATGTTTAAAGAAAATGGTTTTGTTTCAGCAGGTCTTCTTTTGAGGTTTGCTTCACTGTGTTCCATCACAGTTATTTGTTCACTCTGTTCTGATTTTTACTGTTGTGTTTGTTTGAATACTGTTTTTACTGAATACTGTAAACTGCCTGGGTGATCCTTGCAAGCAGGATCAGAAGGCAGTCTAGAAATACTTTAATTCCAACAAGTAGATAAAACTGAATCTGGACACCTTTTCAAAATACTGAAGGAAATGATTGCAACTAATTAACAAATATTAGCTACTATTCAATTTTTAATATTTCCTTTTTCACTCCCTCTTACAACACAATTTACCCCAAATAGTCCTAAAAACTATCCCATTAACTTGCACAGTAACCTACTGCCATGTCCAATTAAAATTTGACCTTGATCCCTGATTAATCAGCTAAAAGTGATTAAAGCTATAAATGATTACAGTCCTAAAAGAATGCTTTTTTATTCCACTACGGGCATAATCCTAACCAACTTTCCAGCACTGTGGTAAGGGCAATGCAGTTTCAAGGTAAGGAACAAACATTCCCTTACCTTGAGAAGGCCTCAGTAACTGCCATCCAACTGCAGGATGCAGCATATGCTCCACTGACACAGCTATGTCAGTGCAGGAAATTTGGTTAGGATTTGGCCCTACAAGTATTAATTCAGAAAAAAATATGAAGATTGCACTATCACCATTAGTTGCTGTGGAGAATTGACATTGTGCTTATGTACACTTCAATTTGACACTGAGTTGTAGCACTTGCATTTCATGGCCATTTGGGCCCAATATTTTTCTCTATACTCCTGTAAGATCCGTTTCACAACTTTTATTGGCATATTACACGCATACATAAATAAACAACCAGTTCACAGACTTGAAAAGTAATGATTCCTTGAATGTTAGAAGATATAACCCATTTCCCTAGTGCTATTGATTGAGCTGCGATGTTTCAGGAGATGCTGTATAAAAAACCCCAAAGTCTCAACTATAGATATAGTCTCAATTATATACTCCTGTATATAATGATGACCTGTTAACTGGAGGAAAGGGCAGGGTATAAATTGTTTTAAATAAATAGCTGTCTGCTGAGGCGGATAACACCATACATCTAATTAAGTGTACTTTCTCATTTGACTCTTATGCTACACTACTTATGCTAATATACAGGAAGACTGTGCAGGACCTGCCCAAGTTGCACAAGTACCCCCAAGCAGTACCCAAGTTCCATTCCTCTTACCAGTAGTATAACTAGCCACCCTGGCATCCAGAGCCAAGTTCAAAATGATGACCCCTGATGGTACATTTGGAAGTGACATCACTTACAGGTGTGACATCCTGCCATGTATTTTAAAAAAATATAAAGGGCTATTTTTAAGAAAATTGCTCCTCAGTTTGGGGAGCAAAGGGGGCATCTATTGCCTCTGCCCCCAAATTGCACCCGCAAGCCGAGAAGCAAGGCCGCTGAATTTTTTGCTGGAAAGAGACTAGAGCTTAAAGCTGTGAGCCCTTGCTGTCCCCTTGCTCCACTGTCCCGTCACCACCAAGCTAAGGAGCAAAGGGGCAGCGAGACTGGAGCTGAAAGTGGCAAGCTCCTTGCCCTCCTCTTGCTCCTGGTCACCTGTCACCTGTACCGCTGCTGCCCTGGTCCCACACTCCTCCTCTGAAAGTACACTTAGGGCACAATCCTAACCAACTTTCCAGCACCAAGGTAAGGGCAATGCAGCTCCGAGGTAAGGGAACAAACATTGCCTTACCTTGAGGAGGCCTTCATGACTGCCCCCCAACTGCAGGATGCAGCACATGTGCCACTAGCACAGCTGTGCCAGTGCTGGAAAGTTGGTTAGGATTCTGCCCTTAATCAGATGTATGATGTTATCTGCCTCAGCAGACAACTATTTATTTAAAACAATTTATACCCTGCCCTTTCCTCTAGTTAACAGGGTACCATTATATACCGGAGTATAAGGTGAGGGAGAAACTTGGAAACATTGGGCCCAAATGGCCATGAAATGCAAGTGGTACAACTCAGTTTCAAACTGAAGCGTATATAAACACAATATCAATTTTCAACAGCAACAAATGATGACACTGCAATCTTTGTATTTTTTGCTAAATTAACACCTGTAGGCCCAAATCCTTTTACAGCAGCTCCCATGAGGGGGCAGAAGCCATACCATTACAGCCATTCCCCTTTTAATACCTGCAAAAGACTTAGGGAGCAATCCTAACCCACTTTCTAGCACTGACCTAAGGGCAATGCAACTCCAAGGTAAGGAAACAAACATTGCCTTACCTTGAGGTGGCCTGGGTGACTGCCCTCCAACTGCAGGATGCAGCACATGCCCCACTGACACAGCTATGCCAGTGATGGAAAGTTGGTTAGGACTGCGCTCTAAATCTTTGCAAGTTCAAACCAAATAGACTACCAGTTACATTCTTTAATGTTCTATGTCTCACTTTATTATGAGATTTCTGTTGCCTTTCTGCTCAGAAACAGTGGAATGCTCAAGGGGAATTACACCACAGATACACTAAAAACAGTTTTAAAAAGCAGTGCTCAACAAACCAGAGGAAGCAACATCAGCCAAAGTTTAGTGAAATAAAAAGACCAGCAGAGAAGGGGCCAAGTGGATCTTCTAGAGTAGGGTTTTCACAACCAAATATACAAACACGAACCTCCACTGAAACTTTTCCTTGTACTTTACACATTGAAAAGTATACATAATCAAATAGTAACTAGTGTTACATAGTATAAGTAATAGACGTGACCTATGCCATTTCACACAGAAATACTTAACATTTCTAAACTTAATTTCCTGTAACATAGCTCTGCCTATTCCTCCAATGCACTGTAATCATAATGGAGTGTGTATAGTGACTTCCCCCACTTGCACCTCCTACAGTTTAGCATTCATGACATTCCACCCAAGATTAATCTTTAAATTAATATATAATAAAAACCAGTGGATGAAACCAAATGAAATTGCAAGCTTTCTTCACTGCACAGTTTGTGCTTCATTCAGGGTTTTCCTCCTTCAAAAAATGCAAGCCTGCAGCAGTGAAACTGAAAAATAAGGCAATCCTCTGTTAATTTGAGGAAAGTCAATTTCCTCTTTTTAGTGACTGTTGATAAGCTTAGTAGGATTTTCAAAATACCATAAGGCCATTACCTGCTGGAGACGAGCGCAGATGGGCAAGGGAAAGAAGAAACCAGTGTCCTCGTATTTTAAAACCTTTTCTTCAGTGAACTTCTACCAAGTCTGCAAAGCGAGTGCAACACAGCTGGGCAGCCTAAAATACTAGAAAGTGCTGGCAGGAAGAGAGAGAAGAGCTAAGAGGCCTGCTATCGTTTTACATCTGTCAGATTATTGCGGGCTGCGAGTGAGGGTGATGGAAAGTTTTCCACTCCATAGTACTCTTGCACACTCCTCCTGAAAATAGAGAGGCAGCTGGGTGTTATAGCTGAAACCAAAGAAGATCCATGGACAGCATTAAAAGGAAGCCTGCTGGTATTTTGGGAAGGCCTGCCTCCACCTGTTGAGGCCAGAATGAGGGTTGTCCATACACTACCACTAAGACTTGAATTTGGATAGGACTGAAGGAAGCTGCAAAATGACAATAATTGAATCCACGTTTAAATGCAAAATTTCATTATTCCTTTTATTTGATAAAAAACAGCCATAAACACATTCACAAGAGAATCTTAGGGCATGCTTAATCTTTACATTAAACAACTTTTTAAATAAAGAACACTACAGTACAAATTGGAAACACGCATACAGTGGAGCATTGCAGTTATGTACCTAAACCAAGTTGTCTTTGCTGGACAGAGTTCAGGACTCATATTCAGCATAAAACGAAACCACTTCTCAGAAAAAGACAAAATTCCATGCTTAAATCCATTATGCAAATCAACGCACATTTAGGGCACAATTCTAACCAGGTCTACTCAGAAGTAAGTCCTATTTTGTTCAATGGGGCTTACTCTCAGGAAAGTGTGGTTAGGCTTGCAGCCTTAGTTGTGCAATTCAGGGTTATCTTTAACATTCTACAGAGGCAGCAGGAGACACAAGCAATTTGAGCTGCTTATCCTCACACTTCCAGGTTTCCCAGCAATATACAAACAAGGAGGCAGAGGGAGCTTGAATTGCACTTCCTCATAGCCTCTACAGAATGCACAAAGCAACACTGCAGATCTTTGCTCAATGTATATGGTTTCCCCAGAACAGGGGTCTCCAAACCCCGGCCCGGGGGCCAGATGCGGCCCACGGTGAGCCTCTATCTGGCCTATGGCCAGCCTCTGATCCCCTGAGAGCCTCTGACCCTGTTGACCAAACACAACCAGAGTTGTGCTTGTGGGGTGGGGAAATGGGGGTCCATTTAAGTGTGTGTGTTTTATTTCTTGGGCTGTGTTGATGCTTGGAGAAATCCTGGACATTTGAGCCCATTCAGTCATTAATTCCAGTCATTCATCTAAGTTCCATCTCTAATGTATTTATTTAAATTGTATATTTAATTTTTTTTCTGGCCCTCGACCCCATGCCAGATATTTGATGCGGCCCTTCGGCCAGAAAGTATAGAGACCCCTGCCCCAGAACAAGAGAAAGGAAAAAAACAACAACCAGGAGATGGGGAGACAGATATAGGTAAATTGATGAGGTGAACTGACTCATGGGGGGCTGTGCAAAGGGAACTGACAGGTTGCACAACTCCCCCCTCCCCCCACACCTGTGTCTTACTCTAAACTACTCATGCTCATGACTGAAGTCAAACAGGTGCTGTTCCCTTGTCACCAGCAGGGCTGGTGGCATGCCAAATGCCCTCCTTACCCAATGATGTGTCAGCCTCTGCTCCTTCTATTCTCCAACATTCTAGTTCAGCACTCTCTCCCCTCCTTATTTCCTCTTCCTCTTTGTCCCCTCTTCCTTTTCCAATCCAAGGAGTGGAACAACAAAGAGCAGCAGTGGATGCAAGCAGATGGACCAAGATGGGCACCCCTCCTCCAAACTGCTCCGTGTGGTAACTGCTTCAGTTGGCCTCATGGATGGCCAGCCCTGCCCACCAGCACCGAAACCACAGTACATCACCTCCATGTGTATTCTGTTCTTGTTCCAAGACTTCATGCAGGTGAGGTCAGTAAAGTACAATTTTGTTCCAGAATCAGGATGTCCAACTGGTAAACTAACATAACACTCACTAATAGAAAATGAATAATAAAGCAGGGGAGGGAAAAGTCTCAATCAGTGCTGGTTCATATTAGCCCACTAGCATCAGGAAGTTTCTTCCCACGTTCCTCTCTATAGAGCAACCAAGATTGTCAGAGCTTTACTTAAGACCTGTTATTTGAAGTGAACCTGTGCTAGGTACCTAGGAAATTTTTTTTTATAACATTAGGGAAGGTCAACATATGTGCTTTTTCACTCAGAAGTCTGTATTATATTTTATACATAAAGTATTATATCTGTGCTGCTACAGGATTTGAGAAGGGTTTGTATAGAGGTCTATACTCTGGTTTTTTTTAATTTTATTGGTGTAACTTATGAATATTATCATTCTTTTTAAAAATTTGATGACTTTAGTGATTTTGTATTATATTTATTATGAATTTTGTTAGCCAACTTGAGCTTTTATGGAAAGATATAAATCTTTTAAATAAAGTGAATAAATAAATATTACTCAACTGCTCCAACACTGTAGTTGTCATTTGATCAGCTTCTTCAGTTACTTGTATATGTTAGCATTTGAAGCATAATGTAGGCTGCTCAGTTTTTCTGATGCACTCTAATCAAGGCAATAAGTGCTAAATGTTGATATACAATATAGATGTTCCTTCCTTTGGGACAGTTTGATTAGCATTATTCATCACAATCCAGAAGTAGAACAAAGCCTTTTTTTTTTTGTTTAAGACCAACCAAAAAGTAACAAGGAATCAAACAGCAAAGCTCTCAAGTTCTCAACTATAGCTCTCAACTATAGGATTCTTCATCAGGCTACATGGTAAGCAAATGAGGAAGGAAAAATGAAGGTATGTTGTAGGTTTCTCAACAGTCTGCTTTTTGTAAAAACAGAAGATGGAAGAGGTTAGGTGGTTCTATGCGAAAGCAAGGCAACCTCTGAGAAGTGCAAGATAGTTCCAGCACAACAGAGAGAGAGAAAGAGAACTGCTAAATCAAAGGAAGCAAAATACTGTCAAATTACTCTGTACTCTAGAAGAAATTTGTACATCAATTCAGTTCTATCTCCAGCAATAACTTGAAACATACAGATTCCTTCCATGGCAGAAAATCAGGAAAAAGTAAGGTGGACTTTATATTCTTGAAGCAGGAGACAAATTTAAGGTGTTGCACCAGTAGGTAGTTATGCTGCTCCAACAGATGAAATATCACAATCCAGAGTAATGCCATAAGGTTACAAGGTATCAAACAGCAAGCTTTCAAATCTTGTACATTTCTTCACTTCATAGACTTTATACTTGAGGGGGTGGTGTTGGTGGTCCTGAACCACTTTGTTTGATTTGTCTACAAAAGAAAGTTGTTACACTTCTAACATAGATGTTACTACACATACAAAAAAACCCACTATTTTTGCAAAGTTTAAATACAAAAGACAGCTGCACTCAAGTCAGTGTAGCACAAGATTTCAGCATGCAATTGTATATGGAATCTGAAGGGAGAAGGAGCCCAAGGCCACACTTTAACGGGAGTGACCTTTGCTACAACCAAAAGAGTGGGGAGAGAATTTCGGCTGAGAATCCTGTGAGGTAGTAAGGCCGAGGAGATATAGGCTCAGCCCATCTTTAACCTACAATAATAGTACTAAAATACAATGCAGTGTTATAAACACCTCTCCCAATTAGCCCCTAGCCTCTGTTGCCTTTCTAAATATCTGCCAAGGAAGATGATTTTAGTTTTCCTGGCTCTTTTCTATATTTGTGCTTTGTAGTTGGAAAAAATCTTGCTAACTGGAATATAAAGATTTTATAGTCCAGTATGGAGTCCAGCCATGAAAACATGTTTATCAAATCTTGCTAATGTTATTTTTCACATTTTTATTCTACCCTTCCTCCAAGCTCAGGGTGCTGTACATACTTCTTCCCCTCCTTTTGTGCTCACACCAACCCTGTGAGGGAGTGAGACTGAGGAGATAGTGACTGGCCCAAGGTCACCCAGGAAGCTTAATCAGGGATTTGAACCTCTATCTTCCAGGTTGATGTCCAACTCCCAAACCACTATACTATGCTGGCTCTCATGTTCAATGTTTGTTTCATGTCCCTTTTATCTACTTTAGAATTGATAAACGTTTATCATCTCCCTTTCAAAAGCCTTTAACTAAAAAGAGTAACACCATCTTATTACTGCTATTATTTGCATTATTGATAGAGATGCTAGGCTAGTACAGTAGTACATTTACAGTAGCTCCAATTTAAAAGGCATAGTGCTTAGTAAGGAGCAATACATAACTTGTTTCCTGAAAGTAAGCCCCACTGAAGAAAATAGGGCTTACTTTTCAGTAGACCTGGTTAGGATTGTGCCCTAAATTATTAGGAGTGCCCAAAACAAGGAAACTTGGCTACCTTGGAAAATTGAACTAAATACTTTTGCAGAATATCTAAAATATATTGCTTAGGAATTCATGAGAAGTAAGTAACAAATGGGTACAGCAGTTCACACTAATATTTTACTGCCTTGTTTCAGGTCAATGTGTGATGCCCACAATTCAGTTGGGAGTCATCTGAGACTCAGGTTTCTTCTATCTGGGCATCTGCAAGTGTGGCCCAGAGGATTTTTATTCAGCTTTGGCTGGACTGCCAGCTGCTCCGGTTTCTGTCTGAAGTGGACCCATATCTTACTCATTTCATGACTGGATTATTGCAACATGTTGTATGGGGAAGGGTTGTCCTTTAAGAGCCTCCAGGAAACTTCAGCTGGTGCAAAATGCAGCTGCCCGATATGATCATGTCTTGCCATTCTAATTACAGCTGTATTAATTGCTAGTTTATTTTGGGAGGCAATTCAAAAAGTGATTACATTTAAAGCCTGAAGTGAATAGCTACCTGAAGGACCACTTTCCTTTGTATGAATCTGCCTGTTAGGAGCCAGGAAATTCTATTGCTTGTTCCAATGCCTTGTAAAGTTTGATTAATTCTGAAAGGAGAGGGCCTTTTAATTCCACCACAGACGTGGCTCTCCTTTTAGTTTTTGTCTGAGTTCAGCTGATTACTTTGTTGATTGTGCTGCTTTATACATCCATTTTTAATGTTTCTGTTTTACTTAAAATATTTACTAAATATATGGTAACATTAATTTTTATGGTATATTTTTGTGAATAAGGCATCCTAAGTCTCCACCAGGAGAATAGGCTAAGAGCCCAATCCTGAGTTCTGTGCTCCAGCTTTATGCCAGAGTGCATTGTTGCAAACGTGCCGTAAGGCACATCTACGAGGCTTACCACCGGGCCAGTGCCCGTGGCGCCCATCCTCCACTGCTTGGTGGTCTCACAGACCGCCGAGCATTGGCACGGTAAGCGTCGGCGGGGAGGAGGCGGGGAGGAGGCGTTCCAGGGAGGGGGGAGCCATGGGAAGGATGGCGAGGGGGGGCGGGAGACATAATGGGGAGACGGGGGGCAGGAGGCATGCCAGAGGGAGGGAGCGGGGAGGCAGAAGAAGGGTCCAGTGGAGCTCAGCTCCACCTGATCCTGATCGTTTGTGTAGGGCTCGGCCCCCTACACAAACACCTTTACTTTACCTTTTGGTCAGCGGAAGCGTAGCCCCATTGCGGGGCTGCTTCCCGTACACGGGGGAAGGGGACAAAAGTCCCCTTCCCCTGAAGCGCCGCTTGCAGCAGGCTGAGGTGTGCAGGATGCACCAGCAGCTGTTCTCAGCGCCACAGCAGCTGCGCACCCTGAGGAGCTCAGGATTGGGCTGTAAGGTGCTTATTAAATCAATGCCAAGACTTATAACATCATAAACTCAGCTCATCTGTCTACATATATTTCATAGAAAGCAGAAAGGTCTGTCACAATAGAAAAATTTTAACCTTGTTAGTGGCAGCTAAAACTAGAATTTTATAGCATTGGATAACAGTAGATGACATCTCCACATAGCTCTGGTATCAACATCTGGAACTTTGCCCCAATGGAAACTTTTGTACAGCATCACCACCTGACCCAGGAAATAGTCAAACGGAAGTTCTATTCTGTACAACATCTCTGCAAGTACTCGTACATCTGCAAGTTCCTGATGCAGCTGCAAAGAAGTCGAATGTGGTGGACAGATCGATGAAAGGGTCGACAGTAAAGAAGGCCAATTCTATGCTTGGGATTGTTAGAAAAGGTACTGAGAACAAACTGGCTAATATTATAATGCCATTGTTCTAAAATATAGTAGGGCCACACCTGGAGTATTGTGTCCAGTTCTGGTCGCCGCATCTCAAAAAAAAGACATAGTGAAAATGGAAAAGATGCAAAAGAGAGTGACTAAGAGAGTGACTGGGCTGGGGCACCTTCCTTATGAGGAAAGGCTACAGCATTTTGACCTCTTCAGCCTAGAAAAGAGGCACCTGAGGGGGGACATGATTGAGACATACAAAATTATGCAGGGGATGGACAGAGTGGCTCTTTACACTTTCACATAACACAAGAACCAGGGGACATCCACTAAAATTGAGTGTTGGGAGAGTTAGAACAGACAAAAGAAAATATTTCTTTACTCAGCGTGTGGTTGGTCTGTGGAACTCCTTGCCACAGGATGTGGTGATGGCATCTGGCCTGGATGCCTTTAAAAGGGGATTGGACAAGTTTCTGGAGGAAAAATCCATTACGGGTTACAAGCCATGATGTGTGTGTGCAACCTCCTGATTTTAGAAATGGGCCATGTCAGATGCAAGGGAGGGCACCGGGATGCAGGTCTCTTGTTATCAGGTATGCTCCCTGGGGCATTTGGTGGGCCGCTGTGAGATACAGGAAGCTGGACTAGATGGGCCTATGGCCTGATCCAGTGGGGCTGTTCTTATGTTCTTAACCTGCATTAGTAGAACCGTAGCTTCCAAATCACAAGGTCCTGCTTTACTCTGCATTGGTTAGACCTCACCTGGAATACTGTGTGCAATTCTGGGCACCTCACTGTAAGAAAGATGCAGCCAAACTGTAGCAGGTTCAGAGAAGAGCGACAAATTTGATCAGAGGTCTGGAGGACAAGCCCTACAAAGAAAGGTTGAAAGAACTTGGTATGTTCAGTCTGGAGAAGAGAAGGCTGAGAGGGTATATGATAGTGCTCTACAAATACCTGAAGGACTGTCATGTGGAAGAGAGGATAAATTTTTTCTCAACTGCCTCTGAAAGTAGAAGCAGAACTAGAACCAATGGGTACAAACTGCAAGAGAAGAGATTCTGATTGGAAATCAGGAAAAAATTCCTGACAGTTCAGCAGCGGAACAGGTTGCCAAGGGAAGTGGTGGACTCTTCCTCACAGGAGATCTCCAAGCAGAGGCTCGACAAGCACCTGCTAGAGATGCTCTAGGAGGATCTCCTGCTACAGGCAGGGGGTTGGACTAGAACTATTAGGTAACTATGATAATTATTCCATTACACTGCATTACATTCAGCAAGTCTAGTGGCTGAATGAGATATACCAATGCCGGGAGACCTGGAATATAAAGTTTACATCTATGTTAAACATATACAGAGCCGAAACAGAGACAAAAAAAGTTTGTCATCTGCATCATACCTTGCTTGATGCTCTCTCCAAACCCATCTGCCCCCTCCCGTGCAAGTCAATTTTGCCCTCTGATCCCCTCCTCCTTCCACCCTCACCCATTTATTCAAACTTTCACCACATCATTCTCCATGTATTTTTTATTTACCAGCCTTAACACTGTGTTAGATATACAATGCCCTCATGCTGAAGAGTTTGGAGAACCCTGTTCTAGTTTAATGCTATTCTTTGAACTGTGGTACTCCAAATTAAAACAGTGAATGCTTAAAAGTACTGCTTTGCATTATGTTTGCTCACCAGTTCATAACACTTTCATTGTGCGCATGCATGTTCTTCAAAGGCATACCAGTGTCCTATATCTTTAGTAAGATGCAAAGGAACAGCAGCACATGTTCAAGAAACAACTATTAAATATTTCAATGGAATTCAATCTACCAAAATACATTGAAGCAATCATTGTGTTATGCAATTTGCAGAGAGATAACAGTTTGCTACTATGTACTAGATCAGTGTGTAATGCCCATCTGTGGTAAGCATTCAGCTATTGTAGAAAACTGCTCATGTCAAGAGGACTCTATAGTGTTCTGACAAGATCTTCCTTTTCACTTGAAAATAGGCCTCTAATTGGTATTTATTCATTTATTAGCACTTCCTGCAAGGAACTTGCTCTACACTTCAACTATTCCTGTGCTATGATTGAATAGTAGAAAATGGCAGCCTTGTATCAAATCAACATCAAATGCACACTTTTAAAAAAAAAATAGTAAGCCAAGTCAACTCACAGCCAGCATAAATGTATGAAGTACTAGTCTTGAACCTTCTGCATCCAATACTAAAAAAAACTAAAAATAGTTTTAGCATATGCTATCAGGGAGGGCAGACATCATCACCCTCTCCTCTAGGTCTGCTTATACAGCCAGCTCAACTGGTGCTTATTCAACTGCAAATACAAATCAGCTATCTGCAACAGATAGCATGTGATAAGTTTCCGATTTACTATAATTATACCTCTTGAAGAAACATTTCAGAAGTCCACAACCAGATTTTTTAAAATAATGATTTAATGATTATAGCTATATGTTGGATAATTAGTATTAAGAAAACGTGATATTTTATAGTTTTCCAGCGCTCATTCTTAAATGCCCAAGATTAAGGGTTGCTTTGTATATTACATTTTTCATAAGTACACTTAAGGTTTAAATATACACCTTAAAGTATGTCACAAATACAGGTATACATATCAGAGAGCAGGGACAGGTTCTTGAGTACATGCTGCAACCTGTATTTCTTACATTACACTGCATGAAACCACCTTCAGGCATCCAAAATGAAAGGTTTTGGTCCTTTTATTCAGAGGGAAATACAACCATGTTTTTCTCAACTACCATTCTCCCTGTAGCACACAATGGTGGATTACCCCTGGGAGTAAGAAAGTACTATTAATGTGGTGGATTTCTAGGTAACCTCCCATCCTGGCTACTGTCCCTCTATATGGTATTGTCATTGATGGTTGTTCAAGAAATGAAACTGGTCTAGAATATGTCAGCCAGATTGATTTGTGGCATTATAGCTGGACGGCACCTAAAATATGTATTTGATATGAACTCCACTGGTTACCAGTTTGTTTACAAATTAAGAAAAATAAAAGGCATTAAATGCTTATATTTGAAGCCTGTTACCAACTGGGATAACTGGGAGAACATCTATTCCTGTCTGTTCTTTCCTGCTCTTCAAACTCAAGTGTAGATAATCTTCTGACAGTTCCAGCTTCTGGCAAGCTTATGGCTCTTTTACAATACAGGCCTCTAAATTTATGGAACCAATGGCAGTGAGGACTGCCACATTCAGAATCTTGGCCCTTTAAATCAGATTTTAAGAACAGGTTTAATCTAACCAACACTTAATGGTTAATGTGCCTATTTGGTTTTTTAAAGTACTGCAGGTTTTTTTCTCTCTAAAAAAACTCTCTAATAGTGCCACCTTTAGTTTTTAATTATATTTTCTTTTACTTTCACTCCCTGCCTTGAGAACAGTTATACTGAAAGATGAGTTGAAGAAAGGCAGAACAAGCTCCTTGCTCAGGAGTGCTGAAATCAACTCTCGAACTTTTGTGCAGCGCTTAGTACATAATTATATGCACTGTTTCAGGTTTAGTTTTTTTAAAAAATAGGCAAGTCTAAACATGTAACAATGAGCAATAATATAATTATAATACCACCATATGTTTAATTATTAAATTTCAAATTTGCAGGTTGTCTGCATCTTGGTAATTTTGAAATGATACATCAGTTATTAAAAGTATTTGCCTTGTATTGTAGACTATTGTAGAAGTCAAGATAATATCTTCCTATGAGATCATCTTGTGTAGCTAAAACTGTAACACTTCCATGTTATCTTGGCTCTAACCATGCTTCCACTGTCTGATCGCCTTCACTGTCTAATTGCTAAAGCTCAAGAATCAAGGTGTGAAAGCCAATTTTAATACTATCCAGTAATACATACTATCAGAAAGGCACACATAGCTGGATCAGGTGCAGGAACTCCAAGCCAAGCATGAATTCTTCAGAACATGACCAGGAACATTTCTAGTACTTAGAAGGGGTGCTGAAGGTTCCACTATTACAATACACCAAATGCAGCTTCTGCCAGCTCCAGAAACACAGTAAGTCCATGTGACTCAGTAGCATAAGAGTGGACACTAAGAACTGGACTGCAACAGAAAACCAGCATGATACTTGGGTATGAAGTAATCCCTTGCATCAAAGTCCTGAGGTTTGTATGTAATTCACATTCAAATACATTCACAAAGAGGTATAAGGTGTTCGGCCTACTATAATTGTCAGAACATTTGGAATGAGTCATTCAGAATCTGTACTCTCTTTCTCACGCATGTGCACACACAGAGTTGCAGGTTTGAGCAAAAAATGGAAATCTCCCTCCCCAACACAAGATGTTGAGATAAAGGCCTTATTTTCAGCAATAAATTTCCTCCCAGTACAAAAAACTGTGCTTATCAAAAATATTCTTTCATCATAAATCTTTCAGGAGGAGTTATTTCAAGAAAGGGCACAAGCCAACACTATTAATCAAGTCTTGATTCTGAGTTGGGGGTACATTTAGACCAGTTGCTTCTTTCACTCCTGACTAGCAACAAGAAAAGTGCAAACTTGTACAAGATAAAAGTTGAAGCAAAACAAAAGTGGAATTCAAGACAAAGGTTGAATTTCTTTTCCATCTGTGACAGTCTACACTTGAAGGAAGCCGAAATTGGTCAACATGGCAACGAGTCTATAAAGATTATAGTTTGGAAGAACAAGATTCTTTAAATGGTTAGGAAACTACTGTAGAAAAACTACTGCACAATTAATCCCAATATTAGAATCATCTGGATGGGCGCAAAAAGATATAGCCGTAACATATTCAAAAGGTGTGCGTGAAAGAAGATTTGCCAATCCAAACAAGAGAGTCTGATCAATTTCTTTGGTACAACAGCAAACTAGTACCAAACTAAGAATAGCCAAGACAAACTTAAGACTAGTCAAAACAGAAATGTGTAGATACAGGAGATCAGTTAATCTACAAATCATGGTTGTGGAACAAGACAGAATTTCTTACATACACGAAGTCTCAACCATAACTTTGAGACTGAGCAGTTTATTTTGGAAGACTATAAGCTTCTCCATTAACTTCATTAACTCATTGCTCCAAGTACAGTATTCTTTAAAAAAATCTTGAAAGTCAAGTGATTTTACCATATAAAAGTAGTTTCACACACAGCTGACTGGTTCTAACAATCAAGAAGGTTTTCTTCCAGTTACAGAATCCTAGGCTTAAGAAATACAGGAACGACAACTCACCAGAGCTATGCTCATGTTCTACAAGTTGTGTAATTTCCAGCTTCTTTGGAAATAAATCCATCTTTGACCTTATACAACACTGGTTCCAACTGACAAGCTTGAAATGCTTGCCTTAATGGTGGTACTTTCTTGCTTGCTTGTTTATTCTACTTACAAGCAGTTCTCCTGGGAAAGGGAATTTTCAGGCCACACAGGCAAGACCAAGTGGGATATGCGGCTCCATAGCCCACTCAGTTTGTCTCTGTCCATGTGATTATAGGAACTTGGCATGTTTGAGTTAGTAAATTTAGCCCACAAAAAATCCCTCACTTTCTCCTCAACATCCAACAGGCTAAGATCCTTTCCCAATGACTCCTCATCTAGGAGAACTGTTAAGAGAAGAGCGACATCTTTAAATGCTGCATTTTCATGATCACAGTACTTGTAAAAAATCAGGGTGGAACCTGCAGGCAGAGACTCAAACCGATGCACTACTGCTGCTTTCTTGCCTCCCTTGAACCCAGAACTCAGCTCTTCATCAACAGCTATCTTGACATCATCGCTGTTTAGACTGGTTTTGCCAGTCCCATCAATTTGGATTGTGGTGGCACTCTGAGAGGATGAGAAAGCATCAGCAATTTGGTTGCTTAAACATTTCAGGGCATTTTCACCTTCTTTTGCAGCAGTGAGCAGTAAGATGGCAGGCTCCAAATGGGGTTTAGAGGAGTTGAGATGTTTCTCAAAGGTGGTTTGAATTCTCTTCCACAGTCTTTTGTCCTGACCTGGATAGTTGTTTATGAGCTCTCCCATCTGGTTCCGAAATGCTTGCAGGGCTTTATTCTTTGTTCCATACTTTGAAAACTGATAATCCTGAAATGCATACCATCCACCAGCAGCAACACAAGCTATTACAAATACTAGAATCCAGACAAAAGAATGCCCCCCTCCAGATTGTGGGCTAGATTCTACAGAAAACAGGGGGGTGGGGAGAAAAGAGAGACACAAAGTAAGTAACGTATCCAAGATGTATAGTTTAAAGTTTTATTTTTTGGCTACTCTAGCTGGCTTTCAATGCATTCACGTCTGGTATACAGGAATGCACACTACAGAAGAACTGGACCACAACAGAAAATCTGCACAATGCAAGGGATTACTTTAGGTCATAAAGAACTTCATAAACCTTTACAGCTGAAGTAGTTGCTTTGAAAGTCTAAAGGGAAGATTTCTTGGGGGTGAGGGGGAACAATATAAGTAGCCAGATGCAGCATTTCTACCCTACCTACTTTTTTCCCCAGGACAAGTCTATTTTTGTGGGAAAAGCTGCTTATGACAAACTCTGCAAGCTCAACCAACAGACCTGACTTTTTAAAAACAAAGAAACAAAACCCTCCAGTTCCCAACTGACACAGACAGTGAACACTAGCAACTAGATTGTTGGATGGGTGGAAACAATGTTCACCTGGTTCACAGCCAATAAGGAAGAATTCCTTTTTCAGAGGAAGTTAAAAGATACCTCCATGATCCTGAATAATATTCTTCCTCAGTGTTAGAAACTGGTCTTCTGACCTGACCTCTTTCAGGTAGGATACTGCAGTAGCTGAAGATTGTTCTTACCAGCTTAGGGTTGCTGCTTCAATAAACTCCATGCTCCTGTTTTTTTTTTCAACCCTATGTTATAGTTCCAAAGATTTCCAGTAGTAGAACTGAAGCCATCCAAAATTATGCTGAGTTGGTTGCCTTTTTACACCACAACATACAAGGTAATATATTTGCTCCACTATTTCTTATTCAAAAGGAAAGTTACTATGCTTCATGAATTCAGATTTTAACATGCCAGTGTTTTAAGGGGTAGAATCTCTCTCTTGGACTTATCCTTACTATGCAAGAAAGAAATTCTTATTGCCTCTCAACAACCAATACACCTCATCTTGTCAGACTGCAGCTTCCTTGCAAAATCAAGAATCAGTTTCAAAACTGAGCATGACAACCAAATTAGTCTACACAATCTAAAATAGTTGCAAGGTTCTCAAATTCTATTTTGTGCTGAAGTTTTGTTTTTTAAAATCTTACTTTTGGTAGCAGTCTGTGGATGCTCCTTTGGCATACGTGCCTGAACTCCAGACTTAGTTTCATCTATCAAAGTAAAGGAAAAAAGATGAAAGCAAGATAAATCCAATTACTCACTAACCAAGTTCCATTAACTTCATGATTAGAAGCATTAAAAAGTGTACTTGTATCAATTTAGATCTATGATAGAGAAATTCAATAACCAATGTAGAGAAGTTGTGAAATCTTTGTCCTTTCAGATTTGAGGGGAACATGCATAATATGCGCTTTCCAGGTACAGGACAGCATGTCCTAAGACAGGAAGCAAGTCATATGTAGAAATATTTGCTTAAATCATTTATCTATGCCTTTTGGTCCTACTGGAGGATCTACCACAGCAGCTTACAATTTCTAAGAACTCTGAAACAATACTAGTAAGGTCAACAAAACAATGCAAAATTCAAAACTAAGTGAGAGCACAGTAACCACCACCCATGAAACAGAAACAGCAACAACAAAAGATCAAACAAAACACACATTATTTTTTTTAAATGTAAGCAACTTTGAGGCAAACAGGGCCTAGGAAGGTCTGCATTCCATAACCTGGAAGTTGTTACTGGAAAAGCCATGTTGCACACCTCCGACACCTGTACTTCAGCAGGTAATGGGACCCAGAGCAAGGCCTGGTGAGGAGCAGAGTACGTAAGCTGGTGGTCCTCAGATATCAAGCTACAAAGGACTTTACAGGCACTTTGAATTGGGATGGAAGCCAATGAGGATTGAAAAAAAATCATTGTAATATGTTGTGATCAGTGATACACAGAGAGCTCCCTGGTCACAGCATTCTGAACCAAATGAAGTTTCTAGACCATCTTCACAAGTAGTCCTGAGTTTGTTACACTAGGCCAACCACTATGCAACAAAGGTGTCAATTACTGTAGTCAGATCTACCCACCTCAGAAAGAGCCTTAGCATACCTGACAATGCTGGCAAAAAAAGGAAACTTGCAACTCCAAAAACAGGGGTTAAAACCAGCCCTGTTTGACCAGGCCCTCAATACCCTGAAGATTCACTGTGTATACCAAGCTGAGAAAACACTTTTAAGACTAAGAAGCTCTTCATCCTTCAAGGATTTATCTGGTTTCTGCAAAACTAGGAACAGAAGACCAAGCTAGCTCTGCATCAGAATTAGCCAGTTAACTTTAATATTGGCAAATCAATTGGTTGACTAATTATAGTTATCTCCCTTAGCAATATTTTCCTGAACTTAGAAACTTAAATGATAAATCAATGACTCAGAACCAATTTGTAATAAACACACAACAAAACAACAATTGCATAACTTACCACTCAAAAATGTCATAAGTTAACCACTTAAAACAAGTTAGACTTTGAATGAAAGCAGGTGTGCTGACCTCTGTATCTTTCTAACAAACCTAATTTTATCTGCTTAATTTAGTGAATGTTTCTCTTTGCAAGAGGAATTAAAATATAAAAAAGTGAAGGGAGCAGGTTTGGAAATATAAGTTCAACAATGAGGTGTTGGGAGCATGCCAGATAAAAACATATTCTAGTACAGTGGTCTCCAACTAGAAACCACTATGTCCCAAAAAGCCCTTCCCATCCTGAATGGTACTTACTGTTTCGCTGCAGTGCTGTGTTTCTTTCAAGGTGATCTTGGCACAAGGATGCAGAATGGTAAGCACTGCTCCCAGGGGAGGGGGGAGTTCCAAACCCCAGATCTAGCCTGCTGGTAGGGGTTTGGAGAGGCCTGTTCTCGTAGAACTAGCACACTTCCACTCAGCCTCTCTCAAGACCTTAAAGCCATTTACAATAGAGCCGACACCAAATTGCTAAACAAACACTATCCCCCATTCCTACTGGGGGGGTTTCATGCCACCCACAGCCACGTAAACAAATCAGTCAATCTTTTCAAAACAAAAAGATGCAATTGCCAACCCATGTCTTGAATCTTTCTGCATTCTCCAACAAAGAACTAGAGCACTACTGCCATCCTACCAGCATTTTAGAATTTGCCAGAAAAAAGAATGAGTATAACTTTATTATGAATCTTGATATTTTATGAACATAAAACAAAACCAGGCTAATTGATTAACAACTTTATCTACAGAGGTGGAAGTTGTATACATACATGGTAGTCTAGCCCTTAAGGTGGTCTTCTGGTCAAACCCTTGATGCTTTTGAGCAAAAGATTGTGAATCTAAAAGAAAACCAGTGGAGACAAGAGAATACAGGCACATTAAGGTTGCAATGCTAAATGCACTTCCCTTGGGAGCAAGTCCCACTGAATTCAATTAGAATTCTTCAAAGTAGACACATATAGCATTGTGCTACAAAAGTAACAAAGAATCAATAGATTCCTGTCTTGAGACTGCATGTGCAAGTGCAACCTGCAGAAACAGGCTCTGCCTTATGCAACCAATATATGATCTACTTCTGTTATTGAAAAAGTGTACTCTGCATCTGCACAGAAATTTGAACAATGACAATGGATACCACACAGATTTCAAACCAGTATTGAAATGGACTAGATTTATAGGGGGGAAAAATTGTGCGTAAAGTTCAAATAAACCTCTGACATTGTACAGGTAAAGGACTTTTTTTAGAAGGAGAGAATCAGCAGAAGGTCATAATTACCTTTCACTGACTGGTATCTGTTAGGTGTCGGAAAAGCAGAATTTTTGATTTCAGATTTGCTCTCATTCAACTCTTCCTTCTCATTTGGTTCCTTTTCTGAAAAAGGTAAAAATAATAGAGTTCTACAGCAGTATACTAGTTAACCATGTTCTTACTTAACAGTCTTATACTGACATTTCAGCTTTGATAATATATGTTTTTTAGCAAATACACACTGAGAAAGATGAGCAGTTACAATTAAAATGTCATGTTCTTTTTACTTGAATAAAAATGCAGACAACCAGAGCTTTTATGTCTAACCCAGGGCTTTTCAAACTGGGGCATCGCTTTGCCCCAGCCTGTGGGCCCTGGCCTTAAGGGGGGGAGGCAGCCAGGAGGCAGGGAGGAGGCAGGGGCGCGATCTCCAGGATCACGCTGCTCAGGGGGCTGCAGGGGCTTGGGTGCACTTACCAGAGCCTCCTGCAGCCTCCCGGGGGTGCGGGGAGTCCTGCGCAACCGTCTGCAGGGCTTCCCGACACTTTAGAAGTGAAAGTGGAACGATCACACTCCACTTCCGCTAAATCAAAAGTGGAGCATGATTGCTCCACTTTCACTTTTGCAGCTTCAGTGAGCTCTGCAGACAGTCCCCCCTCCCCCCGCTGCTTCTCCCCCTCCCCCACAGAGAACTTACAGCGGTTTTCAAACTCCCTGAGAGTTTGAAAACCACTGGTCTAACCTCTGACTCAATTGGCATCTAGGATTTTTCTGGCTTAGTTGTGCCTTCATTTGAACACTACAGGAATTATTAATGCCTGCAGGAGACCAAGTTCAGCAAAAGGTATAATCCCTTAAGTATCAGAATCCCTTAAGTATGGTGAATAAAAAAATAAGTGTCCATCAAAGGCTTGAGCACAGACCAATAGATTAATAATGGCATATGCTTTCATAGACTGCAACCCACTTCATCAAACGTATTATGCTCAGCTGGCACACGCACAAGTACAGAACAAAAAGTTGTGAGCAAAAGTCAAAAAGTTGTGAAATACAAGAGGTACTGCCTGTGGCATCCTATAGACCGGAGTGGGCAAACATTTTGGCAGAAGGGCCACATCATCTATCTGACACTGTGTTGCGGGCAGGAAAAAAAGAATTAGTTTACATTTCAAATTTGAACAAATTTACATAAATACATTAGAGACAGAACTTATATGAATGAATTTTACTGAGCTTATTTATAATACACATTAGAACTATAAAATAGGCATGTAGAACCACATGAGAACTATGAACTGTTTACCGCACACCTCTTGCACAGTGAACACCTATAGACCAGGCCAGAAACACATTGACATATAAGTTGCTCAGAGACAATGGGGGAAGAGAGTTAAAATAATGCCCAGGAAAAAGCAGAACACACATGGAGACTACAAAAGACCTTGCTCTAACTTGGTCTGCAACTTGCATCTGGCAGAAGCTACCAGCAGTTGTGAGCCAGTGCAGGCTTTAACAGTCTCCGACAGGCCAAAATCTCATTGGAGACTGGGGCATCCTATCGACCAGATTGGGGGTCCTCGAGGGCTGCAAATGGCCCATGGGCCAGGGTTCGCCCACCCTGCTATAGACAGCTTAAATTCAATTTGTATACATTTGAACTTTGCATAGACATGTCAAAGACTGTACTTCCTACATTTTACAACCTTTTTGCTTATTTTCCCCACTCTTCCCCGCATCCCTAGGATAATACAATTCAACTGTCAAATTGGGCTCTTGTCCATGAAAGCTTATACTACAATAAATCTGTCAGCCCAGCACTTCCCAAAGTGTGGTCCACAACCCCAAGCACAGTGGATCACAACCTGGGCCCTCCTGCCTACCCTTTTACCAGTTTGGCTCCAAATAGGAGACATTCTATAACACCATTACTTACCAGAGCCTCTCATGGTCTGGTGACCCACTCTGCAAGTCTCCAAAGCCTCCATAAGACACTTCCCGTTTGCTTCCAAAAACCAGAAGTGGTTTACAGAGGGCCATTCTGAGGCCTGCAGAGATGATCACCAGGCCAGGAGAAGCCTCCAGCAGCAGCATCGTGACCCACCGTCACCCACCGGACAGTGCAAGGTTTGGGAACCCCTGTGTTAGACTTTAAGGTGCTACATAGCTACTTTTTTGTTTTAGCAGATTAACACTGTTATTCCCCTGGATTTTAAAAGGAAACTGATCAAACCTGATTTATTTCTTGTAGAGTCTCTGGCTCTGTCAGAAGAATATCCTGTTAAGACAGGAAATGCTACATGAGTTATCAAGTAAGGTACAGTAGATTTAAAAAAGGAGGCAGTTTGATCTTCATGGGGAAATGAGATTTTGTATGTCACAAAAGGACAATTCCTTTTACTTCAGCTTTAGTGCTCATCCTCAAAAATTCTTCAATGTGTTCTCACAAAATGTTTGCAGGAAGTATGCAAATATTTAGTGGTACTGTATAAACAAAAAGGCACAAAGATTAGTAGCTGGGCAGCTTTCACAGTCTCCGCAAACAGAAGGTTGAAGCTGTATTTTACACATCCACACTTAACACCAATGGGTTCTTAGAAACCTTACACCCAAACATTACAATGGAATTAGAACATCACTCAGTTCAGTTCAGTAAGACCTTTATTGGCATAAAATACAGAGAAAGAACAAAACAAAAATATACAAAGACAACACAACATAGACATCAGTCTTTTCCTCACACACTGCCCAGAGTCCCAGAGCTCTGCCTGGCAATTATCCCAGATAAAAAGGAAGTGACCTTATCAAGGGTCTCAGAGTCAGGTGCGGAAAGGAGAGACTGAAGCATGATTGAGTCCTCCCAGCCCTGCATCCTAACTAACAATGGGCCTAGATATTTCTTGCTTGAAACATCATGTAGTGGGCAGTAGAAAAAGGTATGTGTTATAGTCTCAATACAATCCCTACCACACTTGCATTTCCTCTCTGAGTAGGGAATACCACTAAACCTGCCCAATAACAAGGCTGATGGAAGAGCATTACATCTTGCAAGTGTGAATGCTCTCCAAGCCTGCAGGCACTCCAGATGGTAAAAGAAGGAGGCCGGTTTCCCAAAACTGACTGGAATATGGAGATGGAGTGGAGAGCATGTGGTTTTGGCGGCACTAAACAGCTCTTGTTGTTCAATATCAAGAATTCTTTCTTTGATGATTCTGTAAGCAGCATCACAGCCAATCATGCCTGGCTCTACAGTGTCCAGCCCTATTGACTTAAATTTGGTTAGAAGATCGGAGATCTCTAATTGCAGGACTGAATCCAACAATAACTGGTGCATTAGACCAGAGGAGGTAGGGTTAAATAAAATCCTATACCAAAATTTCAGTAATCTTAGCCATGCAGTCGTCTTTAGCCGAATTAACCCCACCTCGAGACACAGAACTAAGTTTACCTGGATAAACCCAAAATCTTCCGTAAAAAGGAGGCTTGAATGCGTTCTAGTGGTTGGTTAATAGCCAGAATGAGACAGAAGAGCCATAAAGAACCTGGGAAAGAACCTTTCCCTTAAACGCCTCCAGAGAGGCTGGAACATAACCATTGCCGCAGGTGAAAAAGAAACGGGAAATAGCTGAGGATGCTAGTTTGGATGCGTTCTGCACTGCCTTACGATGAAAAGCCCAAGTAAGCCTGTAATGGAAGTTGATTCCCAGATACTTGAAATGCTTAACCTGCTCCATTTTATTGCCATTACAAGACCATTTAAAAGTCTTCCATCTGTTGGCAAATATCATTATCTTAGATTTAGCATAATTGATTTGCAATTTGTTGGACAAAAAAAACTCTTCAGTGCGATTCAGCAGATGTTTTAGGCCACTCCTAGTACAAAATATCAGTACTGCATCATCCGTGTACAGAAGTAGCGGCACTTGAACATCACTCAGACTGCTGCAAAAGTTGATATTTACCAGTCCCTGAACTTCTAATAGCTGGTCGACCAAGTTTGGAGTCATCAGGAATTCCCAAAATGTTTCCTATCAAAGAAAACAAGTCAAAGATTGTTTATTGTATTAGCTAATAGCCATCACAATAAGATAAAACATGTAAATCCAAAAATACATCAAAGATACAAACAATGATAAAATGATAAAATTAGGTCAAAATCAAGCACAAAAGGCACCTACACCCATCATATTAAGGAATCTCCTTTACAATCTACCGCTATTTCCCCCAGGTAGTTGGCACGAATAGTTCTGGCAGCTTTGGCAAACAGCGCCACGCTATAGGTGACCGATGGGTCATAATTGGAAAGTAACCAATACAATTTCGTAAGTGTGTTCTCCCGTTGAAGGGTAGCCAAAATAGGCTCCAAAAATCTTACCCTAGGATTTTGATAAAGCTGACAGTGAAGCAGGTAATGTACAATATCTTCAATCTGTCCTGCTCCGCAAATACAAAGCCTCAAATGCCTGGGAATGGACATATATCTGCCATCTAGAACTGCAGTTGGCATGGTTTGAAAATGCAGTTCAGTGAACGCCTTTCTCAAGGAGGCAAAGGTAAGTGAATATAAATATTGCACTCTTGAGTGGCTTGGTTTCAGGAAACAGTACAAATGGGAGAAATTTGAAGATCTTACTATATCTAAATCCTGATCATTATCCAGTTTAAACATCCATTCCCTTAGCATTTGTTTTATTTCAGAAAAGACAAAAATGTCAGTAGAAAGAGCTTTAGATTTTAGGAGCATTTGCACCTGAGTGGCCCAGCCTTCTCTTCTCCACTGCTCAGCCAAACAGAGTTTAGGAAGACGATTTTCCGACATGTCCAGGACTCTCTTGTAATAAGAAATTATAGCTATGGCAGCCCTGGCCTTAATAGATACCATACCTGTCTCCATTCTAAGAAAAGCTGCCAGAGTAGATGGTGGAACAGCTAAAATGTGCCTCAAAAATTTATTTTGAGCAACTTCGGGAATATATATGTTGTTCTGTTTAATACCCCAGATCTCTATACCATATAACATTTGGGAAATTACTCTCCCCGAGAAAACCTTTAAAGCTGGAATTACCAAGTTGCCTCCTCTAGAATGGAAAAATTTTAATAAGGCATAACTTGATTTTTGTGCTAATGTTTTAACATTCTGAAGTTGAAATTTCCAGCTGTTTCTTTCATCGAAGAATACACCCAAATATTTAAAGGCAGGAACTTGTTCAATCTTGCGATCACCCAAAGTCCAACTAAATTTTGGAGAACGCTTGCCAAAAACAACTATTTTGGATTTGGCGTAATTCACCTTCAATTGCTCCGAATCACTGAAATCTTGCAGCTTATTTAGGATTCTCTTAAGCCCTTTCCTATTCAAAGATAATGCCGTCTGCATAAATGAGGGTTGCAATCTTATGATTTCCAGTTGAGGGGGGGAAATGATCTGCATGCGTTAGAACATTTACAATGTTATTGATATAAAGATTGAAAAGAAGTGGGGCCAACAAACACCCTTGTCTAACACCTTTGGTAGAACAAATTTCCTCCGTCAGTCTACCATCTGCACTTATCCTTACCCTCAAGGTGGTATTGGTATATAATTCTTGCATTAAAAGCAGCAACCTCCTATCAATATTAGTCCCAGCAAGCTTATCCCATAGACGATCCCTAGGGACTGTATCAAATGCAGAAGAAAAATCTATAAATGCTGCAAAGAGCCATTTAAATGGCCTACTTGTATATTTACAGATTAAATGATGAAGGACAAAGATTTGGTCCACTGTACTATGGCCTTTCCTAAACCCAGCTTGTTCTTGATGCAAAATATCATTTTCCTCAACCCACTTAACCAACTTCAGAAGGAGATAACAACAGTAAGTCTTAGAACTAATATCCAGTAGACTGATTGGGCGATAATTCTGGGGGTTGGAATTATCCCCTTTTTTATAAACTGGAAAAATAATACTCTGTCTCCAGCCTTCCGGGAAAAATCCTGTGGCATTAATGTAAGTCAACAATTTTGCAAGGAAAGGGGCCCACCATTCAGTGTTGGTCTTATACACCTCAGGAGGAATCATGTCCTCACCAGGTGCTTTTCCTGTTGCTAAAGCATCTATAAGTTCACCAACTTCCTGTTCCGTGATCAAAGAAAACAAAAACACATTTATCAAGCAGATCCCCACTACCATATGCATCCTTCAAATGCAGAGTGAAAATTGTACCTAGTTTTCAGATTAAAAGAGTACAAGCAGACTGTGCAAGCTACACAATACAAATAGCATAAATTAAATTTTTAAGGCATTACTTTCACTTTATAAAGGTCCCTCTATAAATGCACAAAAGTATATGAAATAAACATGAGGGAAAATATGCCCCAACATCGAAATGACATACGTATGTCACATCCTCTATGGAGAACTTATGCAAGGAAAGCGCTCTACAGGTAGACCACAGCTGCGATACAAGGACATCTGCAAGAGGGATCTGAAGGTCTTAGGAGTGGACCTCAACAAGCGGGAAACCCTGGCCTCTGAGCGGCCCGCTTGGAGGCAGGCTGTGCAGCATGGCCTTTCCCAGTTTGAAGAGACACTTGGCCAACAGTCTGAGGCTAAGAGGCAAAGAAGGAAGGCCCATAGCCAGGGAGACAGATCAGGGACAGACTGCACTTGCTCCCAGTGCAGAAGGGATTGTCACTCCCGAATCGGCCTGTTCAGCCACACTAGACGCTGTTCCAGAACCACCTTTCAGAGCGCGATACCATAGTCTTTCGAGACTGAAGGTTGCCAACATGCAAGGATTATATTCAGAGGTCAGCACATAAAGCCAAAATCACTTATAGCCAAAACTCAGTTAAAGCCAGCAATTACTCTCTCTGAAAAACTACAAGCACAGTAAGAGACAACAATGCAACTGAGGGAACAGCAGCTTCATTCTCCCATTTAAGGCTAGCTCTGGGGCATAAACAGAGTAAGTGAATGAAGGACAGAGTCGCCTACATATTTAAACTGCTGCTTCTGTTATTTGGGGGGGGAGGGAGCCCCAAGTGCATATACCTGTACTTAAATTCATGCAAATCACACATAAGATGAGGGTGGACTAGACTGCAAGTTTTGTTCCCAACGACCAAGAGACTACAAATTATACATTTATTATATACATATAATATGTAATATGTAATAAATAATATGTAATAATTATTAATATGTAATAATAATATGTAATAAATTATACATTTATTATATAAGATGAGGGTGGACTGGACTGCAAGTTTTGTTCCCAACGACCAAGAGACTACAAATTATACATTTATTATATACGTATCATTTGGGCATGGAGGCAAGTCTGCTTTCCTACTATGTGGTTACTTTATACTCTTTTGCAATTGTGAGACTAGGCCTTAAGAGAGGCCTAGTAGCTCTTGGTAGCTCTTACAAGCTAGAAAATATAATTAAAAACGCAACTTCCTGGATAGCCAATACTCATTTGTCTGATTTTCACCCATCCTTATCAATCACAAGATCATCACGATGTGAACAATTAAGTAACTTTCTTTAAAAAAATATACTAATGATTAGAAAACAAATTTTTCCAGTCTTTGGTAATAAAAAATGTTGTTTATTGCCATTACTCAATACATTTAGTATTGACAGTTTTTAAATAGTTACACCATTAAACATTTTTTTCCAACTTGTACATTCTTACAAATGTGAGCTTCCTAATCCTAAAATTAGAGATTTCTGTTAACAATAAGAGTTAAACACTTGTGAGCGAGTAACTAGGGCTGCAGGAATTATTACTTTGGTCTTCTCTCCTCTTTTCAAATTGCTAGCTTTCATGGTTTCTAGAATGTTAAATGAAACTAACGCTGCAATCCCAAGCATACATATATGGAGTAAGCCCCAATGAATATTGTGACTTTGATTGTACATGCATAGGATCAGGTTGTTGGATTCCTAACTGCTCTGAAAGCATAACCATAACTCAGAAATATTGTGCAATACAGTATTTCAATACAATTTGTCAATATCACATGTGGAAACTGAACAAGGAAAACTACCTTTCTTACTACTAATTTTATTCTAGCAGTGTCACTTTTTCTAGCCAAAAGCATTTTTTCAGTCTGCATACAGGCAAAGCATATGGTTTGTAACAAAACAATTCTATCAATTCAATTATTAGCCCTACTGAATCTGGATACTGTAAATATTTTAGATCTAATTAACTTTTGAGAAAGTATTACTTTACTACTCCATGGACAAAAGAGAATGTTACCTGTTTGTAAGGGTGTTTGGCCATATGCGTTTTTGTCAGTAATTTTGCTTCTGGTTTTGACTGGAGAAAAGTCATCTTCAAAACACAGGAAAAAAATCCTTAGTGAAACACTAAGTACACAGATGCACAATCTGAAATTTCAGAAGTTAAATTGCCTATATCCTTAAGAAGATCCTTAAATTTCAGAAGTTAAATTGCCTATATATATAATATAATAATAAGTATATTAATAGCTCAAAATTCAGAAAATAGATCTGTGTCTTACTCCATAAAAACAATTCCTAAATACCTTCTCAAAGCATAGAAACACAATTTTCTCAAAGCTGGCTTCACATCCCCATTTGCTCAAAGCTGGCTTCACATCCCCATTTGCTCAGCAGGCATGTTCAACTTGAGTTTCTTCACAAAAACAGGGAAAAGAAACCAAAACCAAACTTGTAGAACAAATCTCTGCAGCTTGCAGAAATGAGACTTTAGGATTATTATACTCTCAGTGCATTTAGAGTTGAAATTTACTGCAGCAGCTAATTTTCAAGTTTCAAAAGAATGCAAAGGATTATGCACACTCACACTCTATTGAATTTAGGGGGACTTTCTTCTCTAAGTTGCATAATACAGCAGTTTTCAACCACTGTGATGCAGCACACTAGTGTGCCACGAGGCTGCCTCAGGTGTGCCGCAGGATCAGAGGAGGCAGGCAGCAGCTGCATGCCCATGTGGGAGAAGCTGCTGCTTTGAGCCTCCCACGCCAGGCAACACAAGCAAGGGAGCAGCCGGGGAAGGGGCTAGTCATGGATGCTTTGCATCCCACGCAGCAGCTGAAGAGTCCGCTTGGAGCTTGCTCCTGCTACTGAGCACGACTCAGGCTGGGAGTAAGCCCCATTGGCTACTAGGGGGCTTACTTCTGAGTAGACATGCACAGGGTTGGGCATGAAGGAGGTTGTTGCCTGCCTGCATGCTGATTGGCCAACAAGAGAAGCCTGGAGGAGCCAGGAGGTGGGAGCTGTGGAGTGAGTGAGAAGAGGGAGCCAGAAGCAGCCAAGCAGGTATATAGCTAGCGAGTCTGCTGAGGCCCCCAACCTAAGGTTTCAGGGTCCCTGAAAGTTCCTTTTCCTTGCCAGTTTGCCTGCAACTTCCCAAAACAACCCTCTCTGCACTTTGGGGCTTTTAGAGGAAGGGCTCTGGGCCACAATCCTATCTACACTTTCCTGGGAGTAAGGCCCATTTACTATAATGGGGCTTACTTCTGAGCAGGCATGCATAGGATTAGGTTTTTGGTTGCACTCTTTTTTCTCAAATACACAAGCAGGCAATTGGCACTTCTCTCTCCACTTCTCCCCCACCCCACCCCCTTCCCCAGGAATATCTCCCCCCAAATCTCACAATCAGTTAGCAACTCTCTTACTGTCCCTCCCCTCACTTGTCAGCACCTTCCAAAGATACAGAATCACTGACGCACATTCTCTCTCCCCCACCCCCAGTTTAATCCTGCACTTGTTTCAATCATGTCTCCTCACTGCCCCTCACCCACATTCTCCACTATGTGATCAACCTGCCCTGTCTTTGCCAACACTTTCTAGCACTTTTGATAAGAATTTGAATATAGGATTTTTCCTCCTTTTCAGAAACCACATATACTTCCCTCTCCATGCTTCTTGTCAATTTTTTTGTCATGTAATGATTTAATTGTATTAATTTTATTAATTCAAGATTAACTGTAATGTAGTAATTTAATGTAAGTAAAAAACTGGTAGTGTGCCTTAACAATTTTAGTGCCTTGTCAGCGTGCCGAAAGCTGAAAAAGGTTGAAAATGGCTGGCATAATACCTTCCCTCCTCACCATGCTGAAAAACACTTGGGAACAAAATTAAAACGCTAAACACATAACCAAGGGACCCAAAGGTGACAATGCAGCAAATGGCACCTTTGACTCCCACAAAACCTGGGAGGGCCAATTTTCAGTGGGAAAATGACATTGATCTTTCTTCTATCTCTATCACCATCCTTTTGTACCACAGGACCAATCTGGCCTGGCAGGTACACAGCTATTTTTAAGCTAAGGGGGGGGAAAACCCAAACTTGGCAATGACACATTTACCTGGTGTCTAGCTTGGCTGTACGAAATGAATGAGGAAAATGTGCAATACTTTGACCCAAGATTCCCCATTTTGCTAATACCTTAAAACCAAACGTTTTAATTTTCAGGTCATACCTTCTAACATATCATTCTGGAAGTTCTAGTGAGAGAGCATAGTTAAAAGGGATCCAATAGATGTTGGTTAACTTGTCTCAAGCCATCACTTTCATGCTAGATACCAATCAAGCATTTATCTGAAAGTCTCCAATAATGAAACGCTATAACTACCTCAGGTATATTGTAAGGACAACTCAAAGCTACATAAAAAGCTCTGAAGACTCTTTTCTTTAGAATAACTAAGCACTGAAAGATAGAGGATAAGGAAGCAAGCCCTCTGAATTGCAAAGCACAGCTATCCTTGACAAAATAAACCTGTCTAAGGAGAGCACATCTATTTTTTATTTTCTTTAAAATATAAACACTTTTAGGATGTAAACACTACCAGTTTACAAACAAATTGTCACACCCTGACACATGTCATGCCATCTAAGTCCCAGAGTGAAATTCCAGAAAAATCAGAGAGTTGGGGATGTATGTAGTCATTAGAAAAGCATATGCTGAAGGTTCCCAGGTCAGTCTCTCTACTGAGTTGGGAGAACACCTTGGAAAATCACTGCCATTCAGAATGAACACGATTGGTCCAGATAGACCAGGGGTGTCCAAACTTTTTGGCAGGAGGGCCACATCACCTCTCTGACACTGTGTCGGGGCTGGGGGGAAAAAAAGTATTAATTTACATTTCAAATCTGAATAGATTTAAATAAATAAATTACAGATAGAACTTATATTAATGAATGAAGGTCTTGCAATAGCTTAAGGCCTATAAAAGACTTTGCATAAAGCAAACACTGCCTTTCCTTCACTGCCTTCACATCCTTCACAGATGTGAAACAGCAAGCAGTGGAGGGAGCCCTTGTCCCATAGCTCATGCAAGAGGTCAAACAGGCACCCTCATGCTAAGAGCAGTTGTGTCGGGCCAGCATGGGCTCCAGCAAGTCTCCGGAGGGCCAGAGGTTCATTTAAAACTGGGGGCTCCCCATGGGCCAGACTGGGAGTCCCCAAGGGCCGCAAGTGGCCCCTGGGCCAGTGTTTGGGCACTCCTGAGATAGACCAATAATCTGACTGAAGGCAATTCCATACAAACTTTGCTACCATCACTCAAATCTGCTCTGGCTCCTCATACAGCCTAGTGCAGGGGTGTCATACAGTGGGCCAAACAGCATTCATGCTGTCTGCTGAGGGCTGGAAGTGATGTCATTAGGCAGGAAGTGATGTCATTAAACAGGTGGAAACCAGAAATAAGCACTGTGTTCTCCTGTAGGAACTCAGAAGCTGCTAATAACAGAAGAGAAAATACACAAGTCTTGATTGTATTTCAAAACACGGGAGAGCCAGTGTTCCCGTGGGCTGCCCTCAGCACTGCTCAGCAGCCCAAGGGCCAGATGAAAAGCCCGGGCCTTCTGTTTGACACCCCTGTCCACCAGGCTTAGCTTGGCTCCAAGGCCTGGTGCCAGCAGGCTTTCCCCAGAGGGGGAGGAAGGCGCTTGGGTGGGCGAGGGGATTTCGGGGCGGTCCTCTCTCCCAGCCACTTCCCGATCTTCACAGCAGCTGCGCGACGAGGTCTCTGGCCCACGGGCCTCCCAGAGGGTCCTCTGGAGCGCGCATCCACAGCCGCCGCACGACGCGGTTCCGGCTCACCGGCCCGGCACTCCCCACACCCGACCCGGCGGTGGTCAGAGCGCCGCCGCCGCCTCACCTTCCGAGGAGCGGCCCGCCTCGTCCTGCGCCTGCTGCTCCGCCCTCTCCGCGCTCCTGAACGGCGTCGGCGGGTGTCGCCCGGCGGAGCGGAGGCTGTACGGCGCCGGCGGAGGCGCTTCCTCGCCGCGCTCCGCCTCGTCTTCCTCCTCCGGCTCCCGCATCCTCTCCGGCCTCCGCACGGGCGTGGCGACCGGCTGCAGCCGCGGGCCGCTCCCGTCGGCGGAGTGCGCGATCACCTCCTCGCAGAACCTCACCTCCCGCCGCCGCCGCGGCGCGCCCGCGTGCTGGGAGGGGGTGGAGGTGCGGGGCCAGGCGCCGCTGCCATCTTGCGGGGCGCTCCTCCTCAGAGGCTGCCGCGGAGTCACGTGGCAGAAGAGCGCGCTCTCTCCCCGCCCTCGCGCCGCGCCCTCCTCCTGCGGGGGCTCCGCCAGCCTCCTCCGACGCATCGCCCGCTGAGGGAAGCGAGCGCGGCCTTGCGCCTTCCCCGGCCCGGTCCTCCTGGCCTTCAGTGGCGTCGCTCCCGCAGCCGCATCCCTCGCGCAGCACACGGCCGCCCTCGGCCTCTCCGCCGCGCGCTCCCCTCCCGGAACGAAGCGAGCTGCGCAACGCCAGGGAGCAAGGCGAGCCTCTCCGGGACAGCAACTTTTGACGGACGGCTGCTCCTGAAGCGGCTCCCCTCCCGGGAAGCACCAGCCAACCAGGAGAGAGCCGCAGCCCTGGAAAGTGGCCCGGGCTGCGCCTCGTCCCGCAATCAGCGAGTGAGAGGCTCGGCCCAGCAGCGCGCTGGTCAGGAGCTCCCTGGAGAAAAGGTTCTCCAGCAACCTCCTTCTCCGCCACTGTGGCCGCAACGCCCCCCAGTTGTCCTCGCTTGAATCCCGCTCCTGCACTGAAAACACGGCAGCAGGCAGTCCCAGTCCTGTGCACGTCTACTCAGACGTAAGTCCCATTGGAGTCAATGGGGCTTACTCCCAGGAAAGTGTGGCGAGGATTGGGCTCGTAGGCAAGTTTCAACCCCAGTTTATGACCACTGGGCTTAGGTCCACCTCACTCGCCTCAGTCTGCGTGGCCTGCAGGTGGAATGACTTTCCCAGTAAAGGTATCAGAGTGTAGCTGCTAACTTTTTCCCCAACTTAGGCCAGTCAAAGACTATTGTAATGCAACACCTTTCTAGGCACATTTACTCAAAACCCAGCCCACCTTAATTCAGTGGGACTAAGGGCCCCATCCTGCCCAACTTTCCAGCGCCAGTGCAGCCTGGAGGTAAGGGAATAAATGTTCCCTTACTTTGAGGGGGCCTCCATAACTACCCTCCCACCACAGGATGCAGCACACACCCCATTGGCACTGCTACACCGGGGCTGGAAAGTTGGATAGGACTGGGCCCTGAGGCTGCAATCCTGTGCGCACTTAGGGCCCAATCCTATCCAATTTTCCAATGTTGGTGCAACTGTGCCAATGGGATGTACACTGCATCTTGTGGGGCAGCACAGAGGTCTCCTGCAAGTATGGGAACATTCGTTCTCTTACCTTGGGGCTGCATTGTGGCTGCACCAGTGCTGGAAAATAGGATAGGATCGTGCACTTACTTGGGAGCAAGTCCCACTGAACTAAATGAGACTGACTTCTGAGTAGACATGCATAGGATTGGACTGTTCTCCCCCAGCAGTGAGCATTGTCTTGCAGCTTATGCTGCACAGAAAACAAAAAGGCTTCCACTGTTCCAAGTATCAATGTTTAAATGGGGTTTCTTCTTAAATATCATTTTTTTTCTTTTATGATTCTGTGACAGCAGCCTGGGCTAGATGGGCCCTTGGCATGATCCAGCAGGGCTCTTATGATGTTGAGTGAACTAATAATGTGCTCGGAGTGGCTACCAGTGCATATATCTACAGGGAACAATGCCAATGGAGTACAATGGGAGCACTTGGCCTAATTTATGAACTAATTAATTAATTAACTGGGCCAGGCAACTGCCTTTGTGTACATCATATGCAGTATATGTGAGAATTATAGTATTATAGTATATGTGTGAATTATAGTAAATTTGACACTGTAGTGTGTGAACATTTTCTTGAGACACCCTGTATTGTAGACCAGTGTTTCTCAAACTGTGGGTTGCAAGCCAATTTCAGGTGGGTCCCCATTTATTTCAATATTTTATTTTTAATATATTAGACTGGATGCTACCATGGTATGTGTTTGCATTTGGGGAAATTATACAGACCTGTACTTTTAAAAAGCTACTATGCATATTCTTTTGACAATAATAGTAAATGGGACTTACTCCTGGGTAAGTGTGGGTAGGATTGCAGCCTGGGATTGTTAAAAATTTTCCTGCTTGATGATGTCACTTCTGGTCATGACACCACTTCAGGCACATCCTGACAGATTCTCATTCTAAAAAGTGAGTTCTGGTGCTAAATGTGTGAGAATACTGTTGTAGACTTTCCTTGTGATCTCACAGTAGTAAACAAAACACTGTAACAGAAAACAGAAAAATACTATTTGAAACAACATGGTTAGACCAACATTCTCAAACATTTTGGTCTCTGGAGCCCTTTACACTGCTAAGGAGAGTTTTGGGGACCCCCAGAGTGCTGGGGTATGTGCAAAATGATGCAGTGCCAAGCAGATGGTGGCCACTTATAGTGTGCTTGTAGCCCTGAACAGGTCTTAGGAAACCTAGGAGCACATTTTGAGAAATACTGTTTTTGTTTATTTACATATTTCAATGTTGAAACTGTTTTTACAACATCAAGGGGTGAACACTGTCCCTACCCAGCACCCCCCACCCTGCAGCACCTGCAGCACCTTTTTCAAAGTTGGCATTGCCATTGGTAGTTGGTGCTGCTATCAGAGGAAGTGCATTCCAAGACCTGATAATTAAGATCTAAGGTATTTGCCTCCTGGGTATCATCACAGTATCATCAGAGCATATAAGTCTGAGCTCTTTTTTTCTGTTTTCAACTGATGTCATTTTAAAATTGTAGGTCCATTAGAAGAAAAACCCACAGTCCAACCAAAAAATAAAAAAACGCTTTCCACAGTTGATAGTGGAATGTTGGGACTAGATCCTACAATATATGACTTAAAGACTCTGTGGCTTAAAAACTTGAAAAACAATTTAAATTATGTTTTATGTTATGTTTATGTTATAAAGTTTGATAGGATTCTAAAACATTATTTTTTTTACTCCCCCCCCCCACCGAAGCTTGCTTGTTACTTTTAGTTGGTGTCAATTACCCTACTTTGGATTGAGGACACCAGTTTTAAATTCATCTGTTCTGTTCTTATTCCCTCTATTTATTATTGTGACAAGATGAGCCTCTTGGGACAGGACAAAAAGATCTAGAGGGGAAAAAACATGTGCACAGTTAGTCACACTCCCTGCTGTAAGATGCTGTGAGTCTGTGATGTTCTGAACGAGATAGGCATTGAAAATAAATGAATAAAATCAATATAACCCCTGCTAACTGGCTAAGAGGCACTTTTTAAGTGGGTGCTCTTTTATTTAGAGGGAGAGAGTAACTGGCCCTCCTCACCCCAGCAGTGTCTTTTCTAGTGGCTGTCTGCTGGTGTTCTTTTGCATCCTTTTAGTGAGCCCTTTTGGGACAGGGAGCCATTAGTTGTTTGTTTGATTTTCTCTGTAAACCGCTTTGTGAACTTTCTGTTGAAAAGCGGTATATAAATAGTGTTGATGATGATGATGATGATTATATATTATAGAAATCACATCAGGTTTCCTGGGATTGCACAAAAACGGACATGTTCATCCCCCCCATCCCCCATGTTCATCCCCCCCATATGTTCTGCCCGTGGCCAATTTGTTTTGAGCATGTCATGCGACTTTTTGCATGCGAGCCTCGCGTCCTCCCTGTCTCGGGGAATACTTTGCCCTTCCAACCAGGGCAGCTCGCGCTCTGTGACCTCCGCTCCTTGCTCTAGTCTAGAAATAAGGCTGAACGCGTGCATCAAGGGGGGAGGGGGTTCGAGCACCGCCCACTTGCAACTCTCGGTCACCTGCTTTGCAGGGCTTTCTCATAAATGGGCATGGGTGGGTGTGGGGATAAACTACATATCCCAGCATCCTACAGAGACACTCGTACAATAGGAGCAAAGTTCCCTTGATAGGAATTAAGGGGGCGGACGTGTGGCTGGGAGATTTTGCTTTCAGCGGGGCAGCGACCAACTTCTGGAAAGTCTGGAAAAGTGTGGCTCGGGCGTGGCTGCCGATCACCCCCGGGCAAGAAGAGGAGGCGACAAAGCCCTGCCTGGACGAAGGGAGTCTCTATATTTACTTCCTGATCAGACGGAGAAGAGGCAGGAGGAGGCTCGGCTCGGAGCAGACGGGCAGCCACTGCTTCAAGAACGTGAGTGGCGAAGTGGGTTTGATGCTGTGACAGCCCTGGCTTTGTGCTCAGAGAGAGCGAACTGAGTTGGGAGCACTCAACATCAGCGCTCACTCAAGCCGTTTCTGCCCAACGTTGCATACGCGCAACAGGGATCAAATGTGTACAGCTGTGGGCTGGGCACAAATGGGTTTGCTGTGCACAATTACATAATCCTCTCTATTTCGAACACAGTGTTCCCCACACTTAAATTATCAGAACATGTTTGGTGTTCTAACAAGTGCAGAACAGAGGCACAGGTACCGAAATGATGCTGTGCAGCTGTCCTCAATCCTCACTCATCAACAACAAAGCTCATCAGTTCGCCTCTTAAAAATGTCTGTCAACATCATCCTAACCAGGTCTACTCAGAAGTAAGTCCTATTTTGTTCAATGGGGCTTACTCTCAGGAAAGTGTGGTTATGATTGCAGCCTTAATGGAAGAGGCAGACAGGCTCCTGCTTGTGCCCCCCTGTGAGAGAAAGCCAGTCTAAAACACTGAGATGTAGAGCAGCCGGAAAGTAGAATACACCTAAGACCTCTATGAGACACAAGAGTTGTGTCCTGAATGTTGAACCTGTGTGCTTGCACTTTGGGAAGACAGCCCTCTTCTTAAAAAGAACTTCCTCTTCTAATCCTGCTAACCTTTTGTCCCTATCTTGAGGGAATGTTCAGCCTATCTGTGAACACTGCCCAAAGTACTTTGCCATCTACGCAGGGCTGAGTGAGGAGCATTGGAAATGCTAGCTGCTTCCGCTGGGAAACTCGCAGAATGTTACATTTTGCAGCAAAATAGTAAAGAACTGGTTTTAGAAGCATGAAAATACATAAATATTGTGAACTGTCTAGTGCAATCTTGAACATTATTCAGAAGTATGAGCCTCAGCCTCTGAGTAAAGTGGGACTCACATCCCACTGTTTTGTGTAAAAACACTGATTACTGGTTTTTAGGATTACTGCCTTACAGCCCAATTCTATCCAATTTTCCAGTGCCATGCAGCCATACAGTGAGGCATGCATAAGAATATAAGAACAGCCCCACTGGATCAGGCCATAGGCCCATCTAGTCCAGCTTCCTGTATCTCACAGTGGCCCACCAAATGCCCCAGGGAGCACACCAGATAACAAGAGACCTCATCCTGGTGCCCTCCCTTGCATCTGGCATTCTGACATAACCCATTTCTAAAATCAGGAGGTTGCGCACACACATCATGGCTTGTACCCCGTAATGGATTTTTCCTCTAGAAACTTGTCCAATCCCCTTTTAAAGGCGTCCAGGCCAGTCGCCATCACCACATCCTGTGGCAAAGAGTTCCACAGACCAACCACACGCTGAGTAAAGAAATATTTTCTTTTGTCTGTCCTAACCCGCCCAACACTCAATTTTAGTGAATGTCCCCTGGTTCTGGTATTATGTGAGAGTGTAAAGAGCATCTCCCTAGCCACTCTGTCCATTCCCTGCATAATTTTGTATGTCTCAATCATGTCCCCCCTCAAGCGTCTCTTTTCTAGGCTGAAGAGGCCCAAACGCCGTAGCCTTTACTCATAAGGAAGGTGCCCCAGCCCCGTAATCATCTTAGTCGCTCTCTTTTGCACCTTTTCCATTTCCACTATGTCTTTTTTGAGATGCGGCGACCAAAACCTGGACACAGTACTCCAGGTGTGGCCTTACCATAGATTTGTACATCGGTATTATAATATTAGCCGTTTTGTTCTCAATACCTTTCCTAATGATCCCAAGCATAGAATTGGCCTTCTTCACTGCTGCCGCACATTGGGTCGACACTTTCATCGACCTGTCCACCACCACCCCAAGATCTCTCAGAAGCTGTTACAGACAGCTCAGAACCCATCAGCCTATATCTAAAGTTTTGATTTTTTTGCCCCAGTGTGCATGACTTTACACTTACTGACATTGAAGCGCATCTGCCATTTTGTTGCCTATTCTGCCAGTCTGGAGAGATCCTTCTGGAGCTCCTCACAATCACTTCTGGTCTTCACCACTCAGAAAAGTTTGGTGTCGTCTGCAAACTTTGCAACCTCACTGCTCAACCCTGTCTCCAGGTCATTTATGAAGAGGTTGAAAAGCACCAGTCCCAGGACAGATCCATGGGGCACACCGCTTTTCACTTCTCTCCATTGTGAAAATTGCCCATTGACACCCACTCTGTGTTTCCTAGCCTTCAACCAGTTCTCAATCCATGAGAGGACCTGTCCTCTAATTCCCTGACTGTGGAGTTTTTTCAGTAGCCTTTGGTCAGGGACCATGTCGAACACCTTCTGAAAGTCCAGATATATAATGTCCACGGGTTCTCCCACATCCACATGCCTGTTGACCTTTTCAGAGAATTCTATAAGGTTCTTAAGATATAAGATCATAAGATATAAGATATAAGTTCATAAGATATAACATCTTAAGATATAAGATCTTATCTATAAGATAAGTTATAAGGATGCACTGCATCCTGTGGTGGGGAGGCAGTCACTGAGGCCTCCTCAAGGTATGGGAACATTTGTTCCCTTACCTCCAGGCTGCATTGCAGCTGCACCAGTGCTGAAAAGTTGGATAGGATTGGACCCTTAGAGCCCAATCCTGTGGTTGGCGGCACGGAGTCGTGCCGCTGACCACAGTCGCAAACATGCCATAAGAAACATTTGTAGGGCTCACTGCCGGGCTTCCGCCGGTGGTAGCCCAGTGCCAGCCAGGGCTGGGCTAGTGCGAGGCGGTCACCCGGCTTCCGCAGCTCCGTGGTCTCCCAGACCACCAAGCTGCGGAATGGGAGGTGTGCCAGGGAGCAGGCGGGAGGTGTGTCGGAGGAAGGAGGATCCGCAGAGCTCTGGTCCGCAGGATCCAGGGCACTCGTGTAGGGCTGCGCACCCTACACGAGCGCCTTTTCCTTACCTTTTGTACCCATTTTCCTTACCTTCCTCTTACCATTTGTACCCATTGCAGGGCTGCTTACCTTACTCTGGGGAAGGGGAGAAAGTCCCCTTCTCCCAGGGTGTCTCCCGTGGTAGTGTGGGAGGCACAGGATTCGGCGGCAGCCCCCCTCAGTGCCGCCGAGCTTGGGTGCCCCGGGCAGCTCAGGATTGGGCTGCCCGGGTGCAATCCTAACCAACTTTCTAGTACCGAAGTAAGGGCAATGCAACTCCAAGATAAGGGAGCAAACATCCTGCCCCCAACTGCATGATGCAGCATACGGCCCATTGACACAGCTATGCCAGTACTGGAAAGTTGGTTACGATTTGGGCCATAAGTTTTATTTTACTCAAGTAGCCATTTCTGGTATTTTCTTATTTCTCTTCAGCTGGACCAACTTATAATTTTCAAGACTACAGGGGAATGCGCAAGTTGTTTACAACCTAAGCCATTCAGAAGAGACAAAAGGTGACTTTTTTGACTGAGCCAGGAAAACGAAGCAAATCCAGACATCAAGACACAAGAAAAGATGGCCGAAGAAATAACTGAGAAAGGAGGTATGTCTGTATATCACATATATTGTGACTGGTTTGTCCAAAAATAGCAGGAACATGGCTGCAAGAAAGCTAACACATAACAGAGAGAGAAACTGCGTTTGAATCTAGCAGATTCACTTTGCCTTTGATGAGGATTAAGCAGTGGCTGTTTGAGAAGTTTAGTACAGACTTCCCTGTACTAAACTTCTCAAACAGCCACTGCTTAATCCTCATCAAAGGCAAAGTGAATCTGCTAGATTGTATGCTTGCTAAATATTTCACTCCCATGGAGATCTTGAAGATACAGGGGTTTTAACCCCCCCTCCCCAGTTAACTAAGCAGGATCTTAGACAGGCAAGCAAATACTTTATTCACACCTAATTCACAATGACTGAATTCAAAGACACCAGTTAGTAGATAACAAAATAAATATAAAATCAAGACCAAAAACAGTCACAGAATCTGCAAATAATTTCACAGCCCACATTTTTTTTTAAAAGCCAAGAATAGCAACTCATTAGAAAGTCAACAGTGAAGTGGACATGCAAAACTCTTGGGGAAGGTATTCCACAATCTTGGCACTGCTGTCAAGACAACTTTTATTGCCACTGTTTGTTAGAAGGCAGGGGCATTATCAACATGGCCTTTGTTGCTGAATGGAATTCCTTAGCAGGTTCATGAACTTCTTAAAATGTAGCAAGTTCTCACTTAAAGTTGTGTCATTTTAAATTGTTCCATTATAAAACTGATGAGGAAAAAAATTGATTCCTGACTTGGGGTCACTGTCTGTGTGGAGTTTGCACTTTCTCCCCCTATTTATGTAGGTTTTCTCTGACTTGAAAAGCTAACATTTATTTCAATATTAGAAGTGTTTTGGGTCTTTATTTAGAAGTTTGGTGATGTTTTGTGACCAAAAATATGCGGTAGGAACTCTATCGTGTAACTTTTGTTTATGTGTATCAATTAGCCTATGGTAAAATTGGTTTCATTATAAGTCATTTCACTTAAAGTTGCAGTTTCCAAGAACCTATTGACAACTTTGAGGACGTGCTGTATAATGGTCCCAGAATGATTGCTTGTTTACAAATATTTTACTCCAGTTTTCTTTAAAATGTGTGAAAATGGTTTACATCAACAATAAACAAAGCCATAGCTAATATTTTAATAAATTAAAATAAGGCCCTTAAAAGTAAAAACTAGCAATTTTAATTAGACCAAGAAACAAATTGGTAACTAGCATAGCTGGAACAGTGCTGAAGGGATGTGATCAGAAGACCTCACAGAAGATAACAGTCTGGCTGCTGCATTCTGAACCAATTGATGTTTCTGAGCCCTTTTCAAAGGCATCTCTGATGGGGGACATGATTGAGACATTCAAAATAATGCGGGGGGTGGACAGAGGGATGTTCTTTTCCCTCTCACACAACACTAGAACCAGGGGACATTCACTAAAATTGAGCATTGGGAGAGTTGGAACAGACAAAAGAAAATACTACTTTACTCAGTGTGCAATTAGTCTGTGGAACTCCTTGCCACAGGAAGTAGTGATGGCATCTGGCCTAAATGCCTTTAAAAGGAGACTGGACAAATTTCTGGAGGAAAAGTCCATCACAGGTTATAAGCCATGATATGTATGTGCTGGTTTTAGAAGTAGGCTACCTCAGAATGCCAGATGCAAGGGAGGACACCAGGATGCAGGTCTCTTGTTTGTTTGCTCCCTGAGGCATCTGGTGGGCCACTGTGAGATATAGGAAGTTGGACTAGATGGGCCTTTGGCCTGATCCAGTGGGCTCTTCTTATGTTCTTATGCACTACGTAAGAGAGGCAATCCAGTAATCCAATCTGGATGCAACTGTGACATGGAAGACCATGGTCTGATTTCTCCAGGAAGGAACACAAGTGGCACACCACCCAAAACTGCTGAAAAGCACTCCTGGGCACTGCTGGTACCTGAGCATCCAGGAGCACCACTGGGTCCAGAAGTGTTCTCCAAATTGTGTACCTCATTTTAAAGGGGGGAGTACAACCCTGTCCAAAACAGGGTGAACACCTAACCCTGAATTGTTGGACCCCACACCAATGTTACTTCCATCTTGCCTGGATTAAGCTGCAATGTGCTCATTTGCATCCAGCCAATCACTGGTTCTAGACCACCTCCACCTCCCTGGGAGCAGATGAGATAGAAGTGTCATCAGCTCACCAATTTGCCTGAAACCAAATGGATGATGATCTAGCTACTCTGTTGTCCTTGAGGAGTACCTAGATCTGGGAAGCTATTATATTCTCCTTACCCCCAAGAGGCAAATTGAAGATGTTCAAGCCTGCATTGATGTGTGTTTATGAGTAGGATGTATTTGTGTTTATACAGCACAGCGTGGCTGTCTGTACTGGTGAGCTCGTCTTCACTACTAACAAGGTACTCTTTCCCCCCAAGACAGAGGGAGCTGTTGCTGCTGCTCCTTCAGTTGCTTGTGATTCGCTGCATGATGCATGGATTCTCATGATGCATGGATGTTCCAGTTTAAAATAACACAGGCCTACAAAATTGAGGGTCAGAAAAGTTTTTGCCAAACTTTATTGTTGTTTTTATATGGGGTGCCGATTCCAAAAATGGCATCCATTTTGCCCTATCACATCTAGTTTTGGAGATATAGTATAGCCTCATTAGTGAATGGTTCAAGCAGTTTCCTCATGGGGAAGCCATGGTGTAGGCTTCCTCATGAGGAAGCTGCTTGCATCATTCACTAAAGTGGCTATGCCGTGTAAAACAAGATAGGGCAAAACAGATGCCATTTTTGGAATCGGCACCCCAAATATACCCAGGAATTGGTGTAACGTTTAAGGAAGCGAAATGTGTGTTGGCCTGTGTACAATATTTTGTACAATAATGTACAAAAGCCAAACTTTTTGTGTGTGTGTTGGTCCCTTACAGACTTTCCTGAAGAAAAGGAGTTGGCACCACAGAGCACAGTGAGTCATCAGCCACCAAACAATGAAAATATCCTAGTCGATACCCAAGAAAATGAAACTGAAGAGTCCAGTCCAGGACATTTGGACACACCAGTTGTGGAGACACTGGGTCCTTTTTCCCATGAGACAAACTGTTTGGTTGAACATTCCCCTGGGTTTGATGAAGAGGATTTCTCATGCAACAAGCACTCAAGTTCTGGTGAAATTCCACTGAAAATAGAAACTGATGTCCCCCCGCAATGCAACCTGGGGTTTTCCTTAGGTTCAACCAGCTTACCTGACAGTTGTTTAGACAAAGATGCAGTAGATTCTGTGGATGAAAGGCATGAATGTTCAGCCCAAACTGCCCTGCAGAATCCTGCAACAGAAGAGCAGAACAGTTCACTCAGAATCATCCTAGAAGAAAAAATGAGTTCAGTGAGCCAGCAAAGCCAGGACTCACCTGAACATGTTGGTGAAACAAAAGAGGATCTGCTGGATAAGGAAACTGAGACACTGATTCAAACAGCTGTAAACAGAGAGAGAGAGAACTCCTTGAAAGGAGGTAAGGCCACAGACTCCTTCAATAATGTTTTTTGAAGCTTTTTACTGGCATAAGGTTAGGAAGAGGTTGGTCTAAATTCTGCAGCAAAAATTTGGAACCAGTGAATTTAAGTTATGCAACTGAAATAAAACATGCAAATTTAGGTGTGTTGTATACAGTTTATTCTAGTTACATGGCTTAAAACATGTTGCCACAGTGTGGAATTGTTGAATTTTTTGGACTTTGTCATGAAGTGGAAAAAGAAGTTAGGGGCAAGACAGATAATTTTAAATAAGTGATCGTTATTTGCCATTTCCAGGCTCCATTCATAGGCAGTCACGGAGGCTGCCTCGAAGTAAGGAAACATTTGTTCCATTACCTTGGGGCTGCGTTGTGGCTGCATTGGTGCTAGAAAGTCGGATAGGATTGGGCCTTAATGGCTTAGGACCCAGATATTTCAAGGACCATCTCCTTCCACATGAACCTGCATTTCACAAAGTCAGCTGAGGACGCTCTTCTGCATATCCCAATACCAACTAAGGTGTGGTTAATGGGAATGCATGAAAGGGCCTTCTCTGTGGCTGCATCTAAATTGTGGCATTATTAAACCCTGGAGGCACATGTGGTCCCTTCCCTGATCCACCTCTATGGATATGGAATTACTGAAAGATAGCTGAGGTTTGAAAAAGTGGGCCTGTAGAATCACTTGTTACTTCATTGATTATTTTCATGTAAATCTTTCCTGCAACACTTGAGAAATAATTGGCCATGCACTTTTCCTAGTATGCTGTAAGCATTATGAAAGCTTGTAAAAAGCCTTATGAAAACTTAATACATGTCCAGCTGGTGTCAATGAGAATATTTTTGAATTTCAGAGGCCAGGCAAAACACTGGAAAATTGCACACTTGCAAAAAAGAACCTTGTTGGGTAAAAGTAATCTTTCACCTTTATTGCCTGTTATGGTTTGGGCCAACTTGACACTGTTCTGTGGAGCTATGCAGCCCAATTTTATGCATGTTTCCTCATAAGTAAGTTCATTTGAATTCAATGGGATTTACTCCCATGAAAGTGTGTGTAGGTTTGCAGCCTTATTCTCAGATAAGTGTATATAGGATTACAGCATTTCAGCCTGATCCTAGGCATGTTTACTCAGAAGTTCTGTTGTGTTCAGCAGAGCTACGTCTAGGTATAAATATGCATAGGATAATAGCTAAAAAGTCTTCCCAAACTTAGTGGGTCTTACTTTCAAGTGAATGTGTTTAACCCTTTAATTCTCAATATACCTACTTGGCAATCAGCCAAGTATAAACCCAGTGGGACTTCTGAGAAAATATATTTAGGGCTGAGCTATTCAAGGAATGTCCTCATAATAAAAACCTATCCTTTACAGCAGAAGCATTTGAAATGGCTCATATACAGGGATTAGTCTGTACATTAGACATTCAAAGAAGGTTCTGTAGACATTCACAGAAGGTTACCTCAGAGATAATGGGCAACCCAATCCTATGTTGCTCCAGTGCCTAAAAGAACAGCAGTGTTGAAATGGTCGCTGCTGTATCCTGTGGGGCTGGGGGAGCCACCAGTGACTTCTCAGGGTAAAGGAGCGTTTGCTATTGAACCGATGCAGAACTGAGGAGACCCATGCCAGGTTTCTCAGCTCCGGAGGGAGCACAGGATATGGCTGAAGATCCTGATCTGCGGGCCGGATCCTCCCCTCTCTTTGCCCTGTTCTGCCCTCAGCCCGAAACAGTTCTCTGCCAGCTGGCAAAGATACTTACTGCTGGCCATGTGGAGCGTTCTCTTTCTTGCACTGTGTCCTCAACAGCGGCGGAAAAGTACTTTATGGCACTTTTTTTCGATGGCCAGAGCCAGAGCTGGCCAAGGAGTGTAGGTGCTGAAGACTTTAGGATTGAGCCCTAAGGCAGCAATCCTATACACACTTTCTTGGGAGTAAGCCCCATTGGGTACAATGGGACTTGCTTCTGAGTAGACATACATAGGATTGCACTGTAAGTCTGAATTCATCATCCATCATCATCACTGTTAGGGCACTGGCTGCCCCAACATATAGTTACAAGAATAAAACGTAAGACTATACAGTACCAATAATAGTAATAATACATTTTCTGGGTGTGCAACATGCTTCAAATGTATTATCTTAACATAATCTTTACAACAACTGCAAGATAGATGAGTATTCTTATCCACATATTGTAGCTGGTGAGCTGAGAGGGGTTGCCTTATCTTAAGGCCACCTAGTCAGAATGAATTGCAGAAGGGTGATTTCTACAACTGCAATTGAAGTGATTGCAGAGGAGTGATTAGTAGTGTTTCCACAAGCTCATTACTGAGTGTATGTATGTATTTTGTGATGCTAAACTACTTTCTGAATTATGCTTTTCTGTTTCAGGAATTTTACTGGGAATCTTGGTGTTTTTGATTGCCGTTGTCCTAGGCTATAAGAATTACTCTCCTTCCCACCATCCTCCAAATGTGCCAAATGATCCCATTGTGCAGGACTTTTTATCCCGATTTGATCTCCTAAAGGACAGCTTCCCAGGCCAGAGCCCTCATCTATGGGGAAGAGTGCAGAAAGTCTTACAGAAACACCTCAGTGCATCCCATCACACAGAACCAGCTATCTTAATCTTTACTGCTGCTCAGGAAGGCAAAGCAAGCTTGAAGTGCCTGAGCACCCAGATTGCTGATGCCTACGCTGCATCCCTCAAGGGCAGCACCATCCAAGTAGATGGACTTTCTAAATCCACTCTAAACAGTGACAGTGCCAAGCTGGCAGTTGATGAGGAGCTGAGCTTTGGCTTCCACAGAGAAGGGAAGGCAGCAGTGGTGCATCAGTTTGAATCATTGCCTGCAGGTTCCACCTTGATCTTTTACAAGTACTGTGACCATGAGAGTGCGGCTTTCAAAGATGTGGCACTAATTTTGACTGTTCTTCTAGAGGATGAAAAATTGGACCCTACTGATGGTCTGCAGGCCATAGAAGAAAAGGTGCGGGACTTTCTCTGGGCCAAGTTCACTAATTCAGATGTTCCCAGCTCCTACAACCACATGGATACGGACAAGTTGAGTGGGTTGTGGAGCCGCATATCCCATCTTGTCCTGCCAGTCAGTCCAGTGCAAGCTGTAGAGGATGTTGGCTGCTCCTTGCAAACGAGGCCAAGAGGTGAATGAGATGGACTTCAAGGGAAACCCTGAAAACTCTGAGGAGTTTGAACCAACTGAGAAGTGTTCCAAATTATTGGTGTCTGCCTTGACAGTGATTCCCTTGACTTTACTCTTTCATATTATATATCTGGAATGTTTTTGCCGCTGGAGAAAAATAATGGAAAAACAAACAGAAAGTTGCTTCATAAAGTGAATTTCAAAATAAGTTATTCCCAGTCTTCCCTTATGTAGATAAAATCCTTGTGAGTAGGGTTGGAAGTCACCCTTCAACACCAATTCAATATTTCAGAGGTTCTAGTATATTATGTTACCTTGTAATGGGATGCTTTGTCAAACAAAATGTCACAAATCCTATTTGTGCACTGCTTCAGCTGGCCTTGCTATGGTTCTCAACTGCTATACTGATGTTCAGGGTATACAGGGTTTGAGAGAACTCGATGCACTAAACAAGCAATGCATACAGAGTGATATAGGCTGGAGAGCAAATTAATCTTGTTTGTACTCACTGTATTAGTAAGTAAAAATGTTACTGAGGGAAATAGTTTGTTTGAATGGAAATGGGTAGATATGGATAACTCAGTGGTGACATTGCCTCCAGTCCTTATTGCAATACAACTGTAGGGTGTGCAGCACCACACATATCCTTTGGTAGATATTGCTAACTTGTAGGTGCAAACATGGTTTGAACAAAGGAAAATGAGTTGAATATCAGATGAACACATTGTTTTTAAGTGAGGAGCTAAACCAGTCCATGTATGAGAGATAAATGCAGGAAATGGAAAACAGTAAGGGCAGGTGAAAAGAAATGATACAAAAAATAGTTGCATACAGAGATTCTCTCAAGGGAAATCTGACCCAGAATTGTTTCCTTTTTCATGCCAAAAGTAGTATTTTTTTTAATTTGTTTGAATGGACAGTTGTAGGTTAGTGTCAGAATCTATCACTTTATTCACATGGGAAGTGCCAGCATGTTCCACAGTTTGGACTCATCTGCAAATACCATTTTACCTTGCAGTGATTTCATTGTATATTCCTCCCACGTGACTGTCTTGTGTCACTTCGGCACCATGCGCACTTAATTCTTTCTGCTGTTCCTTCTGTGTCTGTCTTATGCTGGGACAAATGAAAGAAATGTGGCCATTATAGTACCCACAAAGGGAGAAGAAACAATCCAAAATCATTGTATTGAGGTTGTGCATGCAGCTTTGGGTGAAGTCCTCAATTAGCCTGAACCAAGTTGTTGTAGAACATGATATTGCCAATTAGCATTGCCAACATTTAATCCCGTTCCTGTAGCTGTGCCTTTAACAGTTTAGTTGACAGCAATTGGCAGATGATCATGTGTGCCTTCATGGTGAGAAAAGCCCACCTCTGTGAAAGAGATTGTATCCTTAGAAATACTGAAGACAGACCTTCTGTGCCTTAGTAACTGTGTAAGAAAAAGGAATTGCATTAGGAGCAACTTCTCTCACTTCTGGATAAGTTTTGTTTGCTGAAATTCCTCTTCTAGAGTGCTATTAAAGGTATGGGAAGAGCCCTCTGTCTTTTCCATCTTCTTTGCCACCTACACAAGTTATCAGTACTGTTTCCAGTTCTGAATAAAGAGGCTGTAATTTTAAGGCACCCGTTTTCAACTTTCTTCCTTCAGGGAATGTTTTCCATGCTGGTTATTTTGCTGCATGAGCTACAGAACTCTTGTCTGTTTGCAGAGGATTCTGGGACATATTCTAGAATTCTCAGTTTGTTCATACAGAGCCTGGCCAGACCTAGCTTTTGCCTCCTTCATTTGCAGTCAAATCATTAACTCATTTGATGATCCTGAGTTAGCAGAACAGACTGTACCACTTCAGACTGAAAGTGTATGAGGCCATTTCTGAATGCTTCTCCATGCAAAAATATGCCCTGGATGATAAAACTAGAGTTTGATTATTTTTAACTTTCTGCTAAATATATTTTCTTATTGTAGTGGTACTGTTTTGTGAATTTTTATTCTGGAATTTTGGAAGTTGTGCTAGGTTCCTATTTGGAAGAAGAGTGAGGTATGAGTTTTAAAGTAAATGAAATAAACAAAAAAATCCTAGTGACAGGGAGAAAAGCTACAGCCTAGTCAGCCCCTTGTTGTATGACTCCTTGCAAATAGAAAATGAATACAACAGAACACTTAAAAATGTGATTCCCTGACTTGCAATCTGAAAGAGTATGATCTATTCTGCCACCTCACTCTTGCACTAGTGGACCAGGCTTAAGAGTTCACCCTAGAACACACTCAGCATTTCCCTGTGGTTGCATAGGGGCAAGGTACAGTATATTTCTGGGAAGCTTGTTCGGTTACTAGATGAAATCAACAGATTTGGGGATATTGCATTTTCACATACACAAGAAAAAAATTATATTACACACAGAAATTTTGAGGAAATAAATTCCCACAATTTATTTTAATTGTTTTTAAATAATTGGAATTTATGAATGAAAAGGAAAAGGATTGCAGGTTGAGCCTCAATATTTGTGTGGGTTCCATTCCAAGCACTCACCTGGATGGAAAAACCGCACTATAGCAAATCAATTTAAAAAACAAAGTCTCTTTGCTCAGGTGATTTAAAAACAACCTTGCTGACCTTTGTGATGTAAGTTAAGTCATTAAGAAGACAATCCATCAATCAGTCATCTGCTTCACTCAGCCCCTCCTTTCACCAATGCAAAGTGATCACCTTCCTTTCAGTGCTCAGGGGGAAGAGAGGGGTCGCCTAGAGAGAGAGAGAGAGAGAAGGATAGTCAGCCAGCTGCCCTCTCTCTCATTAAGGAGGCTGTTAAAGGACTGTTCAGTTTTTTTGAAACTGATTTTAAAGGGATGCATTTTTCCCCTTCTCCAGGGATCAGCACATTCCTTCTCATTTGCAGGGGCCATTTGTGTTGAGTCAAATCCATGTATAAAAAATCAGTGTATAAAAAGGCTGGACCTGTATTATTTTGCCTATTTACAAACAAAACAGGTACCTATGGCTGCAATCCTAACCACACTTTCCTGAGAGTAAACTCCATTTAACAAAATAGAACTTACTTCTGAGTAGACCTGGTTAGGATTGTGCCCTAAGTCTCTGAAAGAAACAGAAGAGTTTGTGGAGTACAAGAAATTATGTGGAGTACGACTAGATCTCAAACTATTGAAGATTTTTTAAAAATGAAGTGTTCTCCCAAGAACTCTTTACGGTCTAGACACAATTGAGGAAGTACAATGACCTTAAAATTTAAATAATAAATCTCCTAGTATGAATTGAAATGCAGATTTATAATATGATCCTGTAACAAATGAAAAATTCCTCTACTATTTTTAATGAATGTATGTAGAAACAAACATCATCAAAAGTTTGAAAGAGGCAAAGGTAGTAAAACATTTCTCAGCACATTCTTGTTGAATTGTTGGACTGGGTTTCAAAACCTGCTAATAAAACAATCATTCATTATAATGCAGTTAACTTTTCATAATGGTTTATTATCTTTTTCAAGAGTTTTTTTATCTTCCTATTCCATATAAAGCCCAAAGCAACTGTTTTGCTAAATATGTATTTAATATGGAATATAAAATGTCATCTAATGATATTTATCTATACAAAGTAGCTAAGGAAGGGGAGAACTAGCACTTGAAAGGGCTGTCCGGCTTTCTTTGCCTAGATCATTATCAGAATAGGCAAGCCAGACAAAAAGCATGCTACTACCTCTACGTGCTTTCCTGCTCTGTCTCCTACTGCTACAGGCATGTCAGTTTCTGTGTTTGCCAGTTTGCACACATGCACAGAGCAGTTTTATTTAAAGATATAACCAACCAATATGGCACAGGTGGTGACCTACATGTCATGCAAAAGTGGTTTTCCCCAGGAAGCTGCAAATACTGAGGCAAGGAGCCACAATCCACCCATGAGCCATATATTGTATTGATCTGTTCTACATGGTTGTAGTTGACTACTCTCAAACAAATGCACATACATACCACTAGAGGGCATTCTGTGCCTCCATTTAAAAATTATAGTCTGCAAATGAGCATTCAGATGGTGGATTGGAAACTTCTTGTATATTACTGCTTCATATTGGCTAATTGTCTGCAAGGTATGAGAAGGACAAAAATATATGATTTACAAGCCTAGCAGCACAATTCTGTATGCCTTGCTCAGAAGTAAACCCCATAGTGTCAAATGGAATTTACAGGAAAGTGCATATAGTACAGGATTGCAAGGAGGGATGGGAACTCAAATCAGGTGACTGAAGTCCTAGTCACAAAAATCAGGAGTCTTTGCTGATTCATGAAGACTCAAGTCACCTGCATCAATGACTCAGACACTGACATCAGACATCTAAGGCCACTGACTCGCCATTCAGTCCCCATGCATGCAGGCTCAAGTCTGCCTGTGTCTGGGTGTGCTTGCTTACTTTTTTGTGGCATGAAAGACCTCATGGGGACCATCATTCAGATCAAGTGAACAGCAGGGAAGTTCCAGCCAGGAGGCAGGGAAGGGTTATTGTTTTGGTTTTGCATTGAGCAGGCCTGGAGAGGTAGGGGTGGGCTCTCTTTTCCTCTGTTGATGGGTGATTGATGGGACAAAGGATGGGTGATCTGACTTTTTTCTTCTAGCTGAGGTAGGGCAGAAGGAGGAGCCCAAGGGGGACCTTAGAATTGGCTGAAGAAGCCCAGAGAGGGGCAAGAGGTGGTTTGCAGAGATCACACTTTCCAACTGCATGGCTGGCTCCTGTGGGCTCCAGTAGTGTAGTTAGAGGGGGTGCAAATCACTACATATGGCATGGAGCCTCAATGCAGGTGTGCAAGCAGTCCCTCCCCTTCAGAGCAGGGGCATGCAGTGGGGGGGGGAATGACAGGGGCAGTAGGTCAGGCAGAACTACCCCTTTTTCCTCTGTGGAAAAAACAGCACCACTGCCCCACCTACTTACACCTGAGAAATCAGGTGTAAGGAGAGCCTCCTCATATGTAAGCAGCCTCCTCAGCCTCCTCAGGTGTAAGCAGGCATGGCAGCTGCAATGTTTTTCCACAGACAATGCTGGAGCAGTTCTGCCTCACCTGCCCCCACACTGCATGTCCCTGCTGTGAAGGGGAGGGGTCCACATGCACACCTGCAGTGAGGCTCCATGCAACACAGCTTTGCAAGCTGAGGTGAGGCCCCCTGCAAAACTCAGTGCTTTGCACCCCCCCAGCTACACTACTGATGGGCTCTGTTGTTACTTGGGAGGAGAAAGTCTCTTTGAATGACTGTTGCAAATGGGACTACTTCTGAGTAGAGCTGCAAAGGATTGGTCATTCTGCTAAGCCTCAGTTGCTGTGCGTGACCCTCCTCCCTCTTGTTGTATCAAAAGATACAGTTGAGATTAGGTTTTCATGCAGACCTAAATCAGCCTTTGAAGGGTGGGAGATGGTTTCTAGTACAACCACCAAAACATGTTCGGTGGTTATATATACATACACTATATATTCCTGCCACAAAGGAGTGCAGTAAAACACACGTGATGAGGATTGGACTGCAAGGTCCAGTTAAGTCTATCATCTTAGATTGATTTTTTTAATGATTTAAATTTAACTTAAAAAGTCTCCCTTATTTGATCTCAATAGTTCTTGTTTCCACAGGGCAGTACCTATAATGTCTTTTCCCTCTCACCCTTTTTTTTTTTTTTTTTTTTTTTGGGCCCTTTCCAAACACATCTTTAGGGTTGTTTCATGCAGCTAATCTTGTTTGGATTCTCTCCACCCTCCAATTTAATTTTAAACCTTTGGATTCAAGGCTGACTGAAGACCCCCTGGTGCTCAAAATGGCCTATGAAATGCTGCCCTCCCTTACTGGGGGATGCACCTCTGCTTCTCCTGCCACTCTCTGGCTTGGAAAACAAAAGGTGAACGAGTGAAAAAGTGGAGGAGAAGGGAGTGGACTAACATCAGATGCACTCTTATTCACCCCCCTCCTTTACACTTCCTCCTTCCTCCCCTTCTTTCTTTTCAAGTCCAGACAATTTCTCAGGAATGGCAGTGAGTAGGCAGTTGGAGGTGAATGTTCCCCCAAGGATTTCCTAATATTCCAGTCCTCACACAGCACAGTTCTAGGCATGTCTACTCAGAAGCAAGTTCCATTTCAATAGATTTTACCTCTCAAGTAAGGGTGCATAGGACTGCAACCTCATTCAACTACACTAAATAGGGAAACTAAACCCTATAGGACTATACCTGGAACTTCTCATAGCTTGGGGCAGCAGACTCATAGCTACATAATAACACTTTTCTAACATCGTTGAAGTGCTTTGCATCCATTATCTCAATGATCCATGGAACAACCTTGTAAGGTAGTTCAGTGGTGTTGTCCCTATGTTATTGATTGGAGCAAAACTGAGGGGATCATTTGTTTTAAAACAAGAACAAGTAGGCGTATTGGCCAACTAGAATAATTCTACATTGGAATAGTAAGATCATGCCATTACTAAGTAACCTAAAGGACACAAAGCAATGTGCAAACTGAGTTTGCAAAAACTCTTAAGTTTGTCTGGGGGGAAGGGGTAACAACTTCTTGCAAAAAGACTTCTGATTAATGCTTACACACCATTGTGTATATTTTGGTCGATTCAAGTAAGGATACTGTTCTCCTCTGTGTAGGTTACGGCTCTGGAAACTGCATCTACTAAAGAATGAAAAGAGCAGAACAACAAAGTAGCTGTAAGGAAAGGGAGAGAAGAAAGTTAAAACCACCAAGAAAGAAAGACCTTCTCCCAAGCAGTGTATTAAATTCAGGGACCCTGTGTTTTGAATGCCAAGAATGATGGGCCAAAGAGCTTTTATAGGTTTAACTGGGAGCAGAGTTTATGGCTGCCAGTCCCTGCAGCCTTGAAAGGACTGGAGGGGAGCATTTTTTCCTAACAAGGCCTGACAGAATTTCCTTTCCTCTCCCCATGGCCTGTCAGTATATTCACAGATGTAAAAGGTCTTCTTAAAGCAGTGCCAAAGGATTTCAAACACTGGGTCTCTATATGCAAAAGATAAGGCCAAAGATAATCCTGCACCTTGTAGCCTTGTATCTTTCTGAGGATACCAAGAAGGCACCCTAGTTTGCTCCTCAGACAAGTTACAGTTAGAATTTTTTTCTGGACTGGAGTAGCATAGAGTTTTTCTTGGGGAAAGTCCTTAAGTAAACACTACAAGCCTATGCCTGTCTACTCATAAGCAGGTCCTATTGTGTCCAGTGAGGTTTACTCCTAGGAAAATGTGTACAGGATTGCAGTTGGGTGGTAATGGGAACCAACAGCTAAAAATGTTTTTGCCAGGATGCCCCAAAGCAATCCTATCTTACTTCTGTACATTTGTATGCCACCCTTCCTCCAAGGAGCTCAGGATAGCATTAATGGGGTTTCCTGCATTCTATTTTCAGAAGAGTCTTATGAGAAAAGTTAGGGTGAAATGGGTGACCTTGGGTCAACCTAATGAGTTTAAGCCCAAGTGGAAATTTGAACCCAAGTCTCTTATCCAAATCTACTTGGTACAGCACACTGACCTGCATATTTTCTAACCAGTCATTATTGTGGCCTTCCAGAGGCTGTATTTACCTTCTGTAAATACCTTCTGTATTTCTGAAGTCCTGGGCAGGCAGCAAAACAGGAAGTTTATGAGGCCCTAGTGGGCTGCCTTCAGCTTGGTAGGTCACAAGTTGTACAAACCTGCAAGTTTTTCAGGCTTTGGTACTGGGCACTTGCCAAAATGCTGTTTTACTGGTTAGATCAATAAAAAAGTTGCTAGTTGGCAACTGTTGGGTAGGCTTTCACTGTTTTTGCCAAATTAGGAAAGGTAAATCAAGATGAAAAGAGTTGAATCAGTCATAAGTACAGAGATGAGATCTAAGATTCTAGGGGCAACATGTATACATAGGTACCTGTGTGGTGTCTTCACAGAGAAAACAAAATAACTCCAGAGAGCACATGAAAGTTAATGCTGCTTCTAATAAAGCAGTTTCCTTCTAAAAGACTGCCCTCCCACATACTCTCTTTCAGAACTTTAAAGTTTTCTCTCTACTTTGTGACACTTTAGATGGTCTTAAATTGCTCTTTAGGTGATCACTGCAAAGGGCTGGGGAGAAGCCCTTGGCTGATTGCTTCCATCCTTGCCTATTCTGCCTCTATACCAAGGCCAGCCTCAGCTGCCACCTTGAGGGCCAAGCCAGGCAGATAGACGGTGTTTGCAGAAGCCCCCCCCCTCCAATCATGTGGACAGTTGTTGTCCCCCCCAGCCTAACCAATAGTAGGTGTAGCTCAGGCTTGAGGAGGACTGGAGCAAGGCTCTGATTAAGTTCAACTAATCACAGGCAGGCAAAACGTTAAAATGTAAAGTGAATCAATTACAAATACAAGGAGAGGATAGATATAATGGAAGGAGGATAGAAGAGAATGAACACATTTGGGTGTTGGCAGTGTCCAGGTGTGGATCTTAGCAAAAATTCAAGCAGGCAATTACAGTACAGGCAAAGCAAAAATAATTATCTAGCACCTCTCAGCCTCACTGGTTCCCTAACTTACTCCAAGGTCAGCTTGAAGAGTTCATCATACCTTTCTGACTCTCAGGAGATGTTCTGCCAGATTCCCTATCCAAGCTCTGCCTGGAGAACCTATGCCCACTTTTAGCTAATTAGCTCCCCCTTTTTTTACCCAACAACAACTCTAGTTCTGCCTTGCAGTCCTGCTGGACACCACCACCAGGGTAGCTTGCCTGTTCAACCTGCAGAGGTCCTCTCTCCTGCCAGCAGCCTCCCACCACTACAGCAGACCCTTGGTCCTCAGCAGGTCTTGGGCACTGCAGCCACACACCAAACTCCAGTGTCTCCAGCAGTCTCTGCTCCAGCAGTCTTCCAAAGTCCATTTACACATCAGTCCATCAGCAGTTCCAATAGTCCATTAACCATTAGTTCCTCAGTTCATCAATCCAGTCTCTAGTCTCACTTCATCAGGTGCTTTTTTGCCTGAGGGCCCTATTGCCTTCAAGTGGTTGCAGCTACTCTCTGCTGAATGCCCAGGCCTGACCCTTCAAGGGGCCACTGCTGACACCACATCCTACCTCCTCGCCCAGATCTTCCTCTATACCAATACAGGAGACAAGAGAACTTGGACACACAGTTGTGATCTCTGAGCAGTGTAACACATCCCCCTTGCCCCGTATCATCCCACAGGGGTTAATTCAACATCACAGGGGTTTGGGAAGGTCATGACAGGATCGCCCTGTGGTCAATGGGGGTGGAAATGATGGACTTGGTGCAAATAGGTGCTGCTTGGGATGGGTTTATTTGTGCTGGTAGAGGGGGTTTGAGGAGCAGGGCCTCTGAGAGGAATTTTATCAGGGGGTACAAAATTTCTTTTGGGCCCCTTTGCAAAGGGGTGTGTGTGTGTGTGAAACAGAGCAGGGGGTGGTGATGGGTGAGTTTCTCAAGCATACACATCTTCTGAAGCATCAGAGGCTTCCAATAAGTATGGAACAGAAAACCCTACACCTTTGTTTATATTCTCTCAAGGATCCCTGAATCCTTCAGGTGCCCCTTTAGTTGCAGGCTGTCTTGGCTTCCTCCCTGAAGCCCTGTAAAAGGAGTTCCTCCAGTTTTGTGGACAGGGTTCTGGTTTGGAGACCATCCTCAGACAGAGTTTCTAGCAAATGCCCTGGAAGTAAGCAGGAGCCTCTGGTGGCAGGGGGTGTCCTATAGCCACCAGAGGACTCACTATAGTCAGGGAGTTTCCTTGCCTCCTTTCTCCCAGTCCCATTACTTCCTGCTGCTGTGGCTTCTCCCCTTGTTGATCCTCCTTTGGGCCTCCATGGCCTTCCTTATGTCTCTCCTTTTCAGTCCTTCCAGCCAGTTGGATGTATCCCAGAAGCTAGACATGCTGGAGCCCTTAAGATTCTGATGAGTGCTCTGAAATTCTCAGCTAGTTGTTTTGCCCTTCTTGAACCAAGCTATTGAGACATATATGCTCACTTGATTCTATACCAGTCCACTTATGCAATGCAACAATCTTTGGTTTCCATTTACACACACACACACACACACACACACACACACACACACACACACTTTCAACCTTGTGGGTGCAATTTCAACCTTGTATACAGACCTCTATCTTACAAGAATGTAACCAAGACGCTGCAAGATGTGTACACTAGCAGGAAAATGAACTTGGTTCAAAATGGGGAGATTAACAGCCCAATCCTATGCATGTCTATTCAGTCCCATTACTGAATAGACAGTACTCAGTACTCTAAGTCCCATTAGAGAAAAGTGTGGCTAGGATTGGGCTGTCAGACATGGCTTTAGCCTGCTTTGTATAATCCTCAAGGAAATTCTCCTGGTACATGCCTTTTAAAATGAATGATATACTGTGCAGCTCTCATTCATCCCAGTAGGGTTCACTCAGGAGACCTTCCTAATCAATGTATTATTATGACCCAAGACAAAACAGGTGAAGAGCAAATAAAAGGATTTGCAGGCAGCACAGAAGATCTTAATCAACCAATCTTTCTATCTAGACATCCTCTATCTTTCCCTTTGCTGCCTCTATCCCAAGACAAGACCTGGGCGAGAGAGTTGCAAAGGCTCATATCAGCTTCCTCCACCAGTCATTGCTACATCTGGCAAGCAGATCCACCTCTGTTCCAGGCTTTGCTATTATTAGCAACTGACATAGGCCCAAACCCTAATCAACTTTCCAGCACTGACTTATGTGCTGCATCCTGCAGTTGGATGGCAGTCATGAAGGCCTCCTCAAGGGAATGTTTGTTCTCTTACCTCAGAGCAGCATTGCTCTTACCTCAGTGCTGGAAAGTTGGTTAGGATTGCGTCCATATTCCTTTCACTGGGTAAAGTAACGTATGATCTGGTTCATCTTCTCAGTGACCCAGTGAGGTAGAACTTGATTATTCCTGTTTGATATATGACAAACAGGAGGAATTTAAGTTAAAAGAGAGACTAATTTAAGGTCTATCACTATTCGAAAGGGCATAACATGCAGGTTGTTGTTGTTGCTCAGTCGTTAAGTCGTGTCTGACTCTTCGTGACTCCATAGACCACAGCACACCAGGCCCCCCTGTCTACCACTAACTTCCAGAGTTTGTCCAAATTCATGTTCATTGCCTCTGTGACACTATCTAGCCATCTCCCCTTCTCCTTTTGCCTTCAATTTTTCCCAGCATCAGGGTCTTTTCTTAAGGGTCCTCCCTTCTCATGAGATGACCAAAGTATTTAAGCTTCAGCATCTGTCCTTCCAATGAACAGTCAGGGTTGATTTCCTGTAGGACTGACTGATTTGATCTCTTTGCAGTCCATGGGAGTCTCAAAATTTTCTCCAACACCATAATTCAAAAGCATCTATTCTTCTGCGCTCAGCCCTCCTTATGGTTGAGCTCTCACAGCCATACTTTTTACTACTGGGAAAACCAGTACAGACCAGATCTTTGACTACAGGACAATCCATCAATCCTTCTCTCTCCAAGCAACCCCTCCCTTCCCCCTGAGGACTGAAAGAAAGGTGATCACTTTGCATTGGTGAAGGGAGGGGCTGGGTGAAGCAGATGACTGATTGATGGATTGTCTTCTTGACTCTTATCTTACATCACAAAGGTCAGCAAGGTTGTTTTTAAACCACCTGAGCAAAGAAACTTTGTTTTTTACATTGATTTGCTATAATGCCATATAGTGAGTGCTTGAAATGGAACCCACTTGAATAATGAGGCTCAACCTGTATATGGACCTTTGTTCACAAGGTGATGTCTCAGCTTTTCATTAAGTTGTCTAGGTTTACCATAGGTTTCCTCCCAAGAAGCAAGTGTCTTTTAATTTCATGGCTGAAATTTCCGTCTGCAGTGACCAAGAAGACCAAGCAGACCAAGAAGCAGCCCAAGAAGATAAACTCTGCCACAGTGGTAATGAGGCCCAGTACCAGTCTATCTGGTGGTGGTATATGCAGAGGGGTCCACTTGGCCCTCCAATAGGTCTATGCCTATAATATACTCTGGGACCCGCAAAATGAGGACTGTAGCCATAAAGGGGGCAGACTTCCCTATTGCTAAACGCACCTGCGTTTCCGTTGTCACCTCTTCCCCATCACCATATACATTAACGTATCTAATGATTTATTTGGGTCCCCATGTATTAATTTTGCTTCAGATCCTGTATCCATTAAAGCCAGGACAGTTTGGATGTTTCCTCTCGCCCAATAAATTGTTAAAGGGATGTGAGGATGCGGGTCTCCAGGGATGGCCCTCTTCATTGGCCTCACCACTGGAGCCTTGCCTCCCCCCTATTCTAGTGGCTGAGATGCAACCCATCCCAATGTGGTAAGGTCTTCCTCAGACGTAGCGGGGGATACTCTACTTGCTTCAGGTGGCTCTGCTGAGGAATCTGTAGCCATTGCTTGTCTTACTCTGGTTGGGGTTCTCTTAGTGGCCCGTTCCTTCTCCCAGAGTTTATACAGTTCGGATGTGGGCAGGCCATCTATTTTGTCCTTAGGGACCCCCCTGGTCAGTAAGTCGGCCCACATCTTCCATCGGGGAACCTCCAATTTATCTGGAGGTGAGGCTTTCCCCTTTTGATATTTCCCTGTGGGAACCCTCCATTTGGCTTTGGGAGGGGTCGATTCCTCGGATACCTGCCGGGTTTTAGGCCTGGGGGTGCCCTCAACAGGCATGTCTTGCAGCTGTCCTAATAGGAGCACAACCTCCCCTACGTCACGACCTTGCGCTGGCCCTAGTATGGCCACTATGGCACCTTTTAGGTGTGGCGGGGCCCCCCTTACCAGTCGGGCCCTCATCCTAGGTGAGAAGGGCAGAGAATCAGGCCCTGCGAAGCCAGGCACATCCAGGCCTATTTGCATAGCCATGGTGCGCAGCTGTCCCATTGCCTCTTCTATGGTGCACCACCCTGGCAGGTTCTCCTCCCAATCCAAGGGTGAGGGATATTTTGCCTGCATTACCAACCCAACCCAGGCGATCAAAGAGGTAGGTGGACCATGAGCCCCACGTAGATAGTTATTGATCATAATATTCTGTGAAAGGGCCCCTATGGCTTTTAACTCTTCTGGCCTTACCTGGATGGTACCCACCCCTTGGTCATATAAGTGGAGTAACCAGCTACTCAGCTGCTCAGTGGGGCATTGCCTCATATCCTGCGCTATCTCCACTAGTTCTTGTGCAGTATAATCCTGTACGGTCCTCACTGTATGTGCCAGAGCGCCTATGGGACCCTTTGCCTTGTCGGTAATTAAGGGGCATGCCTGTAGCACAGGTTGCGCTACCCTCCTAGGTTCCTCCACATCCAGGCCTACCGAGGCCCTTGGCATCTCTCCCTCTGAGGAGGGAACCACAGGGCCCTTACTACCTTCCCATTCTTCTGCCCCTGACTGAGGTTTAGCCCTTAGTGCTATCAAGCTTTCCATTAATACTTCCCCCAGGCTTTCTGCTACCCTAGCAGCTTGGTGGGCCCAGGCTAAGGCTTCTCTATAGGCTGGATTCTTTTCTTGCTCCATTAGAATCAATTTTTTCAATTTGCTATTTTCTGTTCCTAAAGAGCGTATCTCCACATTTTCAGTAGATGATAAGCTCAACTTCCTTACAGCAAGAATGCCACATTTGACAGCTCCTCCCGTATACCAAACCATCTTGCCCAGAGCCTATCCTATACTGAAGACCATCCATGCCTTCCATAAGGCATCAGGGACATTCATTTCTCTCACCATAAGGGCCTTTGTATTCCACACCCACCAGGTATCCATTCAGCCTGTTTCCCTGGTTTTACACTATGCATGCTGCAGAAAACTATATGCCCTGGGTTTAAACCCCACTCCTGGTACCAATTTGTTGTGCCACAGCTCCTCCCCACTGGGCCTTGTGCCCACTTAAGGCTGATTAATTTCCCTTGTTAAACTCACAAGTGCAGCAAGCAAAAGTCAGAGTCAGGTCCCAGTCCAATAAATGCAGATTGCCAACTCACAGTCCAAAGTCAATATGCCGGGTCACAGTCCAGGTAGGTCAGGTCTCCCTGGGTCAGGGTAGCCTTTGGTCCTTCTGAAGCTGCCTTTTATCCTTGAATGTTTCATAATCCAAAATGCAGCTCAGCTGTGAGCTACCTTGTTAGCCCCTTGTTAAGTCCAAATTAGGCTCAGCTGAGCCATCTCTTCAGTCCATGTCCATTCACAGTTCCATCAAGGTCAAATGAAGCTCAGGTGTCCATCAGAGTCCCATTGGCCTTGATTGATTACAGCTGTGGAGCCAGCCCTGCCCTTCCCAGAGCTGTCAAACAGCTGTCAAAACATGGGATCACTGTCAACACCACATCATCCTCCTGATGATCATCTGATCTTCCATTACACCTTCACACTCATTCTCTGGAAATCTCCAAGGCAAGTACAGGAACCTCAGGTTCACCTTGGGTAGTGAAGACCACATGGTAGAAAGATGGATGCATCATATGTCATGTGACACAATACTCTTTTGTCTCCTAATCTTGCTTTCTCCACATCAGGCAATGTATGAAGAACACCAAATATGTAGAGATGAGGAAGCAATTCTATCCACACTTTCATGGGAGTAAGCCCCATTTACTATAACGGGACTTACTTCTGAGTAGACATGCGTAGGATTGGACTGTAAGTGTCCTGAGAATCATGCTACACTTCCAAAGGCCTTTGTTTACACACACATGCCCTCCCTTGTCACAAGTAGCCCCATTTAACCAAAATCATCCTAGCCCTTCTTGATGGCACCTTTGCCACTTCCCCATGTCCAGCTTCATCTTTTGGGTTCCACTCTCTGTTCTGCAGAATGGAACCCTGGAATTTCAGGGGGCAAGGAAGCAAAGCCTGGAGATGCTCTGTTGTACTGACAGGATTGCGGCACCACAAAGAAGCCACCAAGCTTTTTCCAATACTGCAGCAAGGGATGTGTGTGAGCATGTCTACTCAGCATGTCTACTCAGAAGTAAATCCCATTATAGTCAATGGGACTTACTCCCAGAAAACTGGGGATAGGATTGCAGCCTTAGAGCCCAATCCTATGCCTGTCTACTCCAGTGATTTTCAACCTTTTTCGTCTCATGGCATACTGAAAAGGTACTCAAATTGTCAAGGCACACCATCAGTTTTTGGACAATTAACAAGGCACACCATGCTGTTAGTGGGGGGCGCATATCCCCCAATGGTTCTATTAATAAATGACCCTCCACCAAACTCCCGCGGCACAGTGGTTGAAAATGGCTGGTCTACTCAGAAGTCAGTCCCACTGTAGTCAACGGGGCTTACTCCCAGGAAAGTGTGGCTAGGACTGCAGCCTGTCTGCCTCCCCCCGGAAGGGCGGCCGGGCGGGGTTGCTGGGGAAGATGCTGCTGAGTGCGGCCCCTTTGTCTCCCTGGGAAGAGAGAGGCGTCGTGGCGCGCAGACGGGCCCCTCCGCCCGCTCCTTGCCGGGGTGGCTCTCAAGTCCCTTGTCAATCACGCCGCCCAGGCTCGGCCGCGTCCTCGCCGCCACCCAACAGGTTGGAAAGTCATTAATTACTTAGTCGGCCATGCAGGGCTGCGCCGGGGCGGCTGCTCTTGCCGCGGGGACTTCGCTGCCAGTGCCGCCGCCGCCGCCGCCGCCACCTCCCCGCTGCCACTGCAGCCCATGGAGCACTAGCGCGCACGATGGCCGCGCCTCCCGCCTTCTCCTCCCGCCGGCTTCTTGCCCCGCCGTCGCTGCTCCTGCTGCTCGCTTGTGCCCTCCGCGCTAAGGTAAGGGGGCAGCGGGCGGCTATCGAGGGGCCGTTTCCCGGCGCCAGTGCACGAGCGGCGGTGAGTGCCGCGCCTTTCCCCGGGGAACTCCTCCTGAGGCTCGCTCGCTCCCTGGCTGCGGGAGACCCGACTCAGAGCGAGCTCGTGCGCCTTGCTCCTTCCGTCCCCAGCGCCCACCCCAAGCCCCACATGTCCTGTCTCTCAGGTCCTTTAAAACGGCAGGAAGAGGGGAGCGCAGGCAGCTTTGGAGATGGCCCCCCAGCAATGAAGATGCCCAAGGAATCAGGTGTGCTTTCCAAGCTCTCCTCCCCGGAGGACTTCCCGAGCCCTGTCTCATCGGGACCAGTTCACGGCCCCCTTGACCGTCACACGTGACCCCCAGAACGCCTCTGATCCTGCCCTGCTCCCGCTGAGGCTCAGCACCAGGGTCGCTCCTGTTAACACAGCAGAGAAAGCAGGCAAGAGAGAAAGAAACCGAATGGGCAGTGCAAGGCATCGCATGTGAATTGCAGGCTGGGGGACAGGAAAAAAAAAACTCATTTGGAACCTTATGGGTGAAAACTCCGTAGGCATCACAAAACTAGTGGCTGTTGTTGTCTGGAATGTCTAATATTCCAATTTTAAGTACATTCTGGGGAAGTTTGGACAATTCACAGGCAGAACTGGCACTAGACATTCTGGGAACAATTGTGCTTTCTGTGGCCATACTCTCATTTCATTATGTCCATATGGCACTCAACCTGGTGGCGCAATGTGAGAGGTGCAGCTCAGAATCCTTGGCAGTGTGGCAGAATATGTTGGGTCACACCTGATCTGAGAAGTGTTCCCAGGTGCACTTCTCAGGCAGTGGTGCAGCTCCTTGGAAAGTAAATGATATGCAGTGAGAGCAGTTTGCAATTAATATGTATTAATTGTTATTCTGAAATATCTTTATTATTATATTGATTTATATCCCACCTTTTTGCCCCATGGGCACACAAGGTGGCCTACAACAATTAAAAATACAAAATTAACAATTAAAAACAATAATTAAAACAGTTTTCAAATAATTATTTTAGGATCAGGGCACTGGACTGTTCCAAAGCGGTTAGTTATTTCACATGCACCAGCTGTGTTCTGCTATTGTATAGACGTTTTACTCTCCTTTCCTTGTGCTGTGTGTGTGTTTTAAACCCCAGCAAAATGTGTAGCTGAAGGTTCCATTTATTCATTCTTGTGTCCTGCTCTCCTGTCTTCAGGGCATTTTTAAAGTGAACTTCTGGCCTAACTACCCCCTCCCCTGTCCCATTTTACCATTCACCACAGGTGGGCAATTCACTTGGTGTTTTGTGAGGGAGGCAAAGACACACCTTCTGACCTGACAGAAGCTCTAATTAGAGCTCTGGGCTCTTTAATAATCCCTGTCTCCCTGCAGCTGTGAAAAGCCCACTGTCAAATCCTCATTATTACAGAACTCTCATTCACAGGCAGAGCCAGCAAGCACTACCTCTGTCATTATAAAATGAAGGAGGCCACAGAAATAGGCTAACTTCAATCAGCTTCCTGAGCCTCCCAGTTTTCAAGGGTCACTGAACCCATTGTGGTCTGTTTCTTAGAGGCACTGAGGAAATGGCAGAGGGTTTCCTCATTGTAAGTAGCCAGGGGAACACATTACGCCCCCCCCCCTTCAGGATGGGGAAGTTTGTCCCAAAGGAGGCCAGGCTGCAACATTCTGTTACAGCACTGTATTTCAAACTTCTGACAGCTGAGACACATTATTTTTTTGGTAAGTTAAGACTGGTGACTCCCTTCACTATTACACTCCAAAAGATTTACTTGGCTCTGGTCTTGTCTTCCCAAGTGTATAGTTTGTAATGCCCATGTTGAAGTATGACAGAACCATCTGCCCTCAATGGAGGTGGTCCACTGCTTCTCTTTTTGCCCAGTCCTATTGGTTACTGGAGCTGGTGCAGTGTGCACTCTGCTGGCACAGGCCACCACAAAAGTGCCACTAAGTACTTTGCAATGGTTTGTAGCACTGGTGGGAAGGCCAGAGCCTTCCAGTTGGCATGGCACATGGAGCTGCACCTGCTGGAGCAGGTTAAGTCCAGAACTGTGCAGCACAGGGGTGCGGGAAGGGTGGAAAGAGGGTACAGCAGGGCAAGGGAGGTCAGTGACGGGGGCAAGGGGGGTGGGATTGGTGTCAGCAGTGCACATGAATCCTATCCCCCTTCCTGGGCCTGATCTATCAACACATATCAATGTGGACTTGTACCAGCTATATAGTGCAGGTTCAAGTTGACCTGTTGCACTTGCTGGGGCTTACTCCAGGGCAAAGGAATACACATTCCCTTTCCTCAAGGAGACCTCCAGCATGCAAAATTCCCCACAGGATGCCTTGGAAGCCACGCTGGCGCCACCACACTGGCGCGAGGGAGCTTGGGTAGGGTTGGGCTGTAAGTGAGCTCACTCATACATGGTGACTTCTTCTGAGGGTAGGTAATTGTGATGCACCATTCCTGATGCAGAAATGGTACAAAGTTACCTACCCTCATAGGAAATTAGACCATTTGTCCATCTATGACACTGTCTGGTAGTGGCTGTTAACAACCCCATTGGTCCTTAAGCATCCCAATATTATAGTGGTGGCATGAAGAACTCCTCTCCTCTGTCTCATGACCAGTTGCTGGCAGAGAGGAGGGGTGTAGCTATGTGTGCACATAAAGAGGACACATGCATGTGCCCCCAAATACTAGCACCAACACTGAGGGAAGATGCATGTCTTCAGAATCTCAGGGCTGTGTAGCAAGGAACAGTGATTGGTCATGGCTCCTTTAGTGTATATTTCGAAATATACATTTCCACTTCATGGGTTTACTATACCAAACACTGATGGATCACTGGTGTATTCCAATTGCTATGTATTATTATGTATGTATGATCAAGTAGTGAAGTCTGGGTTGCTCATCCAGCCTCCGGCTCTTAGGTCGCAGTCCTAACCCCTTATGTCAGTGCTTTCCAGCACTGGCATAGCAGTACCAATGGAACATGTGCTGCATCCTGCAGTTGGGTGTCACCCACGGAGGCCTCCTCAAAGTAAGGGAATGTTTGTTTCCTTACCTCGGAGCTGCATTGCCCTTAGGTCGGTGCTGGAAAGCACTGACGTGGGGGTTAGGATTGTGTCCTAAGGCTACAATCTTAACCACACTTTCCTGAGAGTAAGCCCCATTGAACAAAATAGGACTTACTTCTGAGTAGACCTGGTTAGGATTGTGCCCCTGATCTTGTAAATAGCTGACCAAATGCCACCCTTATCCATTGAATGTATGACAAGCCCATACTGATTGCCAAACAAGTTACCAAGATAAGAGCATTCTCCCTGTGAGGTTACTAGTTGTATAAACCTTCTGAACAATAAGGAGGATTTCACCATTTATCAGGTATGTGTAATAAAATCTGTATGGGTATATTATTGAGGAAACTGGTCATGAAAGGACTGATTATTTCAGAAAAATAATTTCTCATTAAAAGAGAGTGTTTTCCCTTCACTCCCCACAATTTAGATTTTTTTTAAAAAGATACTTAGGGCATAATCTTAACCAACTTACGAGCACTGACATAGCTATGTCAGTGTGGCACGTATTGCATCCTGCAGTGAGGAGGAAGTCAAGGGGGCCTCCTCAAGATAAGGGCATGTTTGTTACCTTACCTTGGGATTGCATTGCAGCTAAGCCAGTGCTGAAAAGTTGGTTAGGATTGTGCCCTTAGTGTGTGATAATACAATATATGGGTATGTGAAAAGCTGTAGGGAAGTGTAGTTAAGAGAAAGCAAGTTAACTGAGATGAGGCTGAAGTTCTCAAGCTAACCATTCCCTGTTTCTGTCAGGACAGTAGTGAGGCAGCAGAAGGAACTTGGAATGAAGAGATCACCAAATGGTGGGGGGAATGGAGCTCTTGGTCCACATGCTCCCGTACCTGTGGAGGGGGTGTGATGTCCCGGGAGAGGCACTGCTTACAACAGAGGTAAGTTATTTAGCAGGACCAGCTGACATGATTTTTGGTGACTCATATCTAACAAAATCTTTGCTAGCAGAGTGTTTGTATAATAGATTGGAGCTACTTTTGAAAAAAAAAGGGGAGAACAGCTTATTTTGGACACTCATTTGACAAAAATGTTTTTGTTTTGTATTTTGTATGTTGTTACTGTCAGAAGACCTGATGATACTTCTAAATAATATTCAAGTTTGCAAACTTGAGGAGGGAATTGAGAATGTGCAGTGCTTTTTTTGTAAATAAAAAGGTGCAGGAACTCACAACTTGTTAATCTTTATTTATTTATTTATTTATTTATTTATTTATTTATTTATTTATTTATAAACCATTTTTTATTGGAGAAATAAAATATTTTTTATGTGCTTCCCCCCTAAAGATGAACTTACTTCTGAGTAGACATGCATAGGATTGGGCTGTCAATCTCCACATCCCCTTCCCCCTAGCTATTTTTTCTACACAAAAAATATTTTTTCTACAGGTGCACTTGTAGCGTGTAGTATGTAGTGTGGCACTACTTCGAGGAGAGGAAGCAGTGAATGGATTCCAAAAAATGGCTTACATGAGTTCCATGTAATAAAATTACTCTAAGCAACTGTGGGAGTAAGAACAAAAAAGGAATTCTTACACGAGAGGGGTCCTTAGGTGCACATAGAAACAGCTACGTTTGCAAACAAGCGATTAAATATGGTTTAATTCAGGTATCAGAATACTCTGTGTCTTTGGGAAGGCACTTGGCATGCAATTGTATGTTCTCTGCTGCCCTGAGCAGCTGCTGTGCATTGCTGGAGAAGAGCTGCAAACGCTGGCTGGCGGAGGGCATGCTTGTGGGGGAAGGATGAGGAGGATCTCTGGCAAGGCTGGACAGCATGTTGTACACACGTAGAATCCCTTTTCACCTGCCCTTAGCATGTGAAAACGGGTGCAGATATATATCTCTGCCAGGATTAAGAGCCCAATCCTAGGTATGTCTACTCTGAAGTAAGTCTCGTTCTAGTCAATGGAGCTTACTCCCAGGAAAGTGCCTAGGATTGCAGCCTAATCCTATGCATGTCTCCTCAGAAGTCCACTTTAGTGAATGGGGCTTACTGTGGATAGGGTGGCAGCCTCAGGGCCCAATCCTGTGCCTGTCTACTCAGAAGTCAGTCCCATTAGAGGCAGTGGGGCTTCCTCCCAGGAAAGTGTGGAGAGTACTGCAGCCTCAGAGCCCTTCCTCTGCCTGTCTACTCAGGCTGCAAGGCTATGACACTTTCCTGGGAGTAAGCCCCATTGAACACAATGGAACTTACTTCTGAGTAGACATGCTTGGGCTCTCAGGCTGCAAGGCTATGCACCCTTTCCCAGGAGCAAGTCCCATTGAGCACAATGAGACATACTTCTGAGTAGACACGCCTAGGCTCGTGCTGCAGATTGGCACGGGGCTGCACCAGCCAGCTTCCTTCCCCTCCTCCTCCACCAAGCCAGTACCTGGGCATTCCGTGGGTGCCTCAGCCCGTCTCCCTGGTTGGCTGGCTGGCTGGCTGTCCGTCCTCCTCCTCAGCGTCGGCGCATGTCCCCCCGCACCCTCCACCAGCTTGGAAGCTGCACTGGGAAGCAGAGCGCAGGGGGAGGGGAGGCAGGCTGTGCTCAGGCGAGAGCTTGGAGATGGGGCAGGAGGGGGTCGTTGTGCAGTCAGGCAGGGGCCACGTGCCCGCCTACCCTGCACCCCCCAGCACCCACCCAGCAAATGCCTCTATTTTGCTTCCCCCCTCCTGGAATGCCTCCAAAGGGGAGGGGCCCCTGCAAAAAGGTGCCGGAACTCCGTCCCCCCGCGTTCCATTAGAAAAAAAGCCCTGAGAATGTGGACATACACTCTGAGTGTTTCCCCTACCTCGCCACGCCAAAGTTGTATTTTGAATTCCATTGAGACCTAGAGTTCAAATTTCTAGCTCTGAAAATGTTAAAAACTTCATTACTGTATTTCAGGTTTGGTGAACATTTGTTTCAGTTCAATGATTCAGGTCTCCCTGAATCACTGAATCACTTGTTTCAGGTCTCAGTAATTCAGAGCCCAATCCTATGCATATCTACTTAGAAATAAGCCCCATTATAGTAAATAGGGCTTACTCCAAGGTAAGTGTGGGTAGAATTGCAGTTTTAGGGCCCAATCCTATCCAATTTTCCAGCACAGCTGCACTTGCAATGCAGCCCCAAGGTAAAGGAACAAATGTTCCCATATCTTAAGGAGGCCTCTGTGATTGCTGCCCCACCACAAGCTGCAGTGCTTGCTCCATTGGCACAGCTGCACCAGCACTGGAAAATTGAATAGGATTGGCCTGTTGGTCTGGATTGAATAGGATTGGTCTGTAAAATCAGATACTGTATATAGGGAAGTGACAGGAATCCTCTTTGTTCTAGCCCCCATCATTTATTAATGTTCTGTATGATTCTCAAATTTTGTCACAACAAATGTTCCAAGTGAAGGAACCAGCTGTTTGAACCTTTTCAGTTGTGTTAAAAGAAAAAAGTCTAAGAACAGGGTAACAGGACAGTGGCCTTGGATGGGACTGGGAACTACTAGAAGGCTGGGCTAGCTGCCTGAGGGATATTCCATGCTCTTCCTTTGAAGATTCAGCTTCTAACAATAATACAAGTAGGTTTATAGTTCTTTAATGTCTTGTAGCAAGGAAAAACATGCCAGCAGTATTTTACGTAATTTGCCCAACAAGTCATGCAGCAGGATGATTGACAACTGCTTCGACGTTTCATAATGTTAATTAAGTTAATAGTTAATATTAGTTAATAATAGTTAATATTTAGTACAAATCAGTTATTTTAATGTAGACACAATAGACCATATACTTAGGTCCATTATACAATTCCCGCACCACAGCAAGGTTTCTTACCATAAACTTGGGAATGACCAATAAACATTTGCTCAGATCACTAGTCGCTCCTGAAAAGCACCAAGTTTGAGACAGTGTGACAGTCCTCTTTAAGGTATTTGATCCTCATCAATTTCCTTCACATCTGCAAATCACCATTTGACACTACAATCTGTTTAATTCATAAAATGTGCTAAACACATTTTTACCTCAAAGGCACTCAAGGTGACTCACCATTTCTTACAGAAAAAAATCAACTTTTTTGTCTAGCTTTCCTGTTTAGGCTGCTGCAGGAGATTTTTACTTGGCATAGGTATGGTCTTTATGAGCTTCCTGTATTCATCACAACAGAACTTAGAGCTCACCTTGCTTTCCACATTGCAGTAAGAGCAGGAGGTGAGGGGACCCCCCCCCCCAAAGGGAAACATTTGAGAAACTATGAATGCTAGATAAATAGCATTTATCATAAATCTATGATATTTTTAGTGCTCTTTGAAATGCCCCTGGGCCTGTTTATAGATCTGATCTTATTTAGTTATTTAGTTTCCAGCATGAACAAAGAGGGTGGTCAATTCGTTTTTTTGAAAGGGGACATTCTTTCAGTAGAACACAATTTCCCATCAAAACTGAAGAGAGACAAAAATGATGTCACAAGATGTCACTACCCTGATTCTCCCGGAGGTCATGGCTTGCTTAGTTGTACCCTGTTTCAGCTTCTGTAAAGACTAGGAGCCTACACAGTAGCTGGGATGGGGTACGGCCATGAATGGTAGATTTTTATTGCTAGCATAAATAGCATAAATCATGATAAATAGCTTTCATGATAAATGCTATTTTATAGCATTTGTATAAATAGCATAAATCATAAATAGTATTTATCATGAATGTATAAATAGTATAAATAATGATATCTATTGCTAGCATAATACCATAAATCATGAATGCTAGATAAATAGCTGAAGCTGATGTTGCCACTGCAGTAGAATCAAAGAAAAAAAATACATATGGCAGGCAGCAGAGATTCACACCGAGGCTGCAGTCTTAAACACAGTTATAGTGCCATTCTGTACGTGTTTACTTGAAAACTATGTTTTCACTATGTTCAAGGGGGGCTTACTGTCAGGTCTTTATAGGACTGTAATTCAAGAAGGTAAATCTCATTAAACACTTGGGAACTTACTTCTAAGCAAACATGTACAGGATTGCCCTGTAAGACATACTCCTCTTCACCTGGCTCAGCTTCACTCACTTCCTCTGCATTTGCACCCTTACCCTTTCTATATTGTTGTATTGCCATGACTTCTACCGACTTTTCATCCCCCTGCCAGAGGTAAGGCAGCTATCATCTTGAGCCATTTCTCTGACTGAATTGTGTGTGTGCACACAAGGATGATGACAGAATTTGTTCTCATGAATTCCAGCAGCTCTCTCATCCTCAATCTGCCCACAACAATTCCCCCTGCAAGGTTCTGCAGAAACCCCTACCTCCTCTCAAAGGGTTGAATGCGACCCCTGGAGAGGCACTTCTTTCAACCTGCTGCTCCAGATCGCACAATGCTAATGAGAGCTGGCATCCAATCGCTCACTATGCTATGCTTATCCCTCCCCTTAAACTGCACTTCTTTCTATTCTGCATGAACGCACTTCTGAGCAGAGGAAGCCTGAACAAGGTCCCCCCTTCCTTTCCTCTTTCCTTCCGTCAAAAGGAGAAGGGGGAAAGTTTCTCCTTTTATGTGGGCTGACTGGCTGGATAATTAGGGTCCGGATATGCTGCGGTACCTTCCGCCTGGAATTAGCAATGATTCTCAAACATACTTTGAAATACTCTGTGCTGTTAACAAGGCATGCCAGTACCTGTATTTTAAAACAAGGCAGAACTATGGCTTATAGTTCTGGTTACTCTGTCTTTAAATTTATATAGGAGCCAGAGTATCTCAAGAGCATTAGCTAAAGGGAGGGGAGACGATTACAGCTTTGCCCATTAAAGTCTCATCTAGCCCTTGTCTTGGAGCCATTGAAAACGTCACACAAGCTGAGATCCTGAAGAAGATCTCCCAGTCACTTCATGGTCTATGCCCTGTATTAACCTAGGGAGCTCTCCTGAGTTCCTATCCCTCATATAGTAGTTTTCCGGCATTTAGGATGTGTCCTTTTTGTTTTGGTTTTGCATGTGAAATTAAACCCATTTCTGTCCAGCCTACATGTGTACGCATTTGACCCCTGTTGCGTATATGCAGTGTTGAGCAGAAATTGCTTAAGGTAACACAAGGCGTGCACATGTGCTGATTGGGGTGTCTTAATTCTGATATAAAGGCACTCTTCATTTTCTCAGAGGCACTCTGAACATTTAGCATTTAACATGTTTCAGGACAGGCTTGAATTCAAGAATGAATGGTTTCAAGACTGTAGTGATTTCCAGCTCAGAATAAGCTTGGAGGTAAAGCTCCTAATGTCTGTCTCAAGTATGGGAAGTGATGCTTCTCTTCTCATTACTTTGTTATGTCTTATACCAATGAAAAAACTTAAAGGAGAGTAACAGAAGTTGGCAAAGATGTGGTGAGGGGTTTTATGCCCTCCAAAGAAAAGTAGCTTACAGGACACCTGAGCAGTCTGAATCAGAAGTTTTGTGAATACAAGCTGTGATTCTACCCATAATAATAATAATAATAATAATAATAATAATAATAATAATAATAATAATAATTAATAATACAGGTATTTATATACCGCCTTTCTTGGTCTTTATTTAAGACTTTATTCAAGGTGGTTTACATAGGCAGGCTTTATTTAAATCCCTGATTAAATAGGGATTTTTACAATTTGAAAGAAGGTTCTTTCTTTCAAGAACCACTACATTCAGGTGTTTCATTCCGATCTGGCTTCACATTCTGGCCTCCATCCTCCCATGCTCAGAGCAGATGGAATAACTCTGCTCAGCTTGTCAGCTGCTTCAAGGTCGCACGGTGCTGGTGGTCTCGAACTGGCGACCTTTGGATGTTATCTTCAGGCAAATGGAGGCTCTACCCTCTAGACCAGACCTCCTGCCCAAGCAAGTTTCTTTTTTCTTTCTAGGCTACAAGGGGTATCCCGGAGGACAAACAGTACCATGTGTGTGGGCCACTCCAAGCACTACCAATTGTGCCAGCAACAGGTAAAGTTGGCTTACAGACTCTCAGGAAGACCATGAAAAATGATGTTTCCGTAGGCTACTGTGAGCAGAGTAGAGTTCAATTGACTGATCATCATCACCATCTGTACAGTGGCATTAATGGATATAGCACTTGAGAACGCATAGCATGGGTTACCCTAACCCATGTAGACCGATCCCTAAGTCAATCCCATTTCGCTGTCCTGTATCTGTAATAAATAAATAAACACTTTTAAAAAAAGAGAATGCATAGCATGGGGTGGCCAGAACTGTAATTCAAAGTTTTATATTTTTCAGAGAGATATTGCCATGCTTGTGAATAGTTCAGTTTACTTCATATGTGGTTAGTGGAAGGAACCCTTTCAGTTTAAGAAGTATATTTTAGAAGGGGTGGGGGCCGAGTTCCAACAGTGTTGAAAAATAATGGGTTAGTAGATATTCTCTTGCATGGACTAAGGCAGGGGTGCCCAAACCCCGGCCCTGGGGCCACTTGCAGCCCTCAAGGACTCTCAATGCGGCCCTCAGGGACACGCCAGTCTCCAATGAATCTCTGCCCCTCTGGTTACTTGCTGGAGCCTGCACTGGCTCGATGCAACTGCTCTCAGCATGAGGGCGACTGTTTGACCTCTCACATTGGCTGTGGGATGAGGGCTCCCTCCACTGCTTGCACTTTAATGTCTGTGATGCAGCAGCAGCAGCAAAGAAAAAGTCAGCCTTGCTTTGTGCAAGGCCTTCTATAGGTCTTGAGCTATTGCAAGACCTTCATTCATTCATATAAGTTCCACCTCTAGTATATTAATTTATGTAAACTTATGTAAATTTATTCAAATTTTAAATGTAAATTAATTCTTCCCCCCCCCCCCGGCCCCTGACACAGTGTCAGAGAGATGATGTGGCCCTTCTGCCAAAAACTTTGGACACCCCTGGACTAAGGCAGTGGTTCCCAAACTTCTTAGCACTGGGACCCACTTCTTTAAATGACATTCTATCGCAGCCCACTAGACAAAAGGAAGAAAAAAAGATATAGAAATAAATAATATTTTTATTTATTATTAACATTAATTATCAATAATTAGGGTTCTGTGTTCCCGAGGCTGCTAGAGATGTTACATATAATGTGTATGTCAACATTTGCTAGACTCTCTCTAGAAATGGAGTTCAAAGACAGTTTCCCCAAATCTTTACAGTCATTCCAGGATACCCAGAAGGCTGAACTAGGGAGCAAGATGTGCAGTTAGGGACGTCCAAGCAGGCAAAATGCTGATACTGGGTTCACATGTGATCTATCACATGAGAGCCAGGCTGATGTGAGAGCCAGGCTGGTGTAATGGTTTGGGAGGTGGACTTGGACCTGGAAGATCCAGGTTTAAATCCCCCCTCAGCCACAAAGCTTCCTGGGTGACCTTGGGCCAGTCACTTTCTCTTAGCCTCACCTACCTCACAGGGTTGTTGTGAGGACAAAAGGAGGGGAGCAGCTGTGTACACCACCCTGAGCTCTTTGGAGGAAGGGTGGTATAAAAATGTGAAAAATAAATATAAATAAATAAATCTATGGCACACTAATTACTAAATAAAATCAGAAAATGTGACATTTTAATTTGGGAGCATTAAGATTACCTCATACCACAGGTTAGCATTCCAGCTAATAATTTTCTTCTGTAAACTAAGCAAGGGTACTTGCAAAGTTGTGTTTTTCTTTTAAGTTTCAAAAACTTTTCATGACCCACCAATAATAAACTCTCAGCCTACTGGTGGGTCCTGACCCACAGTTTGAGAAATACTGGTTTAAATAAATATGGAGCATTTGAATAGGATACTTAACTCTTTCTGTCTGCAAGTACTGTTCTTCAGTTGCAGCTGTCCGATATCCATGTGTTTTGATTCCTCTGAGGAGGTGAGACAATGCCCTTAATTGTCTGCCTGGGTAGCCCTCCTTCACCAGAGCTTGTCCTCCCCTGGTTTTCAGACAGAGAGGCCAGGGGAGGCAGTGGTGCACCCATGGCACTTCACCCCCCAGGCAGGGAGAGTTGTCTCTCTATGCAACACATTAAATGGCTCCATTCTATGCATGCTGACTCAGAAGTCCCCATGCATTCAATGGGGTTTATTCCCAGGAAAATGTGTATAGGATGTCATGTAGTGGCAGGGTGTGAATGAAAATTAGGCTAGAAAGGAGAATGATGACAGCAAATCAGTATGTTCTCCAGTGCCTTGCAGAGTCCATCTAATCTCTTTTTACATTCTTATAAAAGCATTATTTTTGGAATTGAAATCTCTTTGTTTTTCTGGGCATGTTGAGAGGAAAGCCAAACAGATGATAAGCTGAAGTTTCTTTTCTCTCTAGCTTTGCCCTGCCAATTCAGCCAGCTTCAAACAGCACCAGTGCGCCAGTTTCAACGCCAAGGCCTTTGGAAAGCATTATTATCACTGGATGCCTCTTTATCCAGGTTTGCCTTTGCTATCATTCCTCAGCAGGAGCTGTTGATCAAGGGTTAGAGGAATGGACACTGTTCTGGATGCTAGACATCCTATTAGTTGGTTAGGAGGCCCTCAAAACCCACTGTTCTGGCCATTACCAACTCATACGCTTCAGCCTCAGCTAACCATTTTGTTGGTTGCAAATGAGAAAAATGTTGTAGAAGTTAAGGAACTACACAAAGAGTTTCTTTCTCCCCACCTATACTGGTTTTATAGAAACTGGGATTTTTTTTGCTTTATCAAAAGCCAATTTCCCTGTTAGCAATTCCCTGTTATAATTTTCCCTGTTAGCAATTCCAATCACCTCACAAAGGTGCAGTACACAGAATGAAGGAATGATATTTTCATCCATTTCAATCTGTAGGGCAGATATGGCCATTGTATTTCCTTACTTGATATCAATGAGATACCTGGAATTTTCTTGGGTGGATGGCACTGATATTTAAATCATTTTATAAACTTTAGCATCAGCTTGCGTACAGATTCTGAAAACTGCCAGCATCCATTCATTGATTTCTAGAAAATACTTCTGTCCCACCTTTCCCTTATCCTTAAAGCCTCATGTCCTTGCCTGTTTCCACTTCTCTTGTGTCTTGCCGTAGATGATTATACCAGCATCTCCAACAAGCCATGTGATCTCCAATGCACCACCAGAAATGGAGAAAGACAGATGATGACACGAGCCCAGGATGGCACCTCATGCAAAGACAGGACCTACCAAGGGGTCTGCATCAATGGGAAGTGTGAGGTAAGACATTGGAAAGAGGAGCTAGTTCAACCGATAGGAGTTTTGCCTTTGTCTATTAGAAACAGGATGGAACTTACAACTGGGGTGTGTAGATTTGACTCTGTAAAACCACTGGCCAGGACGGAAACCTAGTTAAGACCATAGCATTTGTCTTGCAAGATCAGACCAAATAGCCTTAGACCAGCATCCTGTTTCCAACAGAGGCCAGCCAGATTCTTTCAGGAAGTCCACAAGCATTCCTGAAAGCAGTAGCTCTTTTTGCACCCATCTCTCCCGCAAGTATTATTCACAGTTACAATCATAGGCATAAGTAAGTCATATCATATCAATCATAGGCATAAGGCAGAAGTAAGTCCATTTATTTCAATGGGGGTTTCTCCCAGTTATGTGTGTATGATTGCAGCCAATGAACACAGAATCTAAGAACCAACAGCCACCCTGTATCCATGTATATGTCTAATTCTTTGTAAAAACAGTGTAAGGTAGTAGCCATCTGCACATTTTGTGACAGCAAAATTAATAATTAGTTGTTACAATATAGTAGTTGGCAGCCTTCAGTCTCGAAAGACTATGGTATCGCGCTCTGAAAGGTGGTTCTGGAACAGCGTCTAGTGTGGCTGAAAAGGCCGATTCGGGAGTGAAGTTACAATATAACATTGGTTATAATGTGAAATAGAGCTTCATTTTGCCTATCCTGGCTTGATTTTTCAATATCAGTGATTTTGATGTGATTTTGATATTGGGACAGATTAGTCTCCCAGTCCACTACTCACACTCTGCATTTTTTTAATACACTTTGTTATGCTTCCTGTTGGAATTGGAAGTTGGAATTGTAGGCACACCTTCCTGGGAGAAAGCCCTGGGACTTATTCTCAAGTAAACATGCACAGGATCACAGCACAAGTCATTCTGACAGCCAAGGAATGAATGCAAGCAAATACAGTTACATGCTGGGATTTAGTTTCAGTTGGGAAGCAAGCTTAGGGATGCTGATTGGAAAGCTCACAGGTAGTATTTAGGGGGTACAAGTTGACTCTGTTGATTAAGAAAGATTTCAAGCTCTAAGCCTGCTTCTTTTTTCTTTCTCAGCCAATAGGGTGTGATGGTAGCCTCTATTCTTCCCAGGTGATGGATCGCTGCCGGGTATGTGGAGGAGATGGAAGCACTTGCTACCGGGTCTCAGGCAGCTTCCGAAAAGGGATCTCACAGTTAGGTACATTTTGCTAACTGCCACTTGAGCTATTTTTCTTTGCTGCTTTCTGGCAATAAATTCAAGGCTTGCAAAATAGCCTCTTGGGTTATTGTAGTGGCAGTCTCCCAAACCTGATGTCAAAATCCAAAGCAAGCCTGAGTTTGAAGGATGGCTTGAAGCTTTAATACAATGCACCTGGGTGCTCCTGAGTCTATTTGCTGCCTTTGTGCAAGAAGCTGTAGGACTGAACTGGGAAATGATGTGGTCCAAGGGAAGAACAATATATTTTGTACTAAACCTGAATAGCCAAATTCTGGTGGTTTAGTGGACTTAAAACAGTGTTTAACTCTTCCACAGCCTGCCACTTTTGTGGTGAACATTTGCTTCCTTCCCAGGCACTCCCTAACCTTTTCATTGGGTTCCAGTTTCATGCTTACCCTTGTCCAGAACCCCATGAGGAGAAAAAATAGGAGGGAAATTTTCAATGAAAAAAGGAGAAATCAATACATGAGTGTTTTTAGCTTTTAGTTTGCTAGCTACACCATTGCTGCTGTCAGCTTGTCAGTTGCAGCTTCATGACCCACCAACAATCAGGTCGTAACCCACCAAGTGGGCTGCAACCCACAGTTTGAGAAATCCTGCCCTATTGCATGTAAGCTCTGTGACACACCAAGGAGTTCCTCCATGTAATGGATGAAGTGGCCCAAATGCATTCAGCTAAATAACTCCTGTGACAAAATTGAAAATAAGAAACTGCTTTGCAGAATATTGTCAATGCCATTTCATCCGATTCTAGTTTCTGATTTTTTTTTAAATTTGTTTCCTGTTTCCCAGGATATGTTTTCATCACCAACATCCCTGCAGGTGCTACAGACATTCTCATTATTGAGCGAAGGAAAACAGAGAACATTCTGGGTAAGCAACAGAAAAAGATGGTCCCTAGGGGCAAATTTGTCTCACAGTGGAAAGAAGTGAGCACTCAACTAACATAATTATAGAGTGTGTACATGCACTCAAAGGAGTATTCAGAAGATCACACTATTATTCCGTGTCAAGCTGTTCAGCGTAAAACTATTTCTTGGTTCCACCTTCAGAGTAATAGTACTGCAATTATGAAGCCTTTTATCTAGAGCAGGGGTGCCCAAGCCCCAGCCCTGGGGCCGCTTGCAGCCCTCGAGGCCTCTCAATGCGGCCTCAGGGAACCCCCAGTCTCCAATGAGCCTTTGGCCCTTCAGATATTTGTTGGAGCCCACACTGGCCCAATGCAACTGCTCTCAGCTTGAGGGCGACTGTTTGACCTCTTGCGTGAGCTGTGGGATTAGGGCTTCCTCCACTGCTTGCTTTTTCATGTCTGTGATGCAGTAGCAGCAGCAAGGAAAGGGCCAGTCCTGCTTTGTGCAAGGCCTTGTATAGGCCTTGAGCTATTGCAAGACCTTCATTCATTCATATATGTTCATCTTTAATATATTCACTTATGCAAACTTATGTAAATTTATTCAAATTTTAAATGTAAATTAATTCTTTTTATCCCCGGCCCCAACACAGTGTCAGAGAGCTGATGTGGCCCTCCTGCCAAAAACTTTGGACACCCCTGATCTAGAGCTTTCAAAAACTACAAATGAACTGCTCCTGAATGTGCTACAGCTACCTTCTAATTCAGAGAGGCATCTTTGTGAAACCCTTTCAACACATGCTAGTATGGATTGGTTTCTCAGTTCAAATAGATTAAATTGGTACTTTTTAATAATCCCTAACTGGTTAAGGACTGTGTCCAGACTAGGCCTTTACAAGAACTGTGTCCAAACTAGGCATTTACAACAACTGTATATATGTCTAGGGCACACTTACATAAGTGCACCCAGACTCTGCAGGGCATATAACCCTTTGATTCCCCCTTTGTGGAGATGTGTCAGAGGTTCATGCAAGCTTTTAACAAAAATGTTAACACAGATTATAGCTCAGTAGTAGAACATGTGCCCTGCTTACAGAAGGTCCCAGATACCATCTCCAATGTCTTTAGTTCCAAAGCCTAGGAAAGATGGAACAATGGGCTGGCTCAGTGTAAAGTAGCTAATATGCCAGTTTGTGCATGGGATGGTAGATCCATGCTTGCAAATGTTTTGCATAAACATAGCCCCACTCTTGCCTTCTTGCAATGGTTACTGTCCATAGAAGCAGTTCCATGATTGCCAAGCATTGCATATGGCTTGTGCAGTGATCCAAAGTTGCTCTGTTCATAACAGGGTTATGGTCAGTGTTTCTCTTGACTGTCCGTGTAGTACTCCCAAGTAGAAGAATAAGCCTGCACAATGGGATAAGTGTCTTTGATCAGCAACTAATTTATAACTGGGGCCAAAATTTGATTGAGCTAATCCCTATTGACTATTGGCAAGCAATATTTGATTGATTGAGCTAATCCCTCTTGGCAAGCAATATTGGCTCTGCCAATATTGACACCTTCCTGCAAGAGTCACAGTGCAATGTGTGCTTGTCAGCCACAATGCAGGAGACCTTTTGCCTGCATTTTGGCTCATGGGTGGGAGAGCAGTTGAGACACAGCACTGCCAGCGTTGCTGTATAAAGTCCCTTCTCTCCAACAGCACCTTTCCCTGCAGTCACAGCACACAGGAAAGAGAATTGTGGTGATCTTCGGTCCTTCCACTCCATTCTGGTTGCTGTAGTCCTTCCTGGGCGCTTCCTTTCTGCTTTTTGATGGGCAACTCGCTGGAGGTGGAAACAGAACAGGTGGAAGCAGAACAGAACTTCATGCCACCCAGGCTCAGAAGGATTTCTGCATCCACCTCTCTCCAGCAAACAGCTTGCTTCCTGTGCATCTCCCCACAGTTGTTCACTTGAGGGGGGGGGGAGGCAGAGTAAGAAAGAGCTTAAGGAGGCTTTTGGCTGCACCTCTGCTCATGCAGGAGAATGGACATGTCCAACAGGCATGGTCCTGGAGATCAAGAGCTGTACTGGGAGCAGTTGAGAAGCCCCTTGGACTGCACAGAGTCCTTGGAGTTCCAGTTGCTTATCTCCAGATTAACATCCACATGCAAGATACTTCTTTATCTTTCATTCCCCCCTCTATCTGTTTGGTAGCACTAGCTGATGAATCTGGGCACTTCTTCTTCAATGGGAACTCTGCTATTGACAATCCACAGAACTTCAGGGTGGCCGGCACTGTGTTCAAATACCGCCGGCCTTCCAATCTCCATGCTGATGGCCTGGAGTACATTATCGCACAGGGACCCACCAACCAGTCTCTCAATGCCATGGTAAGTAAGGGAAGCTGTAGAACAATTGCTTTCATGATTGTCTCTTTCTATGAAACCCAAGACTGCAGCTACACATTCAAAGAGAGTCAGGTATCTATAATTTATAATCTGGGTTGAGGAGTTCTTTAGTCTCATTGTTTTAAGTGGAGTGAATATGATTAAATCATATAGGAGGGAGGAGGGATTAAATCATATGGGCAGGAGGTCTGGTCTAGAGGGTAGAGCCTCCGTCTGCCTGAAGATAACATCCACAAGGTTGCCAGTTCGAGGCCACCGGCACCATGCGACCTTGGAGCAGCTGACAAACTGAAGCCGAGCAATTCCATCTGCTCGGAGCATGGGAGGATGGAGGCCAGAATGTGAAGCCAGATCGGAATGAAACACCTTGAATGTAGTAGTTCTTGAAAGAAAGAACCTTCTTTGAAATTGTAAAAATCCCGATTTACATAAAGCCTGCCTATGTAAACCGCCTTGAATAAAGTCTTGAATAAAGACCAAGAAAGGCGGTATATAAATACCTGTTGTTGTTGTTGTTGTTGTTGTTATTATTATTATTATTATTATTATTATTATTATTAATCCCAAACTCAGTGACTTGTGGTTGAAGTTGTGAGTTCTGACACCTGTGTGCTAGGATAGCAACTCCTAGGAGAACAACCAGCTTTGGACAGTAGATGGAGTGTGCCAGACCTCATTGTCCCATAGGTCTTTGGGGAGTTCCCCCTCAGTTTCCAGTTCTGGTAGATTCAAAAACCATGAACCCTCCCTCCCTGAAGATGATTATAGCCCATTAGAAGAGGGCTTGGGGAGGGGCTAGATCAGTGGTTCTTGAACTTTTCCAGGCTCCCCTGAGCCTTGTGGCCATTGGCCACTGCTCCCCATTACATCACCTCACCTTAGTTACCCCAAAATGGATTGAAGGTGTTATAATTATACACTAGAACCAAAAATAATAGCTGCCAGCACTCTGAGGCTGCAAGCCTTACCACACTTACCTGAGAGTAAGCCCCATTGAACAAAATAGGACTTACTTCTGAGTAGACCTGGTTAGGATTGTGCCCTGAGTTTGTTAGCAGCACACCTGGAGGGTTTTGGAAAGGGATGTTTTTTCTTTCTTGTAAGGGGGGGAGAAGTGATGAAATTTGCTAGGGGAGGGGAAGACTTTGTTGTGTGTGTATCTGCTAATTGCAAACTGATGTGAAACTGAGACCCACAGACTGTTTGGCTGCAATCCTAACCTCACTTTCCTGGGAGTAAGTCCCATTGAACACAATAGGACTTACTTCTGAGTAGACCTAGCTAGGATTGTGCCCTTTGTCTTATAATAGCATCAACATGGGAAGCACCCCCACCCAAAAAAAAGGAGGCAGTGATTTTATTTTTTAATCACTTTTTGGAGACAAAGCTTGACTGATCAAGAGCGGCTTTTTTTTCTTTTTTGAAGGGGGAGGAAAAAGAGAAAGGTGAAGATTCTTGGTTAAACTGACACAGACCCCAAGCCTATGCAGGTCTACTCAGAAGTAAGTCCCATTTGAGTCAATGGGGCTTACTCCCAGGAAAGTGTGGATAGGATTGCAGCCACACAGAGCAAGATTACAACTCACCCCCAAAGTATATGGGTGCATGCTCACACACATACACTCCACCACGAAGATGCCACCCCTATTCCCCCAGGCAAGACGGAGGAATGCAGGCTGTGGCATTTGGACACCCCTCCCCCACTAAGAGCAGGCTGGGCTCCCTCCTTCCCAAGAGGAGGAAAGCACTGCCTGTACTTACTGGTGGAGCTCTCTCTAGGTCAGGCTTCCCTCCCAGTTTGAAGCCTGCCAGAAGCGCGCCCTGTGCTGGTGAGATATAGCACCTCTGATGCTGCCCAACCAGCAGCAGTTGGCAGGGTTTGGCAGGGAGGCTCCACCACCTCCCCCCACCATGTTTCACACACCCTTCTCACCTCACACTGCCCCACCCACCTTCACAGCCACCCACTTCACAGCCGCAGAAAAGCAGCAAGTAGGGAGGCAGCATGTGCAGCTGAGCAGCTAAGGCCACCTCTCTCCCCAAGATGTCTCAGGACACTCCTGGGGGCTAGAGATTGAATACCTCAGGGCTAGATCATCACACTGGTGTCCTATGGGTTGTAAACATTATAGTTCCATTGGATTAAGTATTTTGTTGTTTTATTTTTCCTTGTCCAACCTAGTACTATAACTTCAATGGAAAAATACCTCATGTAACATTTGACTACACAGTTGCAAGGTCACTATTACCGGTTCTTCAAACGGTCCCTCCTGCCATCAAGATACCTCTCTATCTTCACTTGCCAGAGCCCAGCAACAATCACCAAGATGCAATTCCATCCATTTCTCAAGATTTCAATGCCACTTGGATCTCTCTGGCACCAGATGACATAGAGGAAAGTTTCCCAGAGGGGGAAGAGCATGGAGACGTGGCCTTAAATAGTCAGAACTTTTTCCCAAGGAACTCCACTGCTCAAGGCAGGGACTGGGGCTGGAAACACAGAGCAGAGGAGGAAAGATTTGAGTTCCCAGTCCAACGAGTCTTCCATGCAAATGGAGCCAGTGAAGATGAAGAGAGAAGCAGAGAAACAGATTTGGGTTAGTAGATTTTCTTGTCGATTTATTTTCTCAAGTGTGCACAGCATTGGATTCTTTCCATATGACGCGGATGGGAATTTGCTACAGATGCTGCATCTAGAAAAAACTTGAAATCTACTTATTGTACAGATATACTTATTCATATACAGCTTTATTATTATTCTGTTCTTCACTTTTTGGGGGGCGTTGGAAAATTGGGGTTTTGTCAAGATGTGTAGTGGTGATGGGCCCAGTGGCATAGCTAAGGGGGTGCAGGGAGTAGCAGTTGCATAGGGCATCAAGCTTTAGGGGAGCAACAAGCTGTGCTTGACAGTAGTGACCAAAATTGTAAAAATCTTGGTATGTATGAATAATACCATCATGTTATATATCATTGGAAAGGTAATTTAATGCAGAGTGCAATGAAACAAACTGCACTGGAATATCCATATTCTATCAAAAGTTATGGCCAACTAAGCAGAAAATGAAAACACAACTGACTTTTGGAACAAATAGTGGATTTACTTAACTCCAATCTGACCTATAAGACTGATTGTTCTGAGTGCCAATGAGATGTTATTATGATACAGCATGGAACCAATAACTTTTTGCTTATTTCCTCAATTAAATTTGATTTTATCATGCAGGAGGGCTACAAAATCTTCTTTGACCTCGGGTAGTAGATAGATGCCTTAGCTATGCCACTGACTGGGGGGAGGCAACAGAGCAAGTGGGTGGTGAGCTGCTGGGGGGAGGAGGTGGGTTCCTCCCAATTTTCACTTTTTAAAAAGCCCGGGCGTGATGTCACATTGGGCTGTGACATCACTTCCGGGGCAACATTTTGAACTTGGTGCCGGGCTACACAATCATTAGCTATGCCACTGGATGGGCCTGTACAGTTTGCTAAAGAGCGGTAGAGGACTAATGGTAAAGAACACATATTCAGAGATCATGAGGGGGGATTAGTGGTCATTACTACTGAAACGCTTTTTCCAAATGTAGATTTAAACAGTTTAAAGATTCAGATTTATTTCTAAAATTTAATGCATTTCTGAGTTGTTATAAAATGTAAATACTGGTTCATACAACCTGTTCATCAAAATCGAAACTAAACCCTGAATGTTAAAATTCTGTAACGAATGTTTAAATTGAAATCCAAACATTCACATGCTTAGCTCCAAAAAAATTGAGAATCTGCATTTGTGTTCTATATTCCACATTTAGTTTTAGTTGTCAGTGAGAAGAAGTGCCACCTTCTGAGATCCTGAGCTTTTTTTAATTGACACCACTTGCACGTTTTAAAATTTATCTTTGCACTCATGAGTACTGGAAACTCAATTTGTTTTAAAATAATTGAGAGAGATGTCTTCTATTTAGACAGTTCTCCAGTGAGATCTTCATGTTCGGGTTAGTCCACAGATGGGTAGCTCTTCCCTCACAGGTGGGCAGGCCAGAGTTCAGAACTTCCTGAGGGGGAGGGGCTGCCTGGACTTCCCCAGTCTGGCCTTAGCCTTTTGGCAAGTAGGACAGAGTTGGGTCCCCTGCTGACCCCCCACTGGAGAATACAAGGGGGGTTCTTTATTTTTCCTGGGTGTATCTCTGCTCCCCTCCCACCTCTCCATTCTTTGCAGCCAGGAGCTCTCTGGCTGGCCACCCAGCAAGCTCCCACCTGCCTGGTTCTTTATTCTGGGCTGCCTGCCTCCAAGGGCAGAGCAGCCACCTTTTAAACTTGGTGCTCTCTCACTCCTTGGCCCTGCACCTCCCCTGACTGGCTGAGGCACAGCGGGCCCGCCTGCAGGCTCCCTGAGTGTGGGGAAGCCAGGAGCAGGCTCCTGCACGGTGGGGCAGCCACGCTCCAGACACATCCCAGCAGATCACCGCCCCCCCCCCCGCAGGTGGGGGCAAAGCAGGAGCCCGCCAGAAAGCCGGACCAGCCTTCCTCGTTGCCACCACTGCAGCCACCTGCACACCAAGCTGCTCGCCCTCTTGCCTGGCGGGAGCAAAGCAGGAGCCAGCGGGGAAGCCGGAGCAGCCTTCCCCTCCGCCACAGCCACACACGTACCAGCTGCTCCCCCCCCCCACCTGGCTGGGGTGAAGTAGGAGCCTGTGGGGAAGCCGGAGACAACCTTTCTTGCCGCCGCTGCACACATGCACTGAGCTGCTCCCCCCCCCCCGGCTGGGGCAAAGCAGGCTTCTCTGCAAGCACTCCGGTTGCCCCAGCCTCCCGGAGTCACTCTTCCCCACCTCAGTAGGATGCGGAGCCAGCCTTCCTGCCCACCAGTGGATTAGTACCTGAAGAGCGTGAAGATCACAGCGCCCCCCCAGCAGGCAGGGGCGGCAGAGGCAGGCTCGCAATGGCAGCTGTCCTTTCATTCCCCAAGGCCCGCTCCCTCCAACCCCGCCTCCTCCTTATCTCCCTACTGAGGTCCATGTGGCACCCACAAAAACGAACCCACAAGCCCAGAGGGCAGCAGTCCCAGTCAAGGACCCCAAGCCAAGGCTCAGATGGTGGACGCAGCCACGCAGGCCGGAACAGGGGTCCCCCATCCAGGTACATCACAGAATTGTCTTCTTCACGGACGTGAGTCTTCAGGGCTGAGGGGCTCATACCCTCAAGGAGGTAGCCCAGGGCCACTGGGATCCCAGCAACAGGATGGCTCCCATTAATCTCCTTGAGCTGAGGACCATCAGACCCTGGCCCTGCAGACCCTCCCTCAGCTCCGAGACAAAGACCTCCACATGTACACTGACCACATTGCAGCAAGGGCCTACGTGAACCAGCAGGGGGGCACCAGGTCATCAGCCCTATAGACGGAAGCATGCAGACTGATGCTGGGGACCGAGCACATTGCCGGTCTGGACAACACGGCAGCGGACTGGCTGAGCCGTCAGGACCTCGACCAGTCAGAGTAGAGGCTCCATCCTCAGGTCTTTGCATGGATCAATCGCCAGTTCGGGCCACTGACAATAGACCTGTTTGCCAGCAACCACAACCATCAGCTGCCGAGGTTCTTCTCCTGCAGAAGCTGCCCAGGCTCTGAAGGGATCGACGCCCTCCACCAGAGGTGGCTTCAAGGGGTAATGTATGCCTTTCCCCCCACGAAACTCCTACAGAGGGTCCTCACCAAGATGAGGCTAGAGCGGGCCGAGGTCCTCCTTATAACCCTGAACTGGCCCCGGTATTCGGACCTGCAGGAGCTAGCCACCACCCCACCCATTCCTCTTCCCCAAAGGCTGGACCTCCTGTCCCAGGGTCCAGTTCTGCACTCCAAGATAGACATCCTTCACTTGGCTGCCTGGAGGTTGAGCGGAAGAGGCTAGCCAAGGAGGGCTACCCCCCTCCCGTCTTGGCTACCCTCCTCTCCTGGTGTCCACCAACAGGGTATACAACGGGACCTGGCGGGTCCTGAATGAGTGGTGCCACTCCAGGGGCCTTAACCTGGAGAAGATCAGAGTCAGGGGCCTCTTGTGCTTTCTCCAGAGTGGCCTTGATAAGGAGCTTAGCACAGCCACCCTCAAGAGGCAGGTTTCTGCTATCTCCTCCATCCTAGGGTTTCCCACGGGCAGGGCCCTGGCATCACACCCACACGTCTGTAAATTTCTGCAAGGGGCGGGTCTGGTCAACCCTCCCCCCGTGATCAGGGCACCCATGTGAGACCTAACCCTGGTCCTCAGGGCCCTGATGAGGCCCCCCTTCGAGCCAATGACGACCTGCTCACTAAAGCTCTTGTCTCAAAAGACAGCCTTCCTGGTTGGCGTTACCTCAGCCAGAAGGGTTTCCGAGATGGCAGCCTTCTCGGCGGCCAAGGACCTTTGCCTCATCCAGGAGGACAGGATAGTCCTCTGCACGGACCCCACCTTTCTTCCCAAGGTGAACACTTCCTTTCACCGGTCACAGGAGGTGGTGCTCCTACCTTCTGCCCCAATCCTTTGCACCCCAGGGAGCAGGACTGGCACACCCTCGATGTGTGTCGGGCAGTGAGCTTCTATCTCTCTAGGACTTCAGTCCTCTGAGGCCTTGTTCTTCTCCTACCGCCCCGGAGACCAGGGTAGGAAGGTGTCCCCCTCCACTATCTCCAGATGGGTCAGGGATGCCATAACCGAGGCTTACAGAGCCTCTGGCAGTGACCCACCTAGGGACATCATGGCTCATTCCATTAGAGGGACCGCCACTTCAGCATCTTTCTGGGCTAACCCTTCCCTGGAAGCTGTGTGCAGGGCAGCCACCTGGAGCTCGCCCAACACCTTAATCAAACATTATAAAATAGATGCCTTCGCTTCAGGGGACGCAGCCTTTGCCAGGCGTGTCCTCCAGAGCGTGGTAGTATAGATACATGGCAGCTCCCACCCTTGAGGAGTACCGCTTGGGCACATCCCATCTGTGGACTAACCCGAACATGGAGATCCCACTTGAGAACGGGGAGATTTGTGCTTACCGTGAATGCCCCTTCTCAGTGGTCTCTATGTTCGGGATAGTCAGCCCACCCTCGCAAGCTGTTAGAAGAGAAGGAAGGAGGAAAGGAAGGGGTAAGGAGACTAGAGCGCCAGGAGTCTTCTCAGGTGACAGAGAGACCAGGGTGCAGGGCACGTGGGGCACACCCTGTGTTAGCAAGCGAAGAGTATTAATTGGACCCATCACGGCACTCACCATTAGGGCCGCAGCACAACCGTGAAGTGCAGCACACTGCAGCAACTCGCATCAGCAAGGCTTCACCGTGGATGTAACCAGAGCCGGCACAGTCTACCTTGGCATCTGAATCCATCCGACAGGGGAGGGGCTCCTCAGCCTGGGGAAGTCCAGGCAGCCCCCCCCCAGGAAGTTCTGAACCTCTCAGGCCTGCCCACCTGAGAGGGAGGAGCTACCCGTCTGCGGACTAACCCAAACATGGAGACCACTGAGAAGGGGGATTCACGGTAAGTACAAATCTCCCCGTTTGCCAGATACTAGTGAACAATGAAATTGCCCATATGCTAGATCACAGACTAAGAAGATATTTCCAATTCATATTATCAAGAGTGTAATTCCAAGGTCTCTTTGGGGGGGGTATGCTTTTAATTGGAGTGGTGATAAATTGAGAGTGTAGAGATGGGATCATTTTTCTGAGTCTTTTTCACTATCTCACATTTTCTTTTTAGCCCTCAGCCTCAGTCAGATTACATTTAGCACAGCCATACCCCATGGGGCAGCAAGACCCAAATTCCAAGAGTATGACAGGATTGGGTCATCCAGGTTGCGTCTCTTCAGGAAACTGTGTCTCCAGGATCCACAGAATGCTGCTTTTTGCAGGGAGTTACATCATCTGGTAATCAGGTTGGGGAGGAAGAATTCGACAATTGGATTTTGGAGTGACCCACTCATAGAGTGGCCAGAAGGCCTGCAAAAACAACCTGTAAATAAGAAGTTGCTAGAAAATGTGAATGCTGAAGCATATGCAGTGGATGAGGCAGCAAATGATACTCTGATGGCAACATCTTCCAACCCCAGCTCCAGATCCATCCTTCAAACTGGCTTTGAGAACAAACATTTGTCAGAACCTCTTCAGTCTCCTGGCACTGAAAGGTGAGGCAGGAATAAGTTTGTGGAGAAGAGGAGTCCAAACATCTTCTTGGGATAAAGTTAGACATAGAGACCATGCAGCAGGTCCCTCAGTCATGCCTTCCAGTCAGTTTCACTATTTGTATAGTGTACACATGGGTGAACTGAGTTCAATTTTGACTCTACCCTGCATATATCAGACAGGCTACCCAACTTTTTACTTTTCATTTTTTAAAGAACCACATGGACAATGATATATTCATTCCTTTATTAATTTAAAAAATGGAAACTTTTTAAATAGTGCAAAACTGCTCTTGAGATTGATAGGGGGTGGGTTTGCAGGGCATGATGTTCTTGCTGACATCACATGTATTGGCTAATCAGCACTGCCAACAGACAAATTCTGATACTGATTTGCAGAACTGTTTTTTTCCACACCTGACCCCAATGAGGAAAGGTACATTTGGACTGAACACAGTGAGGGCACTTCTAAATTAGACTCTAAAAAATCCAAATCACTACTCTAAAAAATATTACCTTTGTCTTCATCCTCAGGTATAGTGCTCCAATGAATTAACTGAGAACTTCCTTATTTTATCACATTGGTTTGTCTTCTTCCACAGAGTGCTGCCTTTGTGATATCATGATTCTGAATTCAGATGATGAAAAAGTGGATCAAAGCCAGCATCTTTACTTTGTGAATTTAAGAATTATGGTTTTAAAACTCTGCAAATGTGCTCCACAAGCCACATGTTTCAAGGGTTTGACTCCCTCTCTTGTTTTTCCATCTACTCCTTTCCAATGTATCTGTATTTTTGCAATCTCAAACCATGATGGCTGCAGGAATAATTATTCAAATTTGACAAATAACTTTCTTTAATTTGTATTCATTACATAGTTTGATTGATGGCATAATTTTCTTTCCTGTAGTAACAGGAATTTGTTTTTGAATGTTTTGTTTTGTTACAAGGGCTGGGAATTAAATGGCTGGTACACTTGAAAATGCAGGTCAGAGGAGAGGATAAAGACTGAATGCTTTCTGGTGGACCTGGCAGCTGTACTGGCAGCCACTGAACGTCTCCATATGCACATGGGCACCTGTAGGCATCATCGAATCATAAAGTTGGAAGGGACATAATAGGTCATCTAGTCCAACACCCTGCCTTAGGCAGGAAATCCTCTTAGAGCATCTCCAACAGGTGCTTGTCGTGCCTCTGCTTGAGTATCTCTAGTGAGGGAGAGTCCACCACCTCTCTCAGCAATCTGGTGATGGTGGAAACCACTACACTAGACTAATGAGAAACCATTAATACATTGTCCTGGGGATCCTTTCCATTCTCTAAGCAACCAAAAAGGACCAGAAAAGTAGATAATCCATCCATGAGTTCACTCAGGTGCTTTGTTTCTTGCAGTAATGACTTTGAGCTGAATCCCCTTGGCCATGATGACATCAGCCTAGCTGACATGTATCGCTGGAAAGTGTCAGCCTATGCTCCTTGCAGCTCCACATGCACATCAGGTAGTTTTGCTTGTGATGGTATGAGGGGAGTGGTGGCTTCATGGAACAAATAATGTGAGAGTGAACCCTTTACTTTCATATGCCTCATTTTGTAGCTAGCAGGAAAAGATACAACAATCCTTTCTAGTGCACATGCCCGATCTTGTCTAATCTTGGAAGCTAAGCAGAGTCAGGCCTGGTTAGTACTTGGATGGGAGACCACCTGGGAATACCAGGTGCTGTAGGCTTATACCATAGTCTTTCGAGACTGAAGGTTGCCAATCATCATCTAGAAAGAGGTAACCATTTGGAGGTATGATAGAGGCTGGTTTACAATGGAACATTCGCTATAGAGTCACATATCTAACCAGTTTCTCCTACTTCTTGATCCTTACTTTAGTTGTTCAAACAGTGTAGAGAATAAAAGTAGTACATGTAATCATATGGCATATAATTGGTCCATTTAGCCCAATTATATTATGTCTGTTCTGACTGGCAGGACTCTTTTTCTGGGAATGCTCGAAATCAAACCTAGAACCTTCTGCATGCAAGAAATGTACACTATGGTCCTTTCTTATAGCCCAATCCTGAGCTCCCATGGCACACAGCTGTGGTGGCACTGAAAACGGCTTACTGCCGCATCCTGTGTGCCTCAGGCGGGCGGCACCTCAGGAGAAGGGGACTTTCATCCCCTTTCCCCGGGTAAAGGAAGTAGCGCTGCAATGGGGCTACTTGATTCACCACTGACCAAAAGGTTGGTGGCGAGGGAAGAGTGTTCGTGTCGGGCGGCGATCCCCACACAAAGGCTCAGGATCTGGTGGAGCAGAGCTCCACCAGTCCAACCTCCCTCCCTCCCCGCTCCCTCCGCCTGACATGCCTCCCCCACCCTCTCTCCGCCCTCTGCCTGCCTCCCCCCTCCCTGGAACGCCTCCTCCCTGCCTCCCTCCACCCCCACTTCCTCTCTGTGGTTCGGCGGTCCATGTGACCGCCGAGTTGCGGAGGCCGGACACCTGCCTGGCACTAGACCAGTGCTGGCCAGCACTGGGCTAGCACAGACGCTGGCCCAACATTAAGCCTCGCAAACATGCCTTATGGCACATTTGCAACAGTGCATGCTGGTGGTAAGCTGGCGCATCGAGCCCAGGATTGGGCTCTTATTCTGTTACTTTCTCTGGGTCCAGAGACATCTCTTGGGTAGAGCCTGAGGGGCATACGCCCCAGGCAGCATGCCAGGGGGCAAATGACTGCCCCCGGGCTCCACCCAGCCACCTCCAGGTCATGTAATGGTCTCCCTGAGGGCAGGGCACTGCAGGCTGGGAGCCTTCATAGAAGCCAGGACAAGGAGTGTGAAACCCTGCCCTTGGGGAGAACGTTAAGTACATTCTCCCTAAGGGCAGGACATAACTGGTTTCAGAAGTCCTGTCCAGCTTCTGTGAATGCTAGGAGCCTTCACAGAAGCTGGGACAAGGTGTGTGAAGCCCCGCCCTTGGGAGAAGCTGGGTCAGTGATGTCACGACTTTGCGTGATGCTGTGATGTGACTGCCCCTGGCGCTGGGGCGAAGCACTATGCCTCTGTCTGGGTCCATATGCTTTATTACTATTGTTATTTAACATTAAATGTACAGAACACAGGCGTTGTTCATAATGCGTATTCCAGCCTGCATTAACTACTTTTGCACCTTTCCAATGTTGTGCTGTTTTCAAAGTCGTTCCAGATGTTTCAAGAAAGTGGTAAGAGAGGAAGCATGAGTGACTTGAGCTTCGTCTCCCTACACTTCTGGATCATCTCAAAAAGGTGGAGTGCAAACGTTCTCCATGGAGAGAAGTGGATTCTCTCATTGTGGGGACAAAAAGTTTTTCTCCCTGTAGCAGGAATGTGCATAATCTCCAACTTCAGACAGAGGAAGCACGAGTCACTTCTGCTTCTGATCTCTCTCCTGCCTTAGAATGAACTTGGTTGTCAGTGAAACAGATTAGAGCTACTAATGGACATCCAATACAATTTGATTGAAAAGAAACACTTTCAATGTCCACAGGAATAAGCACTTCCTATGCCATGTGTGTCCGCTATGATGGAGTGGAGGTGGAAGAAGCATATTGTGATGCACTGACCCGTCCGGAGCCCACTCATGAGTTTTGTGCCGGCAGAGACTGTCAACCTAGGTGAGTGGAATGAGCGAATGCATGGAAAGACCTCTAGAGACAGGTGTTTGTGGATAATCTTAACATTGAACATGAACTTACAGCCTATAGCTTGAGGCTGATGGAAGTTATTTACTATGTAATAACTCTAGGGTCCAATCCTAACTATCTTTCTAGCACTGATGGAGTCGCAATGCAGCCCCAAACATTTGTGGAGGAGGAGGAGGCCTCTGTGACTGCCCCTCCCCACTGCAGGATGCAGCACCCGACTGCATTTGTGCTGTAAAATTGGATAGGTTTGGGTCCTTACTCTGTAATTTTTTTTAAGCTTCTTTTATAGACTTGTGGCAATTGTTGGGGAAATGGGAAAAGATGATATGGTATAACAAAGAATCTGTTTTGCATTTACAGGGGACAAAAATTATTTAATTAACATACCAAAATTATCTTGCAAAATCTAAATTTTTAGTGGGAAGAGCATTTTGCTCTGAGTATAGCCCATGTAGTATAGCCCATGTAGTAGAGGGAAATCTCTTGTATTGGGGCAGCAGGCCACATTTGGTAAAACTACACTTTTGAGTGTTCAAAGCACTTCACATATATTATTTTGATGTAATGCTTACAACAACACTATAAGGTAAGTATTGTTATTACTATAGGGCAGCTGGGATGTTGAGGCTGAGAGGCAGTGGCTTTTCTGCCTAGTGCCAAGGGAAGAATCAAAGCAGGCATATCAAATCATTGGCATATCAGTGTCTTAGCTGCTATGCTACACAGATCTCAGATAATTCCAGTGCTCTGCACTGCACTGCACTTAAACTAAGCTGAATTTGCTCTCTGTCTTGCTGTTGGATCCTGCATGAAGGTGGGAGACGAGCCGATGGAGCGAGTGTTCCAGGACATGCAGTGAAGGCTATCAGTACCGAACTGTGCGTTGCTGGAAAATGCTAGCTCCAGGCTTTGACAGTTCTGTTTATGATGACCTGTGTGAGTCAGCTGGGCTGACCAGACCCATGGAGCGGAAGTCATGCAAGAACAAAGCATGCGGACCACAGTGGGAACTGTCAGAGTGGTCTGAGGTAGGTTATTTATTGACAGCAACAATAAACAAAAGAATGGTCTGCAACACAAGGCTGGGATAATAACCAGCTTTCCTCAAGGAGCCAGATGTCTCTCATGGGTATCTCAGGAGCAATAGAGGAGAAGCATGTGGAGGTCAACTCTGGTTTTCTTCTTATGCTTGCCTAACAAAAACATGAGGCTGAAATCCAGTTGAAAAGCAGACACCAGTTGGTAGCATTTTCATAACCAAAACTTTATAACATTTGCCCACATTATGTTCTCCATGTGTTTTACAGACATAAGAACATAAGAACAGCCCCACTGGATCAGGCCATAGGCCCATCTAGTCCAGCTTCCTGTATCTCACAGCAGCCCACCAAATGCCCCAGGGAGCACACCAGATAACAAGAGACCTCATCCTGGTGCCCTCCCTTGCATCTGGCATTCTGACATAACCCATTTCTAAAATCAGGAGGTTGCGCATACACATCATGGCTTGTACCCCGTAATGGATTTTTCCTCCAGAGACTTGTCCAAACCCCTTTTAAAGGCATCCAGGCCAGTCGCCATCACCACATCCTGTGGCAAAGAGTTCCACAGACCAACCACACGCTGAGTAAAGAAATATTTTCTTTTGTCTGTTCTAACTCTCCCAACACTCAATTTTAGTGGATGTCCCCTGGTTCTGGTGTTATGTGAGAGTGTAAAGAGCAGCTCCCTATCCACTCTGTCCATCCCGTGCATAATTTTGTATGTCTCAATCATGTCCCCCCTCAGGCGTCTCTTTTCTAGGCTGAAGAGGCCCAAACGCCGTAGCCTTTCCTCATAAGGAAGGTGCCCCAGCCTCGTAATCATCTTAGTCGCTTTCTTTTGCACCTTTTCCATTTCCACTATGTCTTTTTTGAGATGCGGCGACCAGAACTGGACACAGTACTCCAGGTGTGGCCTTACCATCGATTTGTACAACGGCATTATAATATTAGTCGTTTTGTTCTCAATACCTTTCCTAATGATCCCAAGCATAGAATTGGCCTTCTTCACTGCCGCCGCATATTGGGTCGACACTTTCATCGACCTATCCACCACCACCCCAAGATCTCTCTCCTGATCTGTCACAGACAGCTCAGAACCCATCAGCCTATATCTAAAGTTTTGATTTTTTGCCCCAATGTGCATGACTTTACACTTACTGACATTGAAGCGCATCTGCCATTTTGTTGCCCATTCTGCCAGTCTGGAGAGATCCTTCTGGAGCTCCTCACAATCACTTCTGGTCTTCACCACTCGGAAAAGTTTGGTGTCGTCCGCAAACTTTGCAACCTCACTGCTCAACCCTGTCTCCAGGTCATTTATGAAGAGGTTGAAAAGCACCCGTCCCAGGACAGATCCTGGATCTTCTGGGATCCTGGTCCCAGGACATGGTCCTGGATCCACACTTTAGGTGAGGCACTCTTTGTGGGCTGGTGGGGGTGGGTGGTGTAGATAGGGGAGACCCTCTGCTCCAGAGTTCAAGTATGAGGATCAAAGTAGAAGCTACATGAGGTGAGAAGCAGTTTGGGGATGCTAGAAAACAGGCCATGGTGACAGGATAAACACCTTCCACCATTCCCCCTATCAAATTTGTAGACTTCCACAGCTGCTTTTCATTATTTTTAATGCTATTTTATTTGAAATATTTATATTCTGCAGTCTTCAATTCCATTTAATTGGTATAAGTAGAACATTTTAAATATCACCAAAATATTGAGACATTCAGGGTGCAATCTTATCCTGCGCAGGAATAGGCAAGCCAAGAGGCTTGTGCTGTGTCCAGCGTCAGATAGTGGCCCAAAGCGACTTTGGGGAAACAAAGGGGAAACTTTTCTCCTTTGGTGCCCATGCCCCTATGGGTCTCCTTGGACTTGCGCCACCTCCGGAGGAGAGTGGAGCGGCTCCGAACCCGCTGTGAACGCGGTTGCAGCCCCACCTTGCACTCTCGGTTTCTTCTCATGGAACTTCCAGTTTTGTCGCGCTTGGAACTTTCACTGTTTAGAAGCCGCAGGGAGCCCTGCAAGCACTCCACAGGGCTCCCCACACCCCCTAGACCCTGGGAGCACATATGGTTTGTCAAAGAATAGCCCCCCCCCTTGCAGGGGCACGATCCTAGGGATTGCTTTGCTGCTTTCCCCCTGCCCCCGCCCTTAGAGGGAACGGGGCATTGTTACACAAGCTGGTGGGTCGCAACCCACCAGTTTGAGAACCACTGATCTAGGTTATCCTGTTCAATGTAATTTTTTTCAGGGGCTAGAACCTTGGAACCATGGGCTGTCTGCAGATAGCCATATTGGTGGAATAATGTGAGTGATAACCCCTTCCCCCTTTTACCCATTCCCATGGCACTCTCATATTTCATATGCTAAAGCATTTGTCTAAAATTACTTCATTGTGAAAACTGGAGTGTGTCATATTAGAGAGAGAGAGAGAGCTAATTTTCCAAGCTAATTTTTTCCTGATGCACGTTCCCCCACATTGAACTGAGGTAATATGGTATCTACTTGAAAGCTGTACTACCTCAGAAAATTTGACTGTCCCAAAACATTTTGAGACTTGAGGCAAAAAAAACCCAACCCTCTGCCCTTACCGTAAATTAGACAGTAATTACATTACAATTTGACTTCTTTAAAAGCGCCTCAGATCTGTTGCCCAAGGTTGCCACCTCATTCTGCCCCACAAGTGGGATGCCATTGTCTGGTAGATATGCATGAATCTAGCTGCTTGCATTAATCACCTCAGGAATGTTGGGTTACTTTCCTGAGCAGGAAAAACTGATAATCCCATATCATTCCTGACAGAACAAACATGACCGTTACAGAGAAAATGCTACATTTTTTTCCTCACTCCTTGCATCTTTGTCATGGTCCCTGTCCCACAGCCACCTCTTTTTGATTTTTAGTGTTCTGCCCGCTGTGGTAGCCAAGGGACAATGAAGAGGGAGGTGCGTTGCTCAGTAGACCCCCATCTGTGCAATCAGTCAACGAGGCCTGTCAATGAGAAGGAATGCACAGGTCCTCCCTGCGACCGGCACTGGACTGCCTCTGATTGGGGACCGGTGAGTCAACATGGATTGCTCTTCCTATTCCATTGCAGATACAGGAAGACAGCCAAGATATGACTGACAGCATCTGCATAGGAACTAGCATGGCCTTTTCCACAGATAAACACCCTGGATTGGGGTGAATATGTGGGTGAAATCCCATGTGGGTTGAAATTTATAGATGCAATTTCCCATGGAATAACTAGGTGTCTGATGTAGGCAAGTGAGAACAAGCAGAGATAGAAAAAGCAAAGTGCTAAATACAAGTGACCATAAGGAATATTAAAAATGAATAGAACCTTAGCAAAGCAGCCTAGGTGGCAGGCTTACTAGGGGAATATGGATCTGCCCCACCCAGACTTCCCTAGGGAGTCTTGATGGGACTCCCTTAGAGCTCTTGATGAGAAGGAAAAGATCTGTTTTGGTTTGGCATTACTGTATTTTAAAGCAAAAATTCAACACCACTCTAGACAATGGACAATTAAAAATCTGTATTCAACAAATGGTTTAAAACATAATAAAGAGTTTCTGTCTTAGGAAATCCTTTCCATGTGCACTAGACAGCCAAGAAACCCCAGTGCATTGCAAAGGATTCTGGGGCATTACACTCAGTTCATGTGGCACAGGCCTATTGGGCCTTGCTGTTGTCTCATTTGAACTGAGAGTGTACCCTAAAAAGCATACCCAATGCTTCAGCTGCATAAATCAGGAAAAGATTGGTAGGGACAGCTGTCTTTCATGGCAGTTTGTCCACCATTACTGATCTCAATGTGGAACTACTTAGCTTTTGAGGAACCACAGAGTACCAAGAACACAGTGGGAAAACAGCTTTTTTTTTTATTTTAAGTGAATTGATAAATGGAAAGATTAATTTTGTTCTTCTGAGAATGATGGCAACATTAAGAACATCCCAAATGGTGGTGGTGATTATCTGAAAGGACAACTGTAAATTGAGCAAATCATGCAATTTTGTATAAATCAGAGTCATTTTTTGTTTGTGTAATATTTGGCAATTCCAGAACATTTTAGAATTGACCCTGGTGTCGGTGGGGGAGTGGAGCAGTGTGTGGAGGCAGAAGTTAGAGCTCAGAAACCACAAGCTGGAATAAGGCAATAGGGAAAATACAAGAAACCTTGTTCCCAGACAAAGCTTCTCTTAGGTCCTAAGTCACTGCCAGTTCACCTATGCTCGGAAATTATTCTACGACAATGAAAACTAGTAACTTCTTTTAAGTTAGCAAAAAGTTTCAAGAAGCCAAGTTATGCATGCTCTCCAGATTCCACATAGCTGCATGGAATTCATGGAATTCAAATACCTCTAAAATGAGCCACGTAATCTTATAATTATGTTCCACCCAGCATAGGACTCTCCTCACAGATCAGAGATTGCTGTTCTACCACTTTTACGTTGAAAGGCCCCTTTATTTCCCCAAGTGTTCAGGTTCGTGTGGAGAAGGACGGATGAGCCGTTTTGTCACTTGCCGCAATTTGGAGGGGAAGGTAATCTTGAACTCCCAGTGCAACCCCAACGTGAAGCCCCTGGAGATCTATCCCTGTGGAGACAAGAACTGCCCTGCACACTGGGTTGAGCAGGAATGGGATCAGGTGAGTTTGCACATCATCTTTTTTGTTAGGCAAGACTGTTGAGCTTACTGCTCTCAGCCCAAAATAGCTTTTTTTCTACTTTAGGAAGGCATTTTCTTGACTGTTTTACAAGGCATTTTTGTGCTTGCCTTTTTCATCTGCTCCAGTTTATGCTTTCTCCTTGTAAGCAGTCAAGATCATTGCTCAAGAACTCTGCTAGTGGCCCATACACCACATGTTCATGTATATGTTGGCAACCTTCAGTCTCGAAAGACTATGGTATCGCGCTCTGAAAGGTGGTTCTGGAACAGCGTCTAGTGTATATACCCATACGTAAATCATATGTACCTAGTACATAAATTTTTGCCAAGTAATCAAGCTCAAATCACTTCACCTGATCTCCAGTCAATCAGAGGGCAGAGCCTTTCAACTCTGAAAAGTTTGGTTTCATGCTAAAGCAGGCTCATTTGTTTCTGTAGTAACTTTCCTGGGAAATTCCAACCAAAGTTAACCTTTTATTCTCTTGCAACCTGGTTCCTTTTTGCAAATGCATGCATTTGGTAGAGGTTGTTTTTTTTTTTCCAACACCAGGATTGGATCCTTCCTTTCCATTTGAAATAAAGTCCCAGGCTACAATTCAGTGCACATTTAAGAATAGCTCCCATGGAAAGTAGTGGGTCTACTTCTGAGTAAAAAGGGTTGCAAATATATGCAGCTGCATCTCTCTGCTGTAAATTGAATTGTGCACTCCCAGTTATGTGTCATAAGTTGTATGTTATATGTAGAGCTTCTGGCTTAACACACCAGACACCTTAAAGGTGGATTTGATTCATGGATCTCCTGCAGTGGTTCCCAACCTTTTCCACTTGCATTTCCCTTGGCAGCCTATTTCCATAAATTGTACCCTTCATATTAGCAAAATGTTTGTAATTAATAATACAAGCCGTCATGTCCTCTATATGAAAGCCCAGACTTCATGTATTTATCACAGTGTTTTCTCTTTTTATCTGTTTGAGGAACAGAAGACTCTGCCTTTGCACTGTTTTGCACCAGAAGTGTCCTGAGAAATTCTGGGTGATCAATCACTTTCCATATTATGTTTCAGCTTTTTTACTGTGCTGGTTTTCAATCACTAATCACATAATAATAATAATAATAATAATAATAATAATAATAATAATAAATAACAACAACTCAGTATTTATATACCGCCTTTCTGGTCATCGGATTAGTCCTTGACTTTATTCAAGGCGGTTTACATAGGCAGGCGTTGGAAAAAATCCTCAAGGGGATTTTTACAATCATAGAGGTTCTCTCTTTCAAGAACCAACAACATTTCAGATGGATCTTCCTGGTTTGGTCTCACTTCTGGCTTCCAGTTCTCGCACGCAGGCTGACAAGCAGCTCCATCTCTCACATGGAGGGTAGCCAAGACGCTTCTTGCTCACACCAAGAGCAGGTGGAATCACTCAGCTGGGCTTGTCAGCTGCTTCAAGGTCTTGCCATTCTCAGCCGTTCAGGGAGTTGCCGGTGTCCTCGAACTGGCGACCTTCTGATGTTATCTTCAGGCTAACAGAGGCTCTACCCTCTAGACCAGACCTCCTGCCCAAGGTTTGAAGGTCATGAATTGATGACCAAAAACTAGCTATTGGTGGGGCTTTCACAGCCAACTAGCTACCTCCCTTCCTGCCTTGCTGGTCCTTGTATTCCTGCCTTGTAAGGCATTCTGGAGCACAACCTGCCTTTTTTGGCCATTATTCCATTGTTTTTCAAGTACCCCTAAAGGTCCTGTTTAGTGTCCCTGGGAGTACATGAATACCAGGTTGGGAACCACTGTTTTACTGGTATGTTGTTTACAGTGCACTTACTCTGATAGTGTTTACAAAAAGGTGGTGAAGAGCAGAATTTAAAAAGAATAAAAATGTATCTTATGATCTTTTACTATGTTTTTAAAAAATTAGAGACTACAGTTTTTAGGTAACAATTAGTGGTAGGTTATTTTTCAGGATCTGACCTTGGGTAAAATCAGACAAAACTATAGTCAGACATCCCCCTAAGTTTAACCCCCAACTTATCCGAGGGTCATAGAAAATTCCATGATTTATGGCTCAAAACCTGCCCTTGACTTATCTGTGGGATCGACTTGTGGGCGAGTGTCTGCCCAGCCTGCTCATCAGCTGGTAGTAAAACTGGGAAAGACATCAAGACCACTTCCATTAACCTTCTGAGAAAGACCAGTTTTATGTTCTCTTTCTTGAGTTAATTGGCTTGGGTTTTCTTTTGTAGGGAAAAAAGAGACACATAGATATGAAAAATAAACTAACAGCGAAGCAAAGCCACATGACCTATAGATGGAATAGAAATTTAATACTAAAATAACTTGCATCCAGCATCATAGGTAGGCATAATGAAAAAGGGAATAGACAGAAAGAAAAAAGATTCATTTCTCACTTCCTTTGCATTACACCCATCCAGACACAGTATACCTAGAGATAACTGCTGGTGTAGCTGTGTAACTGGTTGTCCAGTTACACAGCTGAAGGCACTGTGCAGTTGTACAGCATGACTTCATGCTTTCTTGGGTGAATGGATGAATGATGGTATCTCTCCTTCTCCATTTCAGTGCAATGCCACGTGTGGCCGAGGAGTCAAGATACGAACAGTGCTGTGCGTGGGACTGGAGAATGGTATATACAGGGAATACCCTGAACATCGCTGTGATGCTTTGCCAAAGCCAGAGGTGCAGACATCCTGTTTCAAGAGGCCTTGTTCAACATGGTTTTCAACCTCCTGGTCCCAGGTAGGGGACAGAATCAACAGGGGAGGGGGCAGCAGGGATGGTGGCAGCTTGATATAGGGCTGAAGGGGAATGACAGAAGATGATGTGAATAGATCTTAGTGGGGAGTCAAGAGGTGAAGAAAAATGTCTTCACTGAGATACCTAGACTTTGCCGCCCCGAAGCCCTGGGAAAAGTAACAAGGATTTAGTTAAAAAGTCGTGAGTCCATATCTGTATCCCATCCATCCCACAAAGAAATTAAGGTAATGAACATGATTCCCTTCCCTGCACTTTACCCTTATACCAACTCTGTCAGGTAGGTTAAGCTGATAGGGACTGTCTTATACCTTCAGGCTTGTATATGAATTCATGCCTCACCATTCTAAGCCTCTCACTCTGATTACCACACTATCAACATAAATGCCATAATTCAGCTAGAGGTTCCTACAAGCATATCCTGCACAGCTTCACTGTGGATGAAGTTGGATGAGGAGCTGCGCATGCAAACTGGTAGTATGTGTACAGTTCCTGACTTGATCCAGCAGTTGGGCCTGCATGGTACCCTGATCGGATCATCAGCAGTAGCACCCATAAGTTGTTCAGGAGTGGGGAGCAAGAGGAGGAGCATTCAGAACCCCCAAAACCAATTATCACTGATCTCACTAATCAGCCTCAGCTGCTGTACCCACCTACAACTGACTGAAATCAAAGGCCAAATTCATGGACAAACCACTGAAATACGTGGCAGTGTTCTAACCCTTGCTCAGCTTAACCCGGCCATCAAGGAGCCAGTAGCTCCAGGTCTCCAGCACAACACACTCACACACACACAAATGCAGATGTACTGTGCATTAAAAGGACAAATCCCTAGCAGAAGAGACTAGCATTCGCTAAGGGCTGTTCTTCACATGCCATCTCTGTAGGTATAGAAGTTGCAGTCTACAACCTCATTTCCTACCACTGGGAAACATTTGTGGGTCTGTTTTTCATCCCTTCACAGTGCAGTAAGACCTGCGGCATAGGCCTGCGGTTCCGTGAGGTGAAATGCTACCAAGGCGAAGCCCTCGGACAAGGCTGTGACCTTGCGTCAAAGCCTGAAGCCAAGCAGACGTGCCAGCTACAGTTGTGTCCCACAGACACTCCAGGTAAAGAGGAACAATTCCTCCGAGATATCACACAGGTCTTCAGGGAGAAGGTGTAACAATTGCTTTGTTTTATAAAGCACACAGGGTGTGGGGTGGTGCCAGTGAAGCCTTATCACGGAAGACGGGGCAAGCAGAAGGGTCTTCAACTACCAGTAATGGAGATGTGCAGATCATGGAGTGGGGCAGGACAAGTAGGGAAGTTGTCCCAGGACAGGAGGGTCAAAAGGATGAAGAGATAAGAGGCCAGAGGGAAGAATCCGAGAAGAAGTGGAAACGTGGGGAAAAGAATGGGCGGGGATGAAGGGGACATATTGGTCAGGTACTGCAGAGAGAATGAAGTCCTCATACTGTTTTGAATCAACTAAATGATTGAAATCGTCAGCCTGAAACCAGCTAATGTTCTCATAAGACAGCTGTGCAAGATTTTGACTGGGGTAACTCAAAGTACCAGAGAGGGTCTAGGCAGTTCTCTCGTTAACACCTACTGTCATATTTCCCTTCTCTAGATGAAGACTGTGAAGACAAAGCAACAGCTAACTGTGTGCTGGTCTTAAAAGTGAAGCTCTGTTCACACTGGTACTACAGAAAGGCGTGCTGTAGATCTTGTAGGAGTAAGTCATCCTGATTCCCAACCCATCCATCCAGCTTCCCTGCCAGGAACAAGGGGCAAAATGCCCTTACGAGATGTTTGACTGAAATCCTGACCAGAAACTGTGCTGCATGACTTACAAGGACCCCTAGAGAACACCCCACCCAGTTTCTAAAATCCTTTGTGTTGCAGTCAGTAGGGCCCTGGTCAGAGGTCTTTTCAAGAGATGTCATACTCTGTATACCACACAGCCAGCATAACTACTAGTTTCCATGGTGCTAACCATGCTAAATGAAATCTGTATCCTGGAACTTCAGGGAGCCTTCCTCTACTTCAGTCTCTTCACTGAGAGGGTGCTCTCTGCTGATATTGCCATCCCATCTCATCTGCGTATCTAGGTAAACCCTGGCCTCTGGACACTTAGAACAACACTTTTGTTATAGATTCATTTCCCTTGTGTTTGGTCCACACTTCACGTGCATTAGAGCAAAAGAATGTTATGAGAGCCCTGGATCAGATCAAAGGTCCATCTGGACCAGCATTTGATTTCACACAGTGGCCAACAAGTTACCTCCAGGTAGCTCTCAGACAGGGCATGGTGGCTAAAGCCCTCCCCCAGCAGTGGCTCCCAGGCAACATGGAGGTTTCATTTAGTTCTAGTAATCAGTAATTGCTGGCAGTCTTGTCCTACATGAAGATGTCTAATCTCCTTTAGAAACCATCTCACAATGGCCAGGACCACATTCTTACAACTGTTCTTATGCCATATGGGGTTGATCAGTATTATTTATCCCCATATTACAGATGGGGATAGGTAAGGAGCTGATGGAGTGAGAGAGAGAGTGCATACCTAGCAATAAGTCCCCTGATCAATTAATGGAGCTTTGGGAATGTCCTCACTGAGGTTTATGGAGGAGATGCCAGTATACCAAATTTGCAGATCCACTCCCAGCCACACAGTATCCACTCACAGCCCTGTTGTCCTTATGGCATTCTGCGTAACAGATTAGACAAATCATGGGGTCAGCATGAGAGGTGCAGCAGATACAGGAGAGACACACAGCATCTTGCTCAAAAACGTGGAAAAGAACATCTTTTTTCTGAGATATGTCAAATGTGCAAAGCATGAAACTTGGAAAACAAGAAGTTCTTGTGCAGACATGCTTGGAGAAGCAAAAAAACAGGAGAGAGGAAAAGGTGGATGTGTGAATGATCCATCCTGTAGGTGTAGTGTCTGTTTAATAGCCCTCTATCCACAAGACCAATTTTTAAACAAGCATTATCACTTCATAATAAAAATTAGAGAGAAAAAAGTATTTGTTTTGTGGTGTGAAGAGATTTATGGGTAAATGGAAGAGACTGAGAAAGTCAGCTAGGCAATAGCAACGGAAACCACACTTGTGTGATGAGAGTTGATGGGACTGTGGTTGATACAGGAATCTGGGAGGGAGCATGGGGCCGCCCAACACTTCCATGAAACTTGTGGGTGGGATTTTGGTAGGGGGTGACTGTGATACTTCTGGCACCAGTGGACTCATGCAACCTGTACTACAGGATCAAAGAAAAAGAGAGTGAGCCTGGTGGAGAGGATTTGCCAAAGTAAGCACTTCGTGGTCTCTTGCGACCTGAGAGAGGTTACTGATTAGCAACCCACTCTCCTCTTTTTCTGAAGCCTAGGGAAGGAATATTTCCTCTCAGGTGTTCTTCATAGCAGTCTCATCATTTAGTGAGCATTGTGTCATGTCTTCCCCTCTCACCACCATCCCATAGTAGACTGCATGTGCCCCCATTCCAATAACAATTAATCCATTAACATAAGAACAGCCTCACTGGATCAGGCCATAGGCCCATCTAGTCCAGCTTCCTGTATTTCACAGTGGCCCACCAAATGCCCTGGGAGCACACAAGACAACAAGAGAACTGCATCCTGGTGCTCTCCCTTGAATCTGACATAGCCCATTTCTAAAATCAGGAGGTTGCACATACACATCATGGCTTGTAACCCGTAATGAATTTTTCCTCCAGAAACTTGTCCAATCCCCTTTTAAAGGCATCCAGGCCAGATGCCATCACCACATCCTGTGGCAAGGAGTTCCACAGACCAACCACAAGCTGACTAAAGAAATATTTTCTTTTGCCTGTTCTAACTCTCCCAACACTCAATGTTAGTGGATGTCCCCTGGTTCTGGTCTTATGTGAGAGTGTAAAGAGCATCTCTCTATCCACTTTATCCTTCCCATGCATAATTTTGTATGTCTCAATCATGTCCCCCCTCAGGCATCTCTTTTCTAGGCTGAAGAGGCCCAAACGTAGCCTTTCCTCATAAGGAAGGTGCCCCAGCCCAGCAATCCATTCATTTGACTAAAGAAATTAGGAAAAATTACCCTGGCAAAGCTGTTTTCCCCTCCTCCATCTATGCCATCTGGACATAATATAGGGCTATAATATCTCAATGGGAACTTGTGAGACTTTGCACTATGGGAAGAAAGCCATTTGATTATCATGTGGAAACTCTTAATGGGTAGGCCATTCTTGCATTTAAACAGCTAATGCTGATAGAGACCAGGCTCAGCCATGAAGCTTCCTGGGTGCCCTTGGGCCAGCCACTATCTCTTAGTTTCACTTACCTCACAGGGTTGTTGTGAGGACAAAAGGAGGGAAGGAACCATATACATCATCCTGAGCTCCTTCAGAGGAAGGGTGGTATACAGTTATGAACAGGAAATAGAATTATCTTCTGCCTCAAACTTGCTGGGACTGTGCTGTACCAAGCTTCAGTCTTGCATCTGCCAGTTACTGTCCATACTCAAGTTTAGGATAACCTGTGTCCATGGGACTTGTTGTACTACATTATTGCCTGGATGAGGAAGGACCATTTCCTGCTTCCAGTTCCCATTTTTGCTCAAAGCTAGTCACAGCTGTCACAAAAACAAAATACAACTGCAGTACACGTTGGCCATCTGTGATTGCTGTTGAAATTGAATTATTTTTGCATTGTGGGCATGTATGAGCAAATTTTACCACATTAAGAGACAGCTGCAAAACCCAGTCCAATTGTGTGACTTGAGTAGAATTTATGTTTTTGGAAAGATTGAAGGGTTGCAGGCCTGAAACAGAAAACCACTATGGACCCAGAATGCAATTCACCCATTATTTCTGTTTTGTGCAAAGTGAATCAACACCAGCCTAAATAAGCATAATATAAGCTGCAATGCTGACCTATCTAGTGTGGCTTCTCCACTCTTCTGTCCCCAAAGAACAGTGTGCAAGCACATGACCACATCAGATCTGGCAACTGTACCAGAATTCAGAGGTTTGTGATGCCAGTTATTCAACTTGGAGCAACAGCTTTAGCTAGTAGTTGTAACCCAGCTGATTGAAAGTACTAGTCTGTTGCCCAGGGAAGAGCAAAACACCAGTTTCTAATGTTTCTATCAAGCCTAATCAACAAAGGCTTCATGTGGCCTGTAGGGGCCAGCATTGCAATGCATACTCACATTCCTGTCTGTGTCTCTGTAAGATAGTGATGTATTCAAGTCCCTAATCCGAAGTCTCAAGTTCTTGCTCAAATTCTTGAGTTAAGACTCAGGTCTCTGAGCCTTTTAAGTGCCTTTTCCTCCAGCTGATCAGCAGTGATCAAAGTGCCACAGGCAGCCTGGAACCTCCAGCTGCAGCTGAAAAGTGAGAACTCTCTCTGTCTTAGTGTGACTTGAATGCAAAAAAGGCTTTGAGTCCCAAGTCAAATCCCAAGTCACTGCCTTTCAGTCCCAAACAGAGTCAGTGATTAACGGGACTTAAGTCTGGCTTGGGAGCGAGTTGCAGGATTCAAGTCTACATCACTGGCAAAAGACTCCAATCTCTCTCTCTCTCTATGCACACACAGTCCCAGGAGTCTGCCTCCCTGACCAGAGGCACTTAGCATCCCAACAAGGCAGAGGTCATGCCGAAACCAGCAATGAAAGATTAGCTGGGCTAAAGGTAGGGGTAACTTATTCCAAAATAGGCAGGAAGTAGTAGTAATAGTAGTCATGTGGTAGGAGATTGGCCTGGTAAACCCTCACTCATGAGGTGCTGCTCCAACGGAAGAGCATGCACCAAAGCTGAGATTTTATAAGCCTTCATGAAATTGGATTGGTCCTTCCTTGAAGTCAGTTGACTATGTCAGATGAGGTGTCAGGGCTTGGGTACATCTTTCATGGGGCTCTAGAATCATTGAAAAAAATGTTGGGAACCACTGCTCTAGAGCAGGGGTCTCCAAAACCCGGGGGCCAGATGCAGCCTTCAGCGAGTCTCTATCCGGCCTGCGGCTAGCCTCTTGTCCTCCTGAAAGCCTCTGACCCACTTGACTGAACATGATCAGAGCTGTGCAATGATTGCATCTGGAGGGTGTTCTGAGGGCTGGAGAGGCTGAGTGAATGAGCCCACTCATTCATTCTTCTAAGTTCCATCTCTAATTTATTTATTTAAATTTTATATTTAAATTTTCTTCCGGCCCTCAGCACTGTGCCAGATATTTCATGCAGATGTCTGACCAAAAAGTTTGGAGACCCCTGCTCTAGAGGAACTAAGTTCAGTCTGAAAGACTTGCCATAGCAAATGCAACCCTTGTGGCACAAAAGGTAAGCCAGAAGTGTGGCAGAGGAAACCCTAGTTTATGAGGGAGAGAGAGGTGCATTACAGTACTCAACAGGTTACATTACAGCCTCAAGACACAGTTTCTGGTTCACAGAGCTTTTGGAATCCCTGATGAAAATCCTGTTAATGAAAAGCATCACACACACATTTTAGTATTTCAAAGTCTGTATTTATTTTTCTTTAACTTCTAACTTGATTCCATAGCTGAGCAACAAAGAAGTTATAAACAAACAGGACTGAAGTACACAAAATAATAGACTCAATCAGAACCTTCTGCTTTCAGTCATAACTGCACCTGTCAAATCATGCCATCCTCTTTTGATAAGTGTTTGCTCCCACCCCTTCCTACATGTTGCAGAACCTGTGCAAATTGTGTTGATTTCCTCCAAGAGATGGAAGGGAGAAAGGAGGATCAGCACCTTCAGCAGAAGAGTTTCAGCTTTGGCTTGGAAAAAAGAGGGCATGCCCATGCTTTGTGCATAATGGAATGAGCAGGTGCTCAGTGTTTGCACCTTCAATAACCCAGAAAAGCCTTACAGTGACTGTAGGGCAAAATTTTACAATTTTTACAGTGTAGTTTTAACAGTCTCAGTGATAGCGTAAGGTCAAGCAGTGCATGCTGGGATATGTAGTCCACAACAGCATGCCTACTTATATTTGGGCAGTTGGCACCTGCTATGAGCTTTTGTCCTGGAAAGGACTTGAAGAAAAACTTTGAATTCACTATGGAGACGTAGCTTTAGCAAGCCACAAACTGAAACAATTCTTTAACTTTACAAGAAAGACCCAATTGAGTGCATCTGGACCCACACTCTGCTACTAGACTTGCTTTTGGAACTACCATTGGAAGTAGGGAATCACACACCTTTGTGGTGTTGAATTGACCCCAGTCAAAAAGATCCAGCACTAGTTCCAAACACTGTTAAGCCACCTTAAAGCAAAATGTGGTTGACTCTGGGATTCAAATGACATCTTGCCTTCTAAACAAACACAGTGAGTAGAGAACACTTCTCAAACAAAATACTGTAGTAGCTCTGAACTCGCTGTGTGCTCCGGGATGAAAATATACACCACCATCTAATACCACCATCAAATTCAGTGAGGTCCAACATGATAAGCATTCACACCCAGATGCACATGGTGCTCTCCCTTCTAGACCCTGTCTTACACTCAGGAAATAGGAGTTAAATTAAGGCATGTGAGCAAAACAGAAGTAATAATAACAGAAATCATCACTGCAGTTGAATCAGAAATACAAATGTGCATATATATCTTCAGATGTTTGACCAGCCTGCTTGTCAAGAACTACTGAACTTTCTACCCAGTATTGTACTATCACATGAAACACAAACTGCTGAGAACTTTGGCGGCATAACCTTTTTTCAAGTTCTGTCATGCTAAAATGTGACAAGAGATAAAACCCAGGAACTGATTTTTGGGTGTGCTACACTATGCTCAAAATAATGGTTACTAACACCCTGTCTGGGCTGCTGAAATCAAATACTTCTTTATTGTGCACCTGCAGCTGCTAGAAATAGACTTTGGCTGTGGTTAAGAAAACTTTGTGGCTCTCTATCCAACCAATTCAACCTAAGTATCTCGCATCTGTTTTTCTCTCTGTTTCTGGTCTGGACTCAAAGCTATCTTTGCAGCTATCAAAGCTATACATAGTAGGATACTGAATAGGAGATGAATCAGTCTTTCCCCTACAAGGACAGCCGAGGTTATTGATGGTAGTGGTTTCTGCCAGAATGGAAATTCTCTTACAGATACACAGCTCTCAGGGATGAGAACTCAACTCAGTTTTTGCTGACTCGTGTACACTTGAGATACCTACACCAAAGACTCAGGCATTGACTCAAGTCTGAGGCCACCTGACTGCACCAATTCCCCATGCATGTGTACTGGAATCTGTCTGTATGTGCTTGCTTACTGTTTTCAGCACGGGAAAGACCCATGGAGCCATCATTCAGATCAGCAAGCAGCAGAGAAGTTCCAGCCAGGAGGCAGGGAAGGGTTAATGTTTTGCTTTTGCATTGGTGGGAATCGGGAGCAGGCTCTCTTGCCTATCTCTGATAGAAACCTATGAGTATTGAACTAAGGATGAGTGGTTTGATATTTATTTGGATGAGGTCAGAAGGAGAAGCCCAAGGGGGCTCTTGCCTTAGAATTGGCTGGAGAAACTGAGGGGGAGGGAGGGAGGGAGGTGGTTGTAGCAATCAAACATCTGGCTTCAGTAGCATAGCTAGAGGGTGTGCAAAGCACTAAGTCTTGCCAGGAGTCTCACCTTGGTTTGCAAAGCACTATGTGTTGCACAGAGCCTCATTGCTAGGCAACCACAATGACTCTGAAGCAGGGAGATGCAGTGCAGGGTAGCAGGTGAGGCAGAACTGCCCCATTGTAGTTCCTGGAAAAGCACTGCAGCTGCCCAACTTGCTTACACCCGAGGAGGTTCTCCTTACACCCAAGAAAGTGGGTGTAAGGAGAGCCTCCTCAAGTGTAAGCAGGCACGGCCGCTGCGGTGCTGTTCCATGGACTACTACAGAGCAGTTCAGCCTCACCTGCTGCCCCTGCTCTAAAGGGGAGGGGACTGCTTGCACACCTGCAGTGAGGCTCCATGCAACATGAAGTGTTCTGCAAACCTAGGTGAGGCTCCCTGCAAAACTTAGTGCTTTGCACTCCCTCTAGCGACACTACTAGTGGAGTCCTTAGTTACTTGGGAAGAGGAAGCCTCATTGAATGACTGGTTGCCATGGGAGTAGATCTGAGTAGAGCTGCAAAGGATTGGGTTGTCCTGGTAAGCCTTGCAGCTGCTGTGCATGACCCTCCTTCCTTTTGCCACCCTGCTCTCTCGCAGTCCATTCCAATCCCTCCCACCTTGTTTATAGATGGGATGGGGTTCATCAGGGGAGTGTTTAAAGAGAACTCCGATACACATACCTTAGCAGCAGCTCTGTTTTTTCCCCCACAGCTGACTTTTTAAAGAGAACAACTCAAGACTCAAGTCCTTTTGAGTTACAAAAATGCTCAAGACAACTTGGAAAGTGCCCCTGTTATGACTTGTTTTTGAGTCAAGTCGCAGGAGGCTTGTGACTCAACTTGAGTCAAGGCTCGCTGGACTTGCCCATCCTGGACAACTCTGCCTGTGGGATGGGGTAGATCCCACAAGGGAGTGGAATGTCCCCTTAGATTGTAAATGTAAAAATGAGTTTGATTTACTAGTGAAGTTTTTGTGTGGAGGGTTTATTTTTTTTTGGTCTTTGCTTAGATCTTAATTTTAAAAACCTCATTTTTCTGGCAAGGAGATGAAGAAACAACCTTATTTTGTGCTAGCTACTTTCCCCCTTCCTGGTTAGTATCTTTTAGGGACGAGGATGGCACTTCAAAATGGAATTTAAATTTGTAAACAAATGCAGATCGCCATCATTTTTTATTCTTGGATGATATTTCTTTTCCAAAATGTTACCTTTGGAAAATTAAAATATGTCTGTGAGCATGCAAGAATACACATGTCTAAAATACAGAGGAGGAGCATCTTTGTAGCTTCAGAGAGCAAGGCCTTCTGGAGCTCTCTAACTGAGGGAAAATGCTATAACCTTAGGAGACAAAACAAGAGGATAGTTTTTCCCTCACTACAGTTCCCAATTGTTAAATGTTATTTGCATATAATCATATTACAGAAAAGTGCTTGGAACCTGAAACCCTTTTAAGGATGGCCAGAAACAATATTGCTTGCAGAAAGATGTGGGAAAGAAAGAAAAAAGGTTCTGAGGGTAGGGATTCAATCTTTCTTTAAAGCCATAGTTAAAGCCAAAATGGGGTCCTCTCCTGAAATGTGCAAATATAAGTTGACTTTCAAATGAACAAAGGCATGTAATTTTCTGACATCAGAAGTAAGTCCTAGTGTGCTCAATAAGTCTTATTCCCTAGTAACTATGTTTAGGATTACAGTCAGAATCTGTTTTTATAAACAGACTTGCATTAAGGACTACAGTTCTTGAAGTTTATATTGTACTTGAATAGCTGCAACATAGTCAATATTTGAGAGCTCTGATGGAGCTCATGAAGTTCCTGAGTGAGCAAAGCGTTCCCTGTTTAATTCAGGCTTAAAAGGCAACTCCAAGACTGACATCCTAAAGACAGTTTCCTGGGAGTAAGCCCCACTGAACACAAGGGAACTTACTTCTGAGTAGACATGCACAGGATTGTGCTGTGAGTGTATTCAGAGTTGTCCCTGGTAATCAGGTGAAAGGGAAGACTTAGCTTCCAAAAGAGTATGATGTACTTATTAAACGTCCCAAAATGACAAAGGCTACAATGCGAACCATTTGACCTTGCTGGGATTTAAGCACCTGGTGTGCACAATTGCTGCCAAAGAGTCCCATGGAATTTTAAAGACTAACAAATACATTATGACATGAGCATCTGCAGATAAGAGCAAGTAAATAAATGAAAAGGCCTGGAATGTTTGTGGGGGAGAAGAAAGCCTTGCACAGTGACGCTAAGACAAAGAAATTAAAAATATACATGCCAAAATGAAATCTACTAATCTCCTGACCATTTTGCAGATCTGCTGAAATTGGCTCAAAACTCAGGGCCTAATAAATGTATAACAGCCCAATCCTGAGCTGCCCAGGGCTGCAGCTGCGCCGAAAATGGCTGTCGCTGCATCCTGCGCACTCCACGCAGCTGTTTGTGGCTCCTCAGGGGACTTTTGTCCCCTTCGCCCAGGTAAAGTGAGTAGGCTCGCAATGCAGCTAGCTTCACCACCAACCAAAAGGTCAGTGGTGAATCAAGAGCCTCTGTGTCAGGCGGTGATCCCAACAAGGAGGCTCTGGATTCGGTGGAGCTTTGCTCCACTGGTCTTGCTTCCCTCCCTACCCCTTCCCTGGAACATGACCTCCCCCCTTCCCGGAACACCTCCTCCCCACCCTCGCCTCCACTTACCACCAAATGGCGGCACTCTGGTGGCTACCACCAGCACTTACCCAGAGCTAGGACCCGCAAATGTGCTTTATGGCACGTTTGTGACAGTGCGCGCCAGCGGTAAGCAGGCGTGCACTTTTCAGGATTGGGCCCTAAGTCTTCCACATGACAAACACTGTTGTTTTTTGCTGAAACAGGCCAAGGTTGCAATCTTATGTACACTGACCTAAGAATAAATCCCATTTAATTTAACAGTATTTTCTTCAAAGAAAACATAGAATTATAGTGTCTGACTCTCTTTGTGTGGCCAGATTATGGAACTTTAATCCTCACATCAGAACTTCAAAATTCTCAAGTTTTGTTCAGGACTCATCTTAAATGAATGTATTTATGACAAAGAGGGAGACAGATAAACTCCAGCATCTTTCCCTCTTCCTGCACTTCCTCATCATTCTTTCATAGTAGACAGTTTCATCTTAGGAAAATTACATCCCTTGTACCTGCCATGTTTTCCTGGAGGCCATTTTCCTGTCAACTATTGCAGTGGGGCTGGCTGCAGCATTTAGAATTGGCAGCAGCAGCAGCTAGAGTACTTTATTATTTTCTTATAATAGTCTGTGAACCATTTTGAGAGACCTTGGTTGAAAGGCAGATTATGATTTGTTTGTTTATGAGTCAGTTTATATAAAGTGCCTGCAAGCAGCACAACTGCTGTGTGCCTCAGTAATTTCCTGATCTCACTTCCAAGAACAGGGCTTTATCAACTTCATATAGTTTAAAAGGAGTAGGGGGTTCCTACCTTATCATTTCCTTGCAATTGTGGCCACTGCAGATGAAGACCAAACACAAGTCCTATGGGTATAAATGAACAGGATTCATCAGCCTTTTCATATTTAGGACCAAGACCCAATCCATATGTGCCATCAGGGAGTGGACCATTGTGCTTACTCAATTGATAGGTTCAAATGGCTGGAGGATTTGGTAAAGAGTGACACCCTCCATGCAAAGTTGGTGCTGGAGAACGCTCTGCCACCCTCCTTGCAGGATCAAGCCATTAGTGATTGAAATACAGAAATATATATGACAGAGAATGTTACAAGGATACCAAACACATTAATCACACAATACAATAGATTTTCTTGGCAGATCCAAAAGAGTTCTTTGAAGTCTAAGATATTAATTAGCAAATTCATGACACTGTTCAGTCCTTCAAACACTTAACTACAGTTCTGACCGTTCTTCACCTTCTGAAACATGCCGTGTGGCCTCCTGTGACACCTTCCCTTTCAGTGTGGTTGCTTTAAAAAAAAGAAAACTCTTTTCCCAGTACCAGAACTTTCCAGTTCCAGAACAATCCAGTACAAAGGCTTTGAATGCACAAGGAGAAAAGATGGGGGAAAGGCCAAAGCAAATTCTAGTTCATTATTGGTGCAGATTTAACATGTTAGAATTAATTGTTCTAAAGAAGGCTTGTGAGATAAAGGAATTTGAGAGAACAGGATCTATTGCAACAGAAGAGTCCTCATCTATGATTCAGAATAGGCTATTAATTCCACTAGTCCCTTCCTCTCCCAATTTCTCTTTTCTTTTATCTTTTGTGTATGTGTGTGCTTGTGTGTGGTTGTAGAGTAAGCAAAGAATGATTGCCCTATTTCACATTCTAATACAGATAGCATTCAGTTTGTAACAATATTACAGGGATTACCAGACCAGTCCATTCATTTGTCCCCAATCCACTTGCAAAGCACAATAGCACTGGGAGTTCAACAACATTATGTCATTGTTCTTGCTACAGCCACCATCACTGACATGAATGACAATTCCCAAGAAATGGCATGCCATTGACCAACTTAATGTGCGCTCATGTTTCCTGTTTAGGGATGTTGGTAGATATTGCTTAGGAAAGAGTGACAAGTAGGGTTTGCCAAGTGAAGACACCAAAGATGCTCATGGAGGGTGAGGAGGTGGAATTGCAGAGTGGAATTGCAAGTCCTTAAACACAAGTTAGTTTGTACTGTACATAGCCCTCCTTGCACAAGACCCCTCAAGTGATACAACAACAATGGTTGCACGTTCAAAAATGGCCAAGTTCAAGAGTCAAAGAGCTCTTTTAACTCTTTGTTAAAATATTCTTTCTTTACATCTAATAAGAGCCTTGTTGTTGTGATCAGGAACAATGTGGGGCTTGGACATGTGTTCTTTTTCTATGGAAAGGTTTCCATAGCATACCCACAAAATTAAACTCCCCATCACCCCAAGAGGATCACGCTAAAGCAACCTGTGATAGTGATAAACAGTGATCATACTTCTGTACTAAAAGCCCTCAGATTGGGAAAGGTCTCACGTATAATGCAGTGGTGGGTCACCGGGTAACTCTGGAGAGTTGCCATTTTGATGGGTAACCCCATTTCCTTGCAGCATGTAGGTGTATAGGTGATCCTCTCACCCCCATTCCGCACCATGTCAGCGGTCCGTATGTAAAAGGGGGAGCTGTAGGGAGAGCAGGCTGGGCAATGGTTCCGATTGCCCATCTTGTTGAGCTCATAGGGTAGAAAGGAGGGGTTGCCCTGCCCGTCCATGATACGAGAGTTGCAAGCGTTGCACATGGTATAGTGTGAGTGAGGGGGAAGGTCAGTCTCCGTCTCCTCCTCCTCTTCTTCCTCTTCATCAGATTCATCTTTCTTGCAGCAATAATACTAAAGCAGGAGGGAAAGATCTATGATTAGCTTCCAAAAAAAGTGCATTTTACATATTTACTTGGCATTTCTTGCTTTTATATGCATTGTTTTGATAATCTTTACAATAATCCCAGAAGGCAGGTTTTATTATGCCCATACTTCAAATCGAACACTGACCTAACTTGTGAGTTTGAGGCTGATGCAATATTTTGTCTAGGGACTCCCAAGCCCATGACTCATCCACTTAGCCACTACTCTCACCAGCTCTCTGCACACACAATGAACAAAGCTGAAACAAACTACTTGGTGAGACTCTGCTAGCTATATCCAACAATCATAGCATTTTCTTTTGTTATCATTTTGAGTTCACAACGCAGAACCTGACACCAAACATTTGGTCTGACATCAAGCAAATACTGGGATTGCTGAGAATCTCAGCATATAGTTTTTGCTAAAAAGGAGGATGTTCCAGCCTTCATACTTGTGGAGATGTGTTGGAAAAAAACATGTAGGCAGTGTCTGTAAAGACTTCCAATGTTTGGCATTTTTGTAATTTGATTAACCCTCCAGTAATACCCTCCCTTTCTATATCCTCCCTTCTGCATCCAAATCTGTTTATCTCTCCCCCACCAACAGACAAAGCCTGACATACCATTACTCATTCCAGCATAAAGCAAACATATTCAGCAAGTTAGCACCCAAAACCAGATTCCATGCAGGATCTGATGTCCACCAAACACTGCTAAACAGCAAAAGGTGAATAATACTCCTCACAGCCAAGGTACAATAATTTCTCATGCATTCCACAGCTTCTAGGTACAAAACAAGCAACTCCACATTAGTGCAGAGAATTTGTCAGGCCTCTTCTGTAGCAAATGAACTATAGTTACACAGCAAGCAGCAAGAGACAATGTAGTATGTTGGTGAAGAGTATGAATTGTGACCAGAGGAGTCCCCTCTTCTAATCTCAACCAAGATGAGTCCCCTGGTAGCCTTAGGAGGCTACTATTCTTTCAGCCTCAGCCTTTTGTTTGTAATGGGGATAACAATACTAACCTACCTTACAAGATCCTTGAAAAGAATTACTGAGATAATGCATGTGAAACATGACTCTGGAAGCCCAAATTGGACTATGCTTCTGTCATTTATGTGTCAGGTATTTTTTTCAGGAAAAAAGGGGGGTACAATGCAGCAAACATATTTGCAGCATCAAGTGTGATGCTGCCATTATACACAGGAGGAAAGTATCCTATGGAAGAGTAGTTCTTTTACCTGCAACCTACAATAGCAGAGAACAGCAATAATGCACAGTAAGATCACTGTTGCTAGTATTCCACCAGTGATTACAACAGTTCCTGCTGTCATCCGACCGATTCTCCATCAAACTCTAGAAAAGCAGCAAAGGGAGTGGATTAAATTCAAAATAACTAGAAACCGTGATTCCTGTAGCTACTGGGTAGTGGGGGCTCCAGAGTTCTGCCTCTGCTGCCAACCTCTACTCATCTACTTTAAACAGGTCCTGATTTTACGGTACAGAATCGAAACAAGATATGTAATTCTTCCCACTTGGGGAAGTCTGTCTTCAGGCATCCTTGTCCCAGATCAGAACTCTCGTAGTTCTTCAATACCCAAAATAGAGGAAGGGGAGGTTAAAAAATTATCTATCCCAGAAGTCAAATACACCAAGTATGCCACTGATTACACATGAGGCAGTGGTGGGGGCCAATGGTCTAGCCCAGGGCCAAACGTTTTGGCACAAGGACCACATCATATATGTGGCATAGTGTCAAGGGCCAGAAAAATAAACTAATAAATTTAAATAAATACACCAAGGACTTCTAATATTTTTCAAAATAGAAAAGGGAGAGCCAGAATGAAGCCATACTGCCCACCTGACCAGAGAGAGCAGAATAAAAAAAATAAAAGCAGATATATCTGAGGGATGAAAGGGGAAATACCAGGGATTTCTAATACTTTCCAAATAGAAAAGGGAGACCCAGAATGAAGCCATGCTGCCCAAACCCCTACCCCACCAGAGAGAGCAGAATAAAAGTATAAGCAGATACATTTGAGGGATGAAATGAGCATCACCATGGGACGTAATGGGAGACACCAGGCACTTCCAAGTTTTTTAGAAAATAGAAACGAAACACACAGACTTGAAGCCATGCTGCCCTCCCGCTCAACCCCCACATCTCCCCACCTGAGAGAGCAGAATAAAAAAATAAAAGCATCTCCAAGGGACGAAACTGGAGGCAACAGGCACTTACAAATGGTATAACGTGGTGGCCATGGTGGAGGGCTATCTCCCTCTGCTCTTGCACTCTCCTTAGCCCCAGGGCATGAAGCAGTGGCAGCCATGAAGGGCACGAAGCAGCAGTGGCCAGATTGTTTGGCTCACTGGTAGTGTAGGGCTTGCTGGTGGTAGCCACAGAGGGCCCCACACGGCAGCAGCCATGGAGGGTGGCCGCAGTGTAGGGCTCTCCTGCTGCTCTCACTGGCCTCGCTTTGCACAAGGCCTTTTATAGGCCTAGAGCTATCGCAAGACCTTCGGGGGTCTTGCGGTAGCTCAAAGCAGGGCTTCTGAGAGGAATTTTATCAGGGGGTACAAAGTTTCTTTTAGGCCCTTTTGCAAAGGGGGAGGGGTGAAACAGTGGGGGAGGGTGTTGACGGGTGAGCAGAATGGGGGCAGGGAGGAGCAAAACAGGGTGGGGGGAGGGTAGAGATAGCTGAAAAAGTCTCTGGAGCCCAGGTCTACTAACCCATGTAGCATCGGTAGGGTCCCCTGCATCCTGCGCGGGCAACGTCTGAGTAGATACGAAAACATAAGATCTCAGGAAATTTCTGGGCCCCCTCCTTTGGCTCCTGGGCCCCCTTTTGACCCTGGGCCCGGGTACAAATTACCCCCTTTACCCCCCTCTCCTAGGCCCTGGCTCAAAGTCTATAAAAGGCCTTGCACAAACTCACCCCTCAGCTTTCATCAGGCAGTCGCGGGCCAGAGCAGGCTCCAGCAAGTCTCTGGAGGTCCAGAGGCTCACTGGCGACTCCCTGTGGGCCAAATTGGGGGTCCCCAAGGGCCGTAAATGACCCACAGGCCCCTGGTCTAGCTAGTACCTGCAAGAATAGTATGTGAGCTCCAGAATCTGGCAATTTGCTAATGTTCTTTGTAATACAAGGCAACATGTAAAGGAAAGTGGGCCTGAATCCTACGTCATATAAATTGTCAACTAATACTGCTGTAAAATAATGACCTCATACAGGACCTAACAGACAGAAAGTCAGCAAGACATGAAATAGTTAAGTTCAGTTCACTTACGTTAAGTAAAGCATGCGTAGGACCTGTAAGACAGAAAGAAGAAGGGAGGTAATAGTTCTTATGCTGTGTCTCTTGTAGTGGGAAGCAGCTATCCAACTCTCACTGTGCAATCCTAGGTACGTCTACTCAGAAGTAAATACCACTGAATTCAATGTGATTTGCTCCCTGGTAAGTCCCTACACTAAGCTGGTGTGTAATGCAGCAGTTCTCAAATGCTCAGGGAGTTTAAGAACTGAGGTAAGTCTTTGCAAGGGAGGAGGGAAAGGCAGCAATGTGATCCCAGGAGGTGGGCAATGTGGGCAGGAGGTCTGGTCTAGAGGGTAGAGCCTCTGTTTGCCTGAAGATAACATCCGCAGGTCGCCGGTTCGTGAGACCTTGAAGCAGCTGACAAGCTGAGCACCTGCTCAGCTTATTTCACTTGCTCTTTGGTGTGAGTGAAGAAGCGTCTTGGCTGCTGTCCATGTGAGAGATGAAGGAGCTGCTTGCCAGCTTGCGTGGGAGGAAACCGGAGGCCAGAACATGATACCAGATCAAAAAGATCCAGCTGAAATGTTGTGGTTCTTGAAAGATAGAACCTTTCTTTGTAAAAATCCCTACAGGAATTTAGAACAGCCTGCCCATGTAAGCCACCTTGAATAAAGTCTGAGGAGAAATCTGACGACCAAGAAAGGTGGTATATAAATACATGTATTATTATTATTATTATCATCATCATCCCCAGGATCTCACTGCTGCCAGGGACAAGGAAGGGGTTCCTACATTTACCTACAGCCAGCTCCAGCCTCCTGGGGGTCCAGGGAGCCTGGGGACCCAAGACCCCAAACTTCTGAAGAAATTTTTTTTTTTAAAAGCCTACTTCCTGTTTTTGTAGCAAAACTGGAAGTGGGCATTGTTTTTGTTTGTTTACTTTTTCAGATGTTTGGGGGCTTGGGGAGCCCTGTAGAGGGGTCCCCATGCTCCCTGGACCCCTAGGAGGCTGGAATTGGCTGTAAGAAAGTGTAGGAACCCCTCCCTTCCTTGTCCCTGGCAGCAGCATGATCCTGGGGATAGTGTTTGCTACCTTCCCTGCCCCTTAAGGGGCCAGAGTCAGGGTTTCCCTGGCTGGTGGGTTGTGACTCACCAGTTTGAGAACCCCTGGTGTCGTCATTGGACACTTTGTTGGACTTGGACCTGGAAGATCCAGATTCAAATTCCCTCTCAGCCATGAAACTTCCTGGGTGACCTTGGGCCTTTCACTATCTCTCAACTTTACCTATCTCACGGGGTTGTTGTGAGGACAAAAGGAGGGTGAGGAACTATGTACATCACCGTGAGCTCCTTGGAGGAAGGGTGATATAAAAATGTAGAAAATAAATAAGAAATGTAGAAAATAAATAAATGCAACTTGTTCCTTAAAATGGCCACAGTGCCAAAGGATTGGAGGATAGTAAACATCACACTGATCTTTTAAAAAGGAAGGAGAGGGAACCAGGGGAAATTATAAGCTGGTCAGCCTAAGGTCTGTTCCAGGTAAGATGGTGGAATGCCTCATCAAAGATAAAACCTTAAAACACATAGACCAACAAGCTTTGCTGAGGAAGAATCGGCATGGCTTCTGTAAGGGTAAATCTTGCCTCACAAATCTTTTAGAATTCTTTGAAAAGGTCAACAGGCATGTGGGTGTGGGAGAACCTTAGGATATTACACGTACATCTGGATTTTCAGAAGGCATTTGATACAGTCCCTCACCAAAGACTGCTGAGGAAACTCCACATTCAGGGAATTTGAGGGCAGGTTATGGATTATGGAACTGGTTATCAGGAAGCAGTGGGTGTCAACGGACAATTTTCATAATGGAGAGAGGTGAAAAGTTGTATGCCCCAAGGATCTGTCCTGGGACCGGTGCTTTTCAACTTTTTCATAAATGACCTGGAGACATGGCTGAGCAGTGAGGTGGCCAAGTTTGCAGGTGACACCAAACTTTTCCGAGTGGTGAAGACCAGAAGGAATTGTGAAGAGCTCCAGAACTATCTCTCCAAACTGGGAGAATGGGCAGCAAAATGACAGATGCGTTTCAATGTAAGTCAAAGTAAAGTCACACACACTGGGGCAAAGAATCGAAACTTTACATATAGGCTAATGCAGGAATGTCAAACTCATGTCATACAGAGGGCCAAAAAGCAATCATGATGCCTGCTGAGGGCCGGAGGTGATGTCATTACACAGGAAGTGATGTCATTAAACAGATCAAAACCAGAAATAAACGTTCTGTAGGAATGTAGGAACTCATTAGCTGCTAATGACAGGAGAGAAAATACACAGATCTTGATCATATTTCAAGATATGGGACAGCCCAATCATCATGTGGGCCACCCTTTCAGCAGTATCACCTCAGCATTGCTCAGCAGCTGAGAGCCCAAAGGCCAGATAAAAAAACTTCCGCATCCAGCCCCCGGGCCTTATGTTTGACACACCTGGGCTAATGGGTCCTGAGCTGTCTGTGACAGATCAGGAGAGAGATCTTGGGGTGCTAGTGGACATCTTGATGAAAGTGTTGACCCAGTGCGTGGTGGCAGTGAAGAAGGCCAATTCAGTGCTTGGGATCATTGGAAAAGGTATTGAGAATGACAGCTAATATTATAATGCCGTTGTACAAATCGATGGTAAGGCCACACCTGGCGTATTGTGTCCAGTTCTGGTTGCCACACCTCAAAAAGGATATAGTGGAAATGGAAAAGGTGCAAAAGAGAGCAACCAAAATGATTATTGGGCTGGGGCACCTCCCTTACAAGGAAAGGCTACAGTGTTTGGGGCTCTTCAGTCTAGAAAAGAAGTGCCTGAGTGGAGACATACAAAATTATGCAGGGGATGGATAGAGTGGATAGAAAGATGAACTCTTCCATCTCACATAACACCAGAACCAGGGGACATCCACTAAAGTTGAGTGTTGGAAGAGTTAGGACAGATCAAAGGAAATATTACTTTACCCAGCATGTAGTTAGTCTGTGGAACTACATGCCACGGGAAGTGGTGATAGCATCTCACCTGGATGCCTTTAAGAGGAGATTGGACAAATTTCTAGGGGAAAAGTTCATCACAGCTTCCAAGTCATGATAGGTATATGCAAGCTCCTGATTTTAAAAATAGGCTGCCTCAAAATGCTAGATTCAGGGGAGGGCATCAGTACACAGGTTGTGTCTTGTTGTCTTGTGCTCCATGAAACATTTGGTGGGCCACTGTGAGATCCAGGAAGCTGGACTAGATGGGCCTTTGGCCTGATCCAGTGGGGCTCTTCTTATGTTCTTATATTAAGCATGTGCAGGACTGTAGCCTCAATGAGCTGGATAGAGGTGACACACAATTTATTGTTTATACTGTGTCACAGCACTTTACAGAGTAATGTAAGATAAAAGAACTCTGCCCCAGGGAACTTACAGTGTACATTTTGACTTTGAGGGGACATTCATGATACTCTGTGGACAAAAGCAAGGGTAACAAGGGATTTAGGCTTGGTTTTGATATGAAATGAAGGGTTTGGGGCACAAACCAAAGGTAAGAGAGAAAAGCTGGTTTTGAAAAGGGATTTGAAAGAAGGGAGAGAGTGGAATCAGGTATGTACTATACTAGGAGGGAGTTGCAGCATCAGAGAACAGATAGTTGTCTCAAAGAACAAAAGGATAGTAGTAGTCAAACTGGAGGAATGAAGGTCATAGGCAAGGATAGGTTGGGAAGTAAGTGCTGAGATATACAGTGAAACAAATCCATTGGGAGCCTTTTAAAACGGAAGAACAAGGAATTCAAGGTTCCTCTCATGTTATACAATGGCAAATCTGAGTTTACCACCAAATGTGCACTCAACAAGAAATAGCCAATCTCAGCTCCTTGATTCATTTATCTGACACGCTGCAGTTTTTTGTAAATATGAGTTTGTCACTATGAACCATCACATTTTTAGGTATACATATCTTTCCATGTACACCTGGAAAACACAGTATGTAAATCCCACCATTTGTCTTGGGTAAGGAAAGTGATGGACAGTCCTCTTAGTAATCAGGGATTCAAGAAGGACAGCATGTAGTCTGAACTATGAGAAGTAACAATTAAAGGTTTTGTTTTTAGTAGATCTTGAGCATTATTAACACCGTAACCTAAACTAATCACTGTGTATACTTACCTATAAGTAAAAAAAATTATTCAACTTATACCCGGATCAATACAGTGAATAAAGTAGGAGCCTCTGGGAGCTTCTGGGAAACTTAGCAGCTGTCTGGTGAAGTGGGGGTGGGTGGGACTGGCTGAGAAGCAGGACACAGGGGGGGTGGAGGAACAAGGAGAAATTTTACTAGACATTATGGTATTCAGAGGCAGTCATTTTAGCTTCTTCTACAAACAGGAAGAGAAATGAATTGTACAGAATGGGACACGGACACACACACACACCAAACAATATATTTAAGGAGTAGCTAAAATCCTCCCTGCTTAAGAATTCCACACAAAGAAAATTTGGTAAGTGGTTATGCAGGTATGACAGATTATTCTAGACTAGGCAGAAATCAATAACGAATGAACTACTTACGCAGGAACTTCCAAAATGGCACTTCTGTCACATGGGCCTGAGAGGTTCAGACTGATGCCAAACACCCCACATGGTCACAGATAGGTCAATCCTCTCCTAAGAAGGTGAAAACAAAGCACAATTAGAAACCTGTGATTCATTTTATCACAGGATCTAAAACTGCCTGTATTAAAATTGCCTTATAGATTATTTCTAGAAGGTTTACATACAGGTATAAAATATAGGCATGCATGCTATTGCACTTTTGCGTGGCAAGTTTTATCCTCTTGTTTTTGTACTGTACATGCCTGGATTTTTGCACACATGTAGTCTGCTGCCTAATGACTATGTTGTCTTTATAAAGGGCAGATGGAGAGGGCTGGTGGTGATATGTTGCTGCTTTTTACCCAGCATATACATTCATTGCAGTGAAGCATATACAAAACACTGAAACAGGCCGAGGCTGAGCATTTAAGGCCCAAATTCTAACCCATTTTCCAGCACTGACACAGCTGTGCCAATGGGATGTGTGCTGCATCCTGCAGTTGGGGGATACTCATGGAGGCCACCTCAAAGCAAGGGAATGTATATTTCCTTAGCAAGGAGCTGCATTGCCCTTATGTCGGTGCTGGAACATGGGTTAGGATTGTGCCCTAAATCTGTTTTTCTCTCTGTGGCTGCACAGATTCTCTTCCCAAACTATTCCCTGCCATCTGACCCATTCAGGGTTCCATAATGTTTCATAATGTCACATCCAGAAGTCCCTCAGGGTGGCAAGCACTACTCTGACTTAGGCATAGACCAGCTTGAAGATGGTAGATTTACTACTAGCTCCTCTTCTCTTGACAGGAGGTGTGCTGAGAAATATGTTAACCAGTATTATTATTAAGAATGTTTATACATCTCTATTCAGCAAAATTTCACAAAGCAGTTAACAAAGAATATCAAATAGCAATAGCAGGGGAAGGCACTGTTCATCCATTGCTTGTGGGGAAATATTCACTGCATTTATTTTCTGGCCATTATTATTATCCATTTCATGTCATGACTATTACTAACTTTCCATCTCACCTACCTCACAGAGTTGTTGGAAGGACAAAATAAGGGGAGGAACCCACCCTGAGCTCCTTAGAAGAAGGGTGGTATAAAAATGAAAAAAAATTAAATTAATTATGTTGTATGGGGGGGGGTGACAAAAATTTATGGGCCCCGGATGTCAAATGTCAACAAGCTATGCCACTGTCAATGTACAGTGTACCATGCTGTCACAGTAAGACCTCTCACACATGAGTCTCTTCGGGACGGCAGTACCATGCTCTTGCACATTGTCCATTCTTTTCAGTGGAGTATGTGCAGGAGAACATCATCACGGATTGTTCCCCAAGTAATTTTGTTGTCAAGGAAATAGATTTTGATGCAACATTCAGCGATTTTAGGGACCAGGTTGGCATGCATTCAAGCTTCATTGAAGTTAATAGTGGAGGAGGTACAAAAGTAACATACTGCTGCTGGAATTGGAGGCTCCATTTAATCATAATGGCGAACTGCTATTGTGTTACCAAAAAGGGCTGTTATGATTTAAGGGGAATTATTATATTACCCTTTTGGAAACTTCAGGATCGCAGGCTAGATAACAAGACAGCGTAATGCAAAGAAATTCCTTTTTAGCTTGAAAAGAGACTGGGAGAAAGATAACTTTCAATAGGATTATATTTTTATTTGCAAAAACACATAGGTATACATAATGAAAAATACATAGGAAAAATGGTAAGTATATGTCTACTTGAATCCTAGTACTTGGATACAGTGTACCTAACTTTCATGGTGGTTGCGTGTGGAGTGTATTTGGTGCATTCCGAGGAGATCAGAAAAGGATAGATTTTAGGGAAGGATTTTAGGGGTCCCTGGTCTGAACCCAGTTGCTGACTAAAGATGGGGAAAGAAAGGGAGGAAAAAAAGGGGGGAACAGGGAAAAGGTTCCAGACGCAAGATATAGTTACCTGTCCTGAGGAGCAGTTGGATGGGAGGGGGGAAGAGTCCTATGGAAGGACCTCTGCCTTGGAGGGCAGCCAGAGAGAGAGAGAGAGAGAGAGCACATTGCAGCCTTCTCTTTTAAAGGTTTTTGCTGACCTGAATGACCTGGATGTGGCCTGGATGCACATGCTCACTACACACAGTGGAACAGGTGGAGCATAAAAGAAAAACAGGATGATCAAGGAGTCAGCTATCAGCAAAGGCTGGCCTGGGGGGGGGGGGGTAGCTGGCTGTTCAAATCTGCATACGGTGATTAAGCTACAACAATAGGAAACATTTAAACAGTGATTAGCTATGCCAGACTCCTTGTCATCACCATGCGCTTGACTTGACTTGATTGTCCTGTGTGTTGAGGTTTAATGGGTTTGCATAACAGTGATTGGATCAGGAGACCCTTTCTTAAAACAATACAATGCTTTAGACTTTGTTGCTGTGTGCATGGAGAGGTAGAGGTTGTAAAACTTGTGACTTTTACCAGGGTTTTGGAAATCGGGCCTGTTTGCTTGGCCTGTATGATATTTTAGTCCATAATAACATAACCAGATATAAAAATCACAACTTAAAAGGAAACAGGGGATTTTCACATAACAATTGAGTCAATGAGTTTGTCAAAGCATGGATGGATCAAACTACATGTGATGTGGAGGATCAATGATGGATGTCTTTTTGTATTCTGAAAAGCAGCTTGTGTGATTTGGATCAGGGTCATGGAGAAAGATAAGTGGCCTAACCCTTTCTCCTGCACAAAGCATGTTACTCCCCTGGAGCTGCTATTAGCCACAGAGAGGGACACAAACAGGTGCCCATTGACTGTATAATCAATCATATCTTGAGGGAGATAAGTGTCATGGAAACAATGGGGGGGGAGAGAAGTGTTAATTTCCCCTAATTCTGCAGAATGGCCTTGATCCAAATAGCAGCTATATGGGGTAGAATTTGTTATAAAAAGGAGGTTGGAAGATTCAATCAGACATCTTGTATGTCATGAATGGTTTGGCCCTAATGTAGGTGCTCTCATCACATCTTGTGCCAGTGAATTCCATAAGTTAATTGTGGGTTATGTATAGCACCTTCACATGTTGGCTCAATTCAGCTTTTGTTGTATGCAACAACTTATCTCAACAGTTAGTGGTCCTGAATAAGGATGTGCATTTTTATCTGCATCAAAAAGACCCATTCAGCTAACTTCAGTGAAACACAGATGAGCATTGCAATCTGAATTGGGAAGTGTATTCAGATGCACATTGAAGGGATGCAAGGAACTGTGCTTCCACAGATGGGTCTCCTTTGCTGGATTGGTTGAACTGTTTGTAAAAGCGGTTTAGTAATACGCGATATGGTGTCAGAACATTCCTGTACAACTTAAAAGCTTACAGTAAGATTTTAAATTACAGGATGGTCAAACCATCATATTGAGTATATTCATTTTCTAAAAAATATATTCTTCATTTTTATAAAATCTTTAGTTTGCCTTACAATAAAACAAAACAAAACAATCCAATTAACAAAATTACATTGAAAGCAAAGTAACATCTCAATTACATTATATATCTGGAAGTTATATATAACTGTTCAACTATTTTTTTAAAATCTAAACCAAAGGACAAACATTTGCCTTTTCCCAGATGTCCATGAAAGTGGATGTAGGTAAAGCTCAGTGGGAAAGGTGGAAGCTGATGTAGAAGAGGCTCTATTTTGAGGACCCTAAATAAAAGTAAGGTGTTCACTGAAAGAACTCTAGGCCTTGAAAGCATCTATCACATTTTATGCATGTTTTAATTCTGGGATCTAAGACTTCAGCATGCGGAGAACCACTTGCAAAGTTCACTGAAAGCAGCAAGCAATGAGCACTTCCATAACATAGAGAACATTTCTCCCAATGTGGGCAAAATTTACATCTCTCCTGGAGTTACCATAAAGTCAGGTTGGCCAGGTTTTGCCTAGATAATGACTGTGAGCCAAATCCTATCCAATTTTCCAGCACCAGTGCAGCCATGCCAATGGGGCACGTGCTGCATCCTGCAGTGAGGGTGCAATCATGGAAGACTCCTCCAGGTAAGGGAGCATTTGTTCCCTTTCCTCAAGGCTGCACCAGTGCTGGAATGTTGGATAGGATTGGGCCCTGTGCCTCTGGCTGCATATTTGGGGCATTAGCTATTCTGGATTGTCAGCTTTCATTTAAAAATCAAAAAACAAAAAACAGCAAGTCAGGTCCTTATTTCTGCTTCTATATGTGACCAAATGTGTAGACACTATTCTGCCCTATCATTTAAAAAGGAACAGTTCCTTTCATTGTTTTTAGCCAACGAACAAATGCCAGCATTGGCATTTAAGGAAACAGTGATAGTCACAGAGACAAATAAAACTACAGTATAAGCCCTGCCTGGCTTGTTGAAAAACAGTGGTTAGAACTACTGCAATTTGCTAGAGTCAGATGCAATGGCAAATCACAGTTTGTTTTAAAATCAAGAACAGAAGAAGCAAATTCTCTGCACTTGCACGCAAAGGGGGAGGTGGTGGGGTGGGGGACAAAGGCACCCAAAGCTTGTAATGCTTCAACCATGGTTTAATCATGGCTTAGTATTAATCATGGTCACTGTGTGAAGAATAAATATATTTTCCTTAGCACTTATTTATATTACTGATTAAAAACAATTTTTCACTCATTTCCTTGACCATTCATTCTTAACAAACATCAATTCCCAGGAGTCGTTGGGTAATGCCATGACAGTTACTTGCATACAATGGTAAGTTTGTAACATAGATATTCCTGAGACTCTCATGAGAGCCCTTGTTGTGACTCACAGTCTCTGACAGCCATGCATCATTTGACACCTGGGGCCCATAAATTTCTGACCCCTCCCCCACAACAAAGTTAATAAATCTGGGCTTCAAGTCCAAGCGGGAGTCCAGGTCTACCCAACCAGCAAACCTCAGCCACAGAGGCTGAAGTTCAACCAAGAGCCCAGATCTACCCACCTGGAAGATATGGCTCCAGAGGGCAGTCAGAATGGGAGCCCAGGTCTACCCAGCAGGTAGATCTGGGCTCCAAGTCCAGGTGGGAACCCTTGTCTACCCATCCAGCAAACTTCAGCCACAGAGGCCAAAGTTCAACTGGGAGCCCAGGTCTACCCACCTGCTCTGGAATTAAGAGTGCTCATGCCCTCAAACACTGGATCTGTCTCTGACTCAGTGACATACTACCCCTGCATCTGGAGGTTCAGTGTAGCCATCATGGTCAATAACCACTGATAGACTATAGTCTGGAATGAAGGTTTGAATCCACTTTAAAAGTCATCTAAGCCAGTGACCAACACCACCCAACCTTCCCACCAGTGTCATCATTAGGGTTTGTATCACCCAGTCTGGTAACTCATGGTGTCACCCCCTTTTATTTTATTTAACTATAGAACAGTACAGGTTACTAAACCAATCAGTAACCAACAAAAAAAAAAAAGGCCAAATGGATGACACTCATTCAACTGAGTAGGAGTTTGACTATTAGCTCTGATACATGGAAAAGGGAGCCAAAATGATAACCATGCTTATTGGCTCCATGCTGTGTCATAAGAACACCTTGTTAGCTCTCACTCAGGTTCATTGGTCAGTTTTGAATGATGGAAATCCACTTTTTGTGACATAAGGTAATTGTATTTCCTTTTCTGGTTATTTGGCTATAGTTTTTGATAGAACACAGATATTTCAAAGCAGTTTCATGGCATTCTGCTGTAAATTATGCATTGAATGGTATCTAACACAATGATATTATTCCTAAAAACCAAAATTTCCACAATTTTGGTCACTAGTGGTGGCACCCCCCCCCTTGGTGGTGTCACCTTATTAACACCTTATTGGTTCCCTGCTGTGTCATAATAACTTCTCATTGGCTCTTTGAATAATCAGTCTCATTAGTTAATTTTGAGTTAAGAAAATCTACATTTTGTTACATAAGACAGTTGTATGTTTGTTTTCTGGTTTTTTGGCCATAGCATTTGGAGTTATTTCACTCCATTTTTTTCATTGCATTCCACTGTAAATTATACATTGAATGATATATAACATGATGGTATTATTCCTAGAAACTGCGATTTTGGTCATTAGAGGTGTCACCTCCCTGCAGCTTGGCACCTAGGGCTGCAGCCCCCTTGGCCCAACCCTTTTGATGCCACTGCTCCCCACAACCTGCATCCTGGTGTTATACTTAGCTGCACCCCACCTGGTTATACTTAGCTGCACAGCACTGGGGTAGTCTGTGACCTCAAAACATTATACTTTCATTTTACCCATTCTCCCAGTTCAATTAGCAATACTGGAACTGACACAAAGAGGAGTGTTTAAGATGCCCCCTCCCACTTTGGTTGCCATGGCAACTCAAATCCCCATCTCTCTTCCAAAGTATGTCCCAAAATTAGCTCCCAGTGTACTAGAGGCTGCTTCCTTCAAGAAACCAGAGCCCAGGTATCACAAGACAGTTCTATTCTTATCCTCCCTTTCTAGCGAGGAGCTGACCCGCACATTTGCCTGCAGAAGAAGCTCTAAGCAAAGCACAAAGTCCTTCCCTTTTTCATTTCCAACTCTTCTTCCAGGGCTGGTGGACTCTCACAATTCTGACCTCTGAAATGGAGACCCCTGTCTCCCACATGAATTTCCTTTCCTTATGGCTGGACTCCTCTGCTAGTGATGCAGTGGGAAGAGATATGGAACCAGAACCATGTCTACCCCACCAATCCCAGCTCTGCATGTTTTGCTGCTAGGAGTTTAAGGGCCTAATCCTACCCAACTTTCAAATGCTGGTGCAGTTAAAATGCAGCCTTGAGGAAAGGGAACAAATGTTCCCTCACTTGGAGGAGGCCTCCATGATTGCCCCACCACCACCACAGGATGCAGCACATGCCCCATTGGCATGGCTGCACTGGCACTGGAAAATTGGATAGGATTTGGCCCTAAACCATTTCTGCCCAAAGTGGCATGTCCACAATAGGGATCAAATGTGTACACCTGTGGGCTGGGCAGAAATGGGTTAAGGTTGTGATCCTATGCACATTTACTAGAAGTAATCCCATTAAACCCTCTGGGGCATACCCCTGAGTAGTACCTACACAGGACTGCACTGTAAGGGTATGGACTACAAAACAGCTATGACATTGGGGGGCATTACTCTGCATGCAGGGCCCATGAGAGGGGATACAAGGAGTAAATTGTATCTGGGCCCGGGGTCAAAATGGGGCCATGGGAGCCAAAGGAGGAGCCCCAATTTCCTGGAATCGTACATTTTCCTATCTTACCTGGGCTTACTGCCTACGTAGGAACTCTGCAACCCTCGTAGCACTGACTCCATTGTTGCTGATACCATGCTGGCTTGAACCCAGCCTCCTGCAAGGCATGCTGGGGCGCTATCATAGGCTGCGTGGCTGCTGCTGCCACAAGCCGTATGCACAGGGTTGAAAAATGCATACATGAAACTCCTTAACAGTGTCAGCTCCCTCCCCTGACCCTTTGGGAAGGGGCCCAAAAGAAATTTTTGAAACCCCTGATAAAATTCCTCTCAGAGGCTCTGCATGACATGAACTCTAAAATAAGATGCAGAACTTGAATCTACAACGATCAAAACATTCTTTAATCATCTAAATCCACTTCAAAAAAGAAAAACTACTCTGTTTTGCACCATCCTTGTAAATAAGTTCACAAAAATTACTCACACATGTACTTCTTTCATAAGTGGCTTGCCTGTTTCCATGTACCTACATTAGAGATAATTGTGGCATGTCAGTAACCTGAAAACAAAAGGAACACACCCTCTACATTTTTATAACAGCTTCCATGCCTGGCATGCCTTACTCTCCACAGACTTGTGCCAATAAAATAGCTGGTGCAGATATGAAAAAACCCATAGGGGCAGCAGAGGCTTGCCCTATGGGTTTTTTCATATCTGCACCAGCTATTTTATTGGCAAGTAAGGGAACTTTATTGTTCCCAAAAGTTCCCTTACTTTGGGGAGGCCTCTGGATTGTCCTTCCTGCAGGATACAGCATGAGCTGCATTGGTGCAGCTGCATTGGCTGGGGGATTTAGTTAGGATTGTACTGTAAGTAAAATGCATCTAAATATACCTCCGTGAATTCATAGAGAGAGGCAACCACACCAATCTTCAAACTGTAATGCTTCAAACAGAGGTTGGATTCTCTAATGTTTAGCAAGCCCAAATCTCAGTCTGGGAATTTGGTTCCTGTACAAGTGGTACTTTGGGTGGTTTTCTACTCCTACAAGAACCAAGTTTTCCAGACTGTAAAGCTTTGGTCAGAGATTTGGCTTTCCTGTGCACAGGAGAGTTGCACAGCAAAGAAGCCCTAACAACATTCCAGGTTGTTTGTATGGCAACTAACATCTAACTAACATCTGCCACTACACACAAGGCTGGTCACATGTTGGATCCAGTATTTATTGCTAGGCAAATGGAGGGTGACCTGGGAGCTGAAAGGATTAACATCTCCCCTTTCTAACTGACAGGTCACTTCCTGGTTAGGTCTAGGATTATCCTGGTTTATTTTCTGGATTATAGGAAACCCTATAAACCCATCATCATAGATTTACAGATCCAGATGAATACTGATTATTTTGAGGGATTTTCCTGGCACTAGTGCTAGTGTGATTCTTCCATGACACAGACTTCTGGGATGAGGAGTTTACCAAGGCCTTCATCAGAGGAGTTTACCAGATACAACTGTACTGGAGTGCAGCTTCCCAGCCAGAGAGCCAAGTCAGCACCTTTGGTCTCAGGGGAGCTGCTGGCGATGAAACCACTGGGCAGACATCCTGAGCAAGCATGGCCGAAAGCCCACAACAAAAATGACAAAGTATGAGCTAGAGCTCATTTTCAGGGCTACTCTGTGGTGAGGGAAATGGACTTTTTTTTGCCAGCACCGCTTTGGCAGATAGTTGTCCGGGGAAGCTTTTCCGAATGGCACAGTGTCTTTTGTTCCTGCACCTGCAGAAATGTGTGGATATCTCAGTGACCCATTGTGACCAATTTGCCAGACTTTGTTGATTAGGGACGCAATCCTATCCTGCACTGGAACAGGCAAGCTGGCCACTATCGGTCTCCTTGGACTTGCGCCACTTCTTGAGGTGGCACACGTCCGAGGAGAGCGGAGCGGCTTGAAGCTGCTCTGTTCTCCTTGGGATCCCGCATAACTGCAGGATCCCAGCCCCGCCTCCTGCTCCCCGCCCGCCAGCCAACTCCTGGGGCCGCCCACTGCCTGCCCTCCTCCAGCCCAGGTACGCCTCCCTCCCACTTCCCCCCACCTAACTTTCCTCCTTGCGTCGGCCCACCTCGGCCAACACAACCTGCACAGAGGCTCGCGTCAGCCTCCACAGGCCGGCGCTTCTCTGAGCGCCGGCCCGGCTTCCTCCTGAGGAGACGCAAATGTGCCTTATGGCTGGATTCAAGTCAAGTCAAGCGCTGGAGTGCGCCCAAAATCACATTCATCAAAACAGGGATTTTGCATTTGCTGTACTCTCTGAGTCTACTTGCGTTGTTGTTATGAATTCTTTTCAAGTTGTACAACCTAAGGATGTGGATTGGATTTTTGGAACTGTGGGGCTGTCTAGGTACCTGCTGAACTCCTGTCCTTCTTGGCTATCCTCCTGGGGAGGAACTGGCTAAATGGGTGGGGAGGCTCATCCCCTTTGGAGGGGATGCCATGGTGTCCCCGTCTTAAGGTAGCAGTGGCCTACACTCTTCTGAAGAGACCAGTCCTTATTCCCGTCATAATTGATAATTACTGGCCAGTTTCTAACTCCCATTTTTTTGGCAATGTGCTGGAGAGACTGTCAGGGCTCATTTTAGTCTTTCTTTCAACCATGGTTTGGAATGGAAGCACCCTTAGTCACCCTAGTCAAGGTCATACAGTGGGAACTGGAAAGAGGGAATGTATCCCTGTTGGTTTTGCTGAAGCTCTCAATGATGTTCAGTATCATTGACCACAGCATCCTTCTCGATTGCCTTGCTAGTACAGAACTTGGGTAGAATTGCTTTGCAATGGCTCTGGCCCTTCCTGGAGGTCTGATTACAATGGGTGGTAGTGGAGGACATGGCTTTACTATCAACCTTTGGTGTTCTGCTGGGCAGTAACATAGCTAAGGGGGTGCAGGGGGTAGCAAATGCACCGGTCAGCAGACTTGGGGGGGGCAACAATGCCCCCGCGCAACTTCCATCAGGCTGCAGCAGCCCTGTTGACACACAGGAGGCTGAAGCAACAGCTGCCTGCACAAAGCCTCTCACCCACCCAGCCAAGTGCGCCCATCCCAGAAAATGCAGGACAGTGAGTGCTGCTGCTGCTGTGGCTGGGCCCTCCCCCTCCTTACCAGGGCCAAAGCTCAGAGCCCCATCAGTTAGCCACCTGGGAACCTCCCTCCGCTTGCCTGCACCTCCTGCCTCATATCCCCCACCACCTAGGGACACCGCCCGCCAGGGCGCAGCCTCTGGGAAGCCCAGTGGGCTCCTCTGTTGCACCTCGTGCTGCAGCCCAGCAGGTTGGTCTGTGTTCCTCTCTCTCTCTCCCTCTCAGACACACACTCACACACCCCCCCCACAACGGACATATGTTCTCTTCTTCAGAACGTCTTCTGCAGACAACACCAAACTTTTCCAGGTGGTGAAGACCAGAAGCAATTGTGAGGAGCTCCAAAAGGATTTCTCCAAACTGGCAGAATGGGCAGCAAAATGGCAGATGCGTTTCAATTCTGTGCATGACTTTACATGAACATTGGGGCAAAAACTCAAAACTTCACATATAGGCTAATGGGTTCTGAGCTGTCTGTGACAGATCAGGAGAGAGATCTTGGGGTGGTGGTGGACAGCTCAATGAAAGTGTTGACCCAATGTGCGGCGGCAGTAAAGAAGGCCAATTCTATGCTTGGGATCATTAGAAAAGGTATTGAGAACAAAACGGCTAATATTATAATACCGTTGTACAAATCTATGGTAAGGACACACCTGGAGTATTGTGTCCAGTTCTGGTCGCCACATCTCAAAAAGGACATAGTGGAAATGGAAAAATTGCAAAAGAGAGCAACTAAAATGATTACTGGGCTGGGGCACCTTCCTTACGAGGAAAGGCTATGGTGTTTGGGCCTCTTCAGCCTAGAAAAGAGACACCTGAGGGGGGACATGATTGAGACATACAAAATTATGCAGGGAATAATTTTGTGGATAGAGAGATACTCTTTAGACTCTCACACAACACCAGACCCAGGGGACATCCACTAAAATTGAGTGTTGGGAGAGTTAGGACAGACAAATTATAATATTTCTTTACTCAGTGTGTAGTCTGTGGAACTCCTTGCCACAGCATGTGGTGATGGCATCTGGCCTAGATGCACTGGCGGACCTAGGGCGGGGCAAACAGGGCAGATGCCCCGAGCACTGACCTTCTGGGGGTGCCTCCACCAGCCTCACCCCCCATTTGCCCTTTTCTTAAAGGAGAAGGGGCACTCATCTCTGCAAGAAATGCTGCAAAATGCTCAAAGTAAGTCCTGTTGTGTTCAATGAGTCTTACTCCCAGGTAACTATGTTACCTTGATGGTAACTAAGTCCCATCAAGGTCAAATGAAGCTCAGGTGTCCATCCAGGTCTCCATTGGCCTTGATTGATTACAGCTGTGGAGCCAGCCCTGCCCTTCCCAGAGCTGTCAAACAGCTGTCAAAACAGGGAATCGCTGTCAACACCACATCATCCACCTGATGATCTTCTGATCTTCCATTACACTGTGTTTATGTCAAATGCAAAACTAGAAACATAGGGAACTTCACTGGCATCCTTCAGTCTCAGAAGACTATGGTATCACGCTCTGAAAAGTGGTTCTGGAACATAGGGAACTATGCCCCAGAAAAGAAGGTTGTGTTTTATGACAGGCTTGCAGGATTAGATGCACTGATTTTAGTCCCTGAAAAATGTCCAGTGCAAATGCACCATTCTGAGCATTACGGATTTCATATTATAATGATAACAAATGGTATACCTAACTCTATGGACCCAAACACATTTACCTTGTAAGCAAATTTAATTTACCGCAGATACTCGCCTATAAGGCGACCCCACAGATAAGTCAAGGGCAGGTTTTGAGCCAACAATCATGGAATTTTCTATGAACGCGTGCATCGTTAAACTTAGGGGGGTGTCTGACTATAGTTTTGTCTGATTTTACCCCAGGCCAGATCCTGAAAAATAACCTACCACTAATTGTTACCTAAGAACTGTAGCCTCTTATTAAAAACATAGTAAAAGATCATAAGATACATTTTTATTCTTTTTAAATTCTGGCCTTCACCACCTTTTTGTAAACACTATCAGAGTAAGTGCACTGTAAACAACATACCAGTAAATCAGTGGTTCCCAACCTGGTATTCATGTACTCCCAGGGACACAAAAGGACCTTTAAGGGTACTTGAAAAAGAATGGAATAATGGTAGAAAAAGGCAGGTCATGCTCCAGAATGCCTTGCAAGGACCAGCAAGGTAGGAAGGGAGGTAGCTAGTTGGCTTTGAAAGCCCCACCAATAGCTAGTTTTTGGTCATCAATTCATGTATGAACTAGTGATTGAAAACCAGTACAGTAAAAAAAGCTGAAACATAATATGGAAAGTGATCGATCACCCAGAATTTCTCAGCACACTTCTGGTGCAAAACAGTGCAAAGGCAGAGTCTTTCATTCCTCAAACAGATAAAAAGAGAAAACACTGTGATGAATACATGAAGTCTGGGTTTTCATAGAGAGAAGATGAGGGCTTGTATTATTACAAACATTTTGCTAATATGAAGGGTACAATTTATTATTGCCAAGGGCTCTGCAAGTGAAAAAGGTTGGGAACCACTGCAGGAGAACCATGAATCAAATCCACCTTTAAGGTATATGGTGTGTTAAGCCAGAAGCTCTATATACATACAACCCATAACACATAACTGAGAGTGTGCAATTCAATTCACAGTAGAGAGATGCAGCTGCATATATTTGCAATCCTTTTACTCAGAAGTAGACCCACTGCTTTCCATGGGTGTTATTCTTAAGTAATGCTGCATTGAATAATAATTGGGAATTATTGCTTCAGATAGAAAGGGGATCTCATCCTGGTGTTGAAAAAAAAAGACCTCTGCCAAATGCAAAGCCTTTGCAAAAGGGAATCAGGTTGCAGCAGCAAAAGGGAACGGAGGGGAATAAAAGGTTAACTTTGGCTGAAACCTCCCAGGAAAGTAACTATAGCAACTAACCAGCTGCCTGCCTAAGCTTAGCTGAGAAACTAACCTGTTTAGAGTTGAAAGGCTCTGCCCTCTGATTGACCCAGAGATAAGGTGAAGTGAGAATTGGAGCTTGATTTTTTGGCAAAAATTTCACGTACTATACCTGAGTATCTATGGTATTTCAGTGTGGTTTCCAAATAAATGTGCTCAGGATTATGATTTATGGGAAACTTCTTACATTGCATTTTAAAGAGACAGAACACTTTAGGATGCAGTTGTCTCTGAGAGAATGCTTTTGATCAGATATTTTCAGAGTTCATAATGCTACTGGAGTGAGCCCCCTGCTGGACACTCTGCTGGACTTAACTTAAGAGTGTTAGTATGCCTTTATAATTCAAGCAGGAACTGGCCGTTAAGCTGGTGGCCAGCTAAGAGCTGAGAGGATGCAAACTCTTTGTAACCCTTGAAGATGCTTTCTGCAACTGAAAGCAAAACATTGGGACCGCATCCTACAATGTGCTTTAATTTGTGGCTTAAAGACTTGAGAAACATTTCAAATTATGTTTTAAAATATTTCTGTTTGAAATCTTTACACAGCCTCTGCTTCTGTTTTATTGTTAGCAGGTTTACTAATGGGGTTTGATCAGGAGCACTCAGGAAAACGGTCTTCTGCTAAATGACTCTGCTTGATTTAGGTCCCTGTTCCAACCCCTGCATGGTTGTGCCAGCCCTGAAGTCAAGTTTAATTCAAACCAGTAAGTAAATTCAAAAGTATATCTGTGGCAGGGAAAGCAAAGCCGTCAGACATAACAGCAATTGGGTGAGAAGGTGCCAAATCCTCCCTCAGGTTAATTACATTGAAGGGATTTCATCCCCCTCTCATCTTAGCCTCAATGAAACCTTGGCCCTCTGGCATGCTCTGCAGATGGTGGCACAGTCACAGCTGGACTCATTCAGCTCCAGTCTCAGCTGGATTGCACTAAAGCAAGAGTGGCTCATTGGCACACGCAGCTGCCCAGCCAAAAGGCTGAGGCCTTGGGCTGCAGCCAGTCTCTTCATTTCCTCTCTCATTCCCCTTTTTAAGCACTTATCCAAATGTCTCCATCCCCGCTCCTCCTTCTCTGCAACCTAAGGGAAAGAGAGGATTCTGGCTAGAATTATTCAAGGACAGATTTAGAGTCATCTTGCCCAAGGGCTCTCCATGAAAAACACCTGCTACAAGTGCGGGTCCAGGACCTTCAGAGAAGAGAGAAAATGTGGGGCCAAGATAGCAAGCCATGTGCTATTCTGAAATAGGCTTTGCAGTACAAGGAGAAGTGGTGCAATTTTAAAACCTGATATGACAAGAGACCCATTCACAGGCCTACCAGCTGTATTTGCACTGTGATATAATCAAGCAGTTGTTTTCCAATTAACTTCAGAGTTTGTGCTTCTCCCAGGATAGCTCAGGGCCTTTCTGCCTGGTCAAGCCATACTCCCCAATGACACTTCAGCAATTGTGTGATACTCTGTCAAGTCCAATTTCAACACCAAAATTCCATACTGATAGTATCATATGTGGTGTTTGCTCTCTTATTAGCCTACATTCTGCTGTTTCTCATCCCTTTCTTTCCTCCATCCATCTCTGACTCCCCTTTGTGTAGTTTTTGTAGGCATAGAGGAAGCTGAGCTTCTACCACAGTCACAAGCAAGCACAGTGGAGTATCAAGTTGAAGACCCTGTACAAATACAGTAAGAGTTGTGGGGAATTGCCACATCCCTGCTCCATAGCTGACTCAGCATTTTTCCTCTGGTCAGATGAAAACCTTGAGGCAGTGCTGGCTACCACACCAGTTTACATACGACAAGCCCACATGCTAGCAGAGCACTTCCCTCCAGCTGCTGTTCTGCTCTGGGACTTAGCTGTCAGACCACACTCAGAGGAGGCTTCTTCAAAGGCGGAGGGGGAGCTCAATCTCCTGAATGGCCCTGGCATGAATCAGCACTTGAAAAGCTACTGGAAACTCTCCTTTGATAGAAGTACTCCTTAAGAAGGTGAGATCCCAGGGGATCTGGCACCCCTCCCATTGAGACCTCTGGGCCTATTCCAGGCCACCCTTCACTACCCCAGGAACCCCACAAACAGAAGTAGCACTGGATCAGAGCCAAGGCCCAAAACCAGTGAAAAAGTGCTCACCTCACTGCCTGAAACCTTACTCTCTTTATGCCTACCCAGGAGAACGAATAAGCAGACACACATACTAACTCTGATTGAGGACTCACATAAATCCAGGAAAGTTCTTCCTGACCTCTTAAAATCCAATCAGTCTTGCCCGAGCATTCAGTGGCACAACAGCACTTGGGCACTCTTCCAGAACCAGCTCTTTCTTTTAGTCCTTGACTCCTGGACCTATACTGGATTCTGGCTCGTGCAGCGCAATCCTAACTACGAGTTCGGCTGGCCTGGGCAGGTCATAGGCAGCCTAGGAGGATCGCAATACTGCCGTAAAACACGTTTGCGCCTCCTCAGGAGCAAGCCGCACCAGCGCATGGAGGTGCGCTGGCACACAGAGGCTGTACCAAGAGTCCATGCTGGCTTGCAGGGCGAGGCTTATATTGGCCAAACTCGGCTGACACAAGGCTCTGGGGTGGGCGGGAAGGAGGCGTGAGGGAGACGTTCTGGGGTGGAGGAGGGCGAGGGCGGGCAGAGGGCGGTCCCGGGGCAGGGGGTGGGCAGGCAGGGAGCGGGAGGCAGAGCTGATATTCGGCTGTTATGCTAAATCCCAACCCCCATTCCCAAGTGGTTTCAAGTCTCTCACTCTCCTCAGACTTGCGCCACCTCAGGAGGTGGTGCAAGTCCAAAGAGACCCAGAAGACATGGGCTCAACATGTCTTCCCCCTTTAATAGATTTGAAAACTAAGAATTAATTCCCCCCAGAATCCACATGGTATTTCTTACAATCATAATATCTTATTGAACTGTTTGGACCAAGTGTATACATAGTATCTGGGTCATCTCCATTAGTCAAGGCCTTGGAATATGTTCATGCTGTGAGACAACCTACTTCTTGGACATAGTGGGAGCCATTTGGTATCATGTCCTATGTCCCGAGTAGCAATACTGATCTGAAGGGGGCAGTATCAGAACGCTCATATAGTCCAAGGGCTGTGGTAGCTCCACCTGAAGAGAATACAGGTTCCTCATTATCCACTGGGGTTCTGTTCTGGAATTCCAAGTGGATAAAAAAAAAACTGTGGATAAAAAAACAGTGGAAAAATTTATTTTTCCTGCTCCTAATGGAAAAAGGTTGTGCCTTGTTATCCACAGGGGTTTGATTCTGGGACTCCCTGTTGATATGATAAAATGTGTTAAATGAAAGCAGTTTTAAAAAATTAAAATGCATCACTTTACAATTGTGGTTTAAAACAGCTTTTCTTACTATTGTAGAGAGGCAGTCAGCAATTAGAACCCCTATTTTTGCCTGGCTCAGCTGAAGAATGGCATGATCACTTGCATGACTGTCTCTCTACAAAAGTAAGAAAAGCAGCTTTTAAAACTGATTTTACAGGGATGCATTTTTCCCCTTCTCCAGGGATCAGCGCATTCCTTCTCATTTGCAGTGGCCACTCGTGTTGAGTCAAATCCATGTATAAAAAATTCTGTGTATAACAAGGTTGGACCTGTATTGATACCTGTGGAGCCACTCTTCCCCATAAGACTCATACTCTGAATTCAGCAACACAAAGCAACTGAGTAAGCAGCACAAGTGATTGTAGGAATCCATTGCCTAGGACTCTTTTGTCACCTGTAAAACCTTACTGGAGGCACTAAAACACCTGCTTTGAAGCTACTGAAAGCTGTAGGAATACAAGGCTCCAGGCCAGAGCAAGGCTCGTTAAGCCCTGCCCACTCTCCACTGAGGGGCAGTACTTGAAACAATAATCAGGTCCCACTCCAGACACGATTGTTGAGCAAGCTTGTTGGAAGCAAGTTCTTCACCATTCCTTTGAGCTGTCCTGACTCTGGTGGAGCCAGGCCTAGCCCAAGGTATAGGAGCACCTGAAGCATTGCCATGAGGCTCCACCCAACCCAAGGCCACTCAGGGTAGGGCAGGCAGAGGAAGAAGCAGCTCTTCTCACATGAGAGACACCTAAAACTCAGCCCAAGAGGAGGAGCAGCTGCCAGGATCTCCCCTTTCTATGCACTCCCCAAAGTTTGGGGAGGCAGTGGAGAAAGGAGATGGTAGGTGGCTGGTAAAAGCAACAGACAGATGCGAGGTGCCTGCCACTTCCCCCAGCTGATCACCTGAGGTGGCCATTTCACTTATTTCATATTTCGAGGGCCAGCCCTCAGTAGAGCCTATGCCTGAACTCAGGCTCTTTTCCCATCATCTGCTCCCCAGCTTTCTGTAATCATGGGTTATCTATCAATCTACATACTGTACATCCCAGCTGAACTTCAGGGAACCATTCCCACAGGCTCAAACTCGACGTTCAGTGAATATTCCCACAAGACAGGCTTTCTCAATCGGGCATTGTTTTAAGCCATCTTTTTCGTCTCTCCTCAAGCAAACCAGTAGAATGGAAAAAGGAAAAACTAGGAGGATGTCTTTTATTACATGAAAGCCAATGGAACGACTTTAGAACAGAACAAGAGGAGGATCTGGCTATGCAAAAATCTGAAAAAGGAAACATCACCTTAATAGCACTCTTTGGAAATGGGTTTGTACCTTCTCACCCTCCCGGCCAAGTACATTGGAGGAAAAGATTGAGAAGAGCACTCTCTTCTCAATACGGGCAGCACAAGACAGGAGCAAAAGGGCTAAACAGCCCAACCCTACCTAACTCCCTGCCACTGATGCAGGGGCACCAAAGGAGTGTGTGCTGCATGAGGGGCGCAGTTGGAGAGGTCTCCTCAGGGTAAGTAACTTCTGCTGCCCCTGTGGGTCTTCTTGGTCCTGCACCAGCTATTTTGTTGGTGATAGATAGGATCAGGCTGCCCAGCTGCAATCCTGCACATACTTATCTGGAGTACAATGGAACTTACTTTTGAGTAAACAAGCATAGAATTGTACTGGAAGACATTTTTCTGCACTTTTAATTGTACAGTACTGTATCTACACCCCAAAAATGTATTGCAATTATAATATAAGGCTGCTTCTTGTGTTACATCTAAATATATGACAGCAGCCTCAGGCATCATGCAGGGGCCTGATAAAAATGCTGCTGTGAATAAGTGTTCCAAATACTGCAACAGGTTTCCAAACAGTTGTCATGGCTCTGCAAAGAAAGGAGGAAACAAACAGTGACTTGTTGAGTAAGATGTGCAATTAAGCCCAGCTGCACAGAGCGTAATGGAAGGAGGTGATAGCAAGAGGGAACTATGAAAGTGCTGGTTGAATGCACAATAGGAAGCCAGTTCTTGAATGGCAAATGCAAGGAGCAGCACTTAGTCCAAATAGATGCAGAGCAGTAATTTGGCCTCTATATCTTTCCATTGGGAACCAAACACTGTCAAATCCAGTCTGTGCTTTTAAATTGAGAGCAGCACTAAATATTGCTAGGATTTAACAATACATGAGTTCAGAATAGCCTGCTGTTGCAAAAACTGCATACTGTACTGTATTTGCTTTTGCTATAAGTGTCCCAAATGTATATTGCCCAACCTCATTCTATCCTCCTCCTATAAACTGTTATCTGTAACATGGAAGCAATAGTGGTCTCTATGACAAGGCTGCTGAACCAAAAAAATTGAACAGTACTCAAGCAGAGAAACTTGCTTACTAAAAATTACATGAATCAATAACAACAGACTGACCTGTGTGGGGTGGAGATGTGGGTCATACATATTTGGCATCGAAGCTATGCCCTTCCCTTTACAAAAGAGCAGGGGGTGGAAAAGATGCCCATTAGATTAGTTGTTCTCAAATGGCTTTGATAATAAGGAAGGATAATTGCAAGCAGTTTGGAGGAGGCAGCAGAAATTGACCTTTGTTGACTTCCCTCCAGTGAGCAATGTCCAAGAAGAGCCCCTGATTTATGAAGCCAGGAGCTCTTTGCATCCAGAAAACTTCATTTCATGGGAGCCATGATTTGATTTAGAGTTCTGAGAACAGCATGTAATTATCCCAAGGTTCAGAGCAAGCAAACGGGTAGGCACGCGGGCAGCAGTGAAATTACGCAAGCGGGAAGGAAAGATGAAGCTGCCAGGTCATGTCAAAGAGAAGAGGCAGAAAAACAACCAGCACATGGGGGACATGATGGCACATTTCAAGGAATTCTGGTTATTCTCTGGCTGGAATGGCATGAAATTCCATGCAACACAGAAATGTTGCCAGAACCAGCATCAGTGCATCAAGTTCTTTCCTCCTTTCTTTCATAAGGACCATTTATCTCTCATGGTGTGCTGTCGTGTTGTGAGTGTCCTCACACTTGTTCTGTAGTATTAACAAAGGTTGGAAGGGAGGAAGAAACTCAGTGTCACGTCTGTATGTCAAGTTCTCCTCCTGTCATTCATAACATCTAAGAACACTTTTTGTCATGATGCAGTTATTATCCCATTAGGTTTCCCTGCCAGAGAAGTCAGTAATATGGCAACAAGACAGAGAGATGTTCAATATGAGGACATCACAACATTCTACATATTACAGGGAAAGCTGGATAACTCATCATGGGAACATGTTTTTTGGCAGCTTCCATAGGGCACGTATGGCACGTAGACCTAGTCTGCAATGTAGAAAAATGAGGAGGAAATATGTTAATTTCAGGAATATTGGATTGAAAAAAAAACACTATCCAATAAAAATATTGGTCTATGGAAGAACAGTGTTGAGCAGCAGTTTTCAAACTCTCATGGAGAGTTTGCAGTTAAGTTTTTGTAGGGGGGGGAGGCAGCAACCCAATCCCCAGGATTGTGTCACTAGGGGCTGCAGGGACTGGGATGCACTCAGCAGTCCCTGCAGCAGCCATCCTGGGGTGCGAGGAACCCTGCATGAGTGTCTGCAGGGCTCCCCAGCCTGAAGAAAGTGAAAGTAGAGAGATAGAGCTCCGCCTCCACAAAACTGGAAGTGGAACGCGATCGCGCCACTTTCACTTCGGACGAGCTGGGGAGTCCTGCAGATGCTCATGCAGGGCTTCCCACACCCCAGGAAGGCCTGCTGCAGGGACTGGTGAGTACATTCCAGTCCCTGCAGCCCCATTAGCGACGCAATCCTGGGGATCTTGTTGCTGCTTCCTCCCTGCCTCCTCGCTGCCCCTGTCCCTTAAGGGGGCAGAGGCCAGGGCCTTCAGGTGGTGTTGGGCACAGGCATCAACTCTCCCTGTTTCTTCTTATGTACCATTCCATTCAGTGGTTGTTGCTGATGTCTCCCTTGGATCTTTGTTTAGATTGTGACCCTTTTTGGGACAAGAAACCATCTTCTCATTTCTTTTGCTATGGAAAGGAAGTTTCAGGAAGGTTTTTTGGGGGGCAGGGAGGGTTGTTGAAAAGCAGTATATAAAATATTCTTAATAATAAAATCAAGCACCTGTGTCACTTGAGTATGTATTCTCTCTCTCTCTCTCTCTCTCTCTCTCTCACACACACACACACACACACACACACACACACACACACACACACACACACACACACACGTGTGTGTTTAGTTACTTTTAAAACTGGTCAGTTCCCTCTCAATGAGGAATGTGAAATGAGGAATAGTTTGTGTACAACAGTGGTTCTCACACATTTAGCACTGGACCTACTTTTTAGAATGAAAATCTATCAGGACCCACCAGAAGTGATGTCATGACCAGAAGTGACATCATCAAGCAGGAAAATTTTTAACTATCCTAGGCTGCAATCCTGCCTACACTTACCAGACTAAGTCCCCTTGACTATCATTGTTAAAGAATATGGATAGTAGCTTGTTAAAAATCTGTAACATTTCCTCAAATGCAATCACATAACATGGTAGTATCAAATCTAAAATATTAAAAATAAAATATTGAAATGAATGGGAACCCACCTAAAATTGGCTTACAACCCACCTAGTGGGTACTGAACCACACTTTGAGAAAGACTGGTGTACAATGATCAATATTGTTAATATTGAAATAACTTTCAAGTGGCTTTTCAAATGTGTTGGACCACAAGGACAGTGACTTCTTTTACCCAAAAGCAATCTTTTTTTTCCCAAAGGAGAAAAAAAAATTGTGGAGATGGAGGAACAAAATACTTGCAGTAATAGGAATAGGATAATGACCTTTACATTGCTCATCAAGTGACACACAACTATAATGAGATGAGACTTTAGATTTACATAAATTTCCTTAGTGAAGCAGCTTTGCATGCCCTTGAGTCCAGTTACTAGGCTACATCAGTCAATATTCCATACAGATGCTTTGAAGATGCTACCTTTTTATTGGAGATAATTGATTCAATCCACTGGGAACTGTTCCTGTATAAAAGCCTCACTGAAATGAACTATGTTCTCATACATGGTTCATTCATTTCAACGGAGTTTTGGATGGGAAGAGTGCTTAATTTTCTTTTATTGTAAAATATGCATCCTATCTGCTGCTTAATTGCAGGCTCTTGTGGCAGCTTATAACAATTACAACATCAAAATTAAAATCCCATAAAAATGCCAACAGATCAGCAACTCAAACTGTCAGTACCCTTTTATACAGGGGCCCCCGTATCCACAGATGTCATACCCGCAGTTTCACTTATCCACGGATACACGGATCCCTCCTGCACACCCATTTAGTAATTTTAAAGTTTACTATGCTGTTTCATCCTTAAACTCAGTGATGTAAGCCTACAGGCTTTTCAAGCTTCTACCGGACAGCCAGAATACTTTAAAAAAACTGGAAGGAGGTCAAGAGGAAGTGACGTTAATGCTTCCTGTTGACCTCCATTGAGTTTTTTTTCCAAAAGTTCTCGTTGCAGGAACACTTAAAAAAACTAAAAGGTCAAAAGGAATTGCTAATGTTGCTTCCTGTTGACCTCCTTCCAGTTTTTTTTTAAGTGTTCTGGCTGCTGGGTGGCAGCTTGAAAAGCTGGGTTTAGGGAAGAAACTCACAGCGGGGTAAGTTTTTAAATTACTAAATGGGCATGGGAAAGCCACATGCGGGGTTGTTCCCCATATCTGTGGGAGTGCCAGGAATCCATCCCCCACAGATACCGTGGGGGGGAGATACAAAAGTGACAGTCCAAACCTATTCAAGTCCCCCCATGCTGATGCAACAAAGCCACCAGAGTGTGCACTGCATTCTGAGGGGTGGGGACATCATGGAGGTATCTTCCAGGTAAAGGAACATGTGTTCCTTTGCTTGAGATTAAGCATCTGCTACCCTGAAGGGTTTACTCAGACCTGTGTCAGCAGTTTTGATGGCACAAATCCAAGTAGACCCAGGCAGGTAAATTGAGGCTGGGAAAGGTTAGGATACTGGCAAAGCTGCTTTTCCCAACATCCACCCCTTCCTGCCCTCAACACACCCCAACCCGTTCCAGTCACCATCCAGTTCTGCCCGCCACCCACTCCTTGTGCCAACATATCATCACGGGGTTCTTGCAGAGGCCACTATTACCTGGGTGTTGCTCCTCACTGTTTGCAGCAGCAGCTGCAGTGTATAGCATTCTGTGACCGCCATAAAGCACACTGCATCACCTGAATGCAAATTCTGGTACCACAGCAGGCCCATAGTTTCCATGAGTTTCATGGGCCATGAGTTTCCCAAAATTCCATCCCAATCTCCAACATTCTGTCACATTCAAGCATGGCCAGGAGACAGAAGCCAGGATTAGGTTATACAGGTATGGAATGGCCCAGGCACCGGAGTCATCACGACAGGGTACATTTTTTGCCCTGGGCACATTCTGTTTACTCTCATATAAGTGAATCACTGCTATTCATTACTATGGGGAACCCTAAAGTGATGCACTTGGAAGTAATGTTATCGTAGGGTCAAAGCTTGTGGTATGTTCCATACCAAGGAGGTTTTTGGAAGATATAATGCCTCTATTGGCTTCTGCCTTTCCATTGGACCATTCCGTATTGCTGTATTGGCTTTCTGCCGTATTGGCATTGGCCAATGCTGTATTGGCTTCTGCCTTTCCATTGGACCATTCCAGCGACGTGGAGAGGGGGGATTTGCTGCATGGGTAACAGCCTATCCTCCATACCTTCTTTACCCAGGCTTCGCACACTGGAGAGGACACTTCAACTTCGCCATACGGTGTCGGCACAACACGGGAAGCAGCAGTTACCAGTTATAAGTCTTCGACAGACCAGGGACAGACTGCACTTGCTCCCAGTGTGGAAGGGATTGTCACTCCTGAATTGGCCTTTTCAGCCACACTAGACGCTGTTCCAGAACCACCTTTCAGAGTGCAATACCATAGTCTTTCGAGACTGAAGGTTGCCAACAACTAATGCCTCTATTCACATAAAGCATATATTGGACACCCAGAGGTCTTCCCAAACACAGGGGCCATTTGATCTCACATATACTGCCTGTCATAATCATCACCTTATATAGCTAGAGGTGTTTCTGTACATGGGAATTTCTCTTGAGAAAGGCACATTCTTTGTACCCTTCAGGAAGGCACATGCTGAAACATGTTGGGCCAATCAAACACCTGGTTATACATTTGTCTTATTGTAGGTGGTTAGAGGTTTCTTCCATTTTTTTGTCCTTGCCTAATGAGTGCTGTCCCCACCTCACCCCAATCATGGTGATTTTTGCTAGTGCATTAATAAAAAGACCATCAGGAGCCATCTGTCAAAGCAGACACCATCCTGAGCAAAACAAAGTGTTCATCCATCTGCAGAAGGTCCCCAGTAAGAAAGCTCAACAATTACCCATGAATGGAGCCATGTAAATTAAGAGAAAACTTGCTTTATTGTAACAAGAATAGTCCCTTTTGAATTGTACTATGAGAGTTCCGATGACTGGATATTGCGATATGTTGTTATCCTCAGGTCCACCACTGTTACCTGTTATCCTCAGGTCCACCACTGATATGGTATTCTCCCTTAGACAACTTGCAGGAGAAATGCAGGGAACAACGACAGCCACTCTTTATAGCCTTCATAGATCTCACAAAGGCTTTCGACCTGGTCAGCAGAGACGGCCTCTTCAAGATTCTCCCCAAGATTGGATGTCCACCCAGGCTCCTCAGCATCATCAGATCTTTCCACAAGGACATGAAGGGCACTGTTGTCTTCGATGGCTCCACATCAGACCCTTTTGACATCCGAAGCGGAGTGAAGCAGGGCTGTGTTCTTGCACCAACCTTGTTTGGGATTTTCTTCGCTGTCCTGCTGAAGCAGGCCTTTGGAACTGCAACAGAAGGCATCTATCTCCGGACCAGATCAGACGGAAAGCTCTTCAACCTCTCCAGACTGAGAGCAAAATCCAAAGTCCAGCTGAAATGTCTGCGTGACTTCCTCTTTGCCGACGATGCAGCTGTCACTACCCACTCTGCCAAAGATCTCCAGCAGCTCATGGATCGTTTTAGCAAGGCCTGCCAAGATTTTGGACTGACGATCAGCCTGAAGAAAACACAGGTCATGGTTCAGGATGTGGACTCACCTCCCTGCATTACAATCTCTGCGCATGAACTGGAGGTTGTCCATGACTTTGTGTACCTTGGCTCAACGATCTCCGACACTCTTTCTCTCGATACTGAGCTAAACAAATGCATCGGTAAAGCAGCTACCACGTTTTCCAGACTCACAAAGAGAGTCTGGTCCAACAAGAAGCTGACAGAACATACCAAGATCCAGGTCTACAGAGCTTGCGTCCTGAGTACACTTCTGTACTGCAGCGAGTCATGGACTCTTCGCTCACAACAGGAGAGGAAACTGAGCGCTTTCCACATGCGCTGCCTCCGACGCATCCTCGGCATCGCCTGGCAGGACAAAGTTCCAAACAACACAGTCCTGGAACGTGCTGGAATCCCTAGCATGTATTCACTGCTGAAACAGAGACGCCTGCGTTGGCTTGGTCATGTCGTGAGAATGGATGATGGCCGGATCCCAAAGGATCTCCTCTATGGAGAACTCGTGCAAGGAAAGCGCCCTACAGGTAGACCACAGCTGCGATACAAGGACATCTGCAAGAGGGATCTGAAGGCCTTAGGAGTGGACCTCAACAAGTGGGAAACCCTGGCTTGGAGGCAGGCTGTGCAGCATGGCCTTTCCCAGTTTGAAGAGACACTTTGCCAACAGTCTGAGGCTAAGAGGCAAAGAAGGAAGGCCCATAGCCAGGGAGACAGACCAGGGACAGACTGCACTTGCTCCCAGTGTGGAAGGGATTGTCACTCCCGGATTGGCCTTTTCAGCCACACTAGACGCTGTGCCAGAACCACCTTTCAGAGCGCGATACCATAGTCTTTTGAGACTGAAGGTTGCCAATACAATGTTATCCTCAAGCTATAATTTTGAATACATCAGTAAATAAGAAACATTCATATGGATTCATATGGAACATTTGTGGTCTGTTTTCTCTGTTAAAGACAGTCCTTATCCCTCCATTCACTAAAAATGTTTGTTTTACGTGTCATGCACCTCTTTGTCCTGCAAGTGTACAATGTCAATCCATTTCTTTTGGTAAGCCTTCAGAACAAAAACTGAGCTGAATCTATGTATTAGCCTCTTCTGAAAATTCACTTTTCAAACAGCCCATATATATCCAAAGTAAATCTCACTGTATTCAGAATTTACTCCCAATTAATGCATAGGATTACAAACCTAGTAACTTAAAGGGATGACTGTACATTTTCCCTCTACTGCTTATTCTCTGATTAAAATGTGCACATTTTAAAGTATTCAAGGATAAGAACTTTCAGCATACTGATTTACAAAGAAAGAAATAATCCACTTGTTCATTAGACAAGATGAATGCCCAATTTGCACAACCAATTTACAGATTGAAAATGTTTAATTAGATTTTGACAGGAACATTGTAATTGTGTTGTGGTGAGCAATTTATGCAAATCTCAGGATAGAGGCAATGCACGGTGATTTTTCAAATAAAATTCTTTTTCTTTCATTTAAGAGAAAACGGTTTTTCTTAAATGTCATCAAAATAATAGATCTGCTAAGACACTAGACTGGACTCCACTGTGTTTGATCCAATAGTGTTCTAGTTAAACCAAACAAAGCAGAAATTCATATCATCATATCATGAAACACAAAAGCTTGCAGATGAAAAATAATGTGAACATTCATTTGTCTAACCAGAAGGGCACAGTTCGTTCTGGCACTAAATAAAAGGTTTGTAATTTATATTTCACTAAAGAATGAAAATCCTAGCTATATGTGCACATAAAAGTCCAATGTCCCTCTCTCCAGCTGATAACTCAGCGAGGAGCCCAGCCAGCTCTAATTATTCTAGAGTCCAAGTTTGTGAACCTTGCTTTTGAGAATAAATTTCTCTCAATGCCAACACGATGAAGCCCTGCAAGGCAGCCTTTTTTGGGGGGGGGGGCCTCTATGGGATCACCAGACATGTTTCCTTTCTCCAAACAGGACAGCAATTCTAGCAGTTGCATCAAGAGTTTGTTCTCTCTGCATCCAACACAGAAAGCTGCTGGCTGGGTTGCAGTGCCACTGAAGTGATGTAACAGAGCAATGTAACTCATTCATAGGGTTGAACCCCCTCCCCTACTCCACAATCTTTGTCTTTACATGGCTGCAGTTTCAGTTTACAAATACAAATGCAATTTAAGTTTAAATAAATACGCAGGCCAAATTTCATGTTGGTATAGCTTTGACCTTCGATCACTTTGAAAAAAGGATTAGACCAGCCATTTTCAACCACTGTGCCATGGCACACACGTGTGCTGCGGGTGGTCTGCAGGTGTGCCGCAAGAGTTTGGGGGAGGATCATTTGTTAATAGGGCCACTGGGAGATGCAAGCTCCTGCTGTCAATGTAGTGTGCTTTGTCAGTTGTCAAAAACTGATGGTGTGCCTTGACAATTTTAGTGCCTTGTCAGTGTGCAGTGAAATGAAAAAGGTTGAAAATCTTAGACATAGAGGAAGGAGTATCAGCAGATATCAGCCAAAATAGATTGAGCCTCTTTATGCAGAATCAGCTTACCTCTGATTAAGAGAAACTGGCCCTCACTTTAACAGCCTGTGATTGTGATTTTCTGAACACATATGGATGGTCAATCTCGGAAATAGAATATTGGGTTAGGTGGGCCTTTGTCTGATCTAGCAAGGCAATCCTTAACATTATTTACCAGCCTCCTTTTGCATTTCAAGATCCTTCAGAATGGTCACTATGTGAAAAATCAATATCTGTGCTTGAGTTATAGATGGCTGCTAGTGTAACTGTTAACTGCATTTTCCCTCAGGGTTTCAGAAGTAATTAAAATGACAGTATACAAGGAGTTAAAAGAAGAACAGGCAATCTTTGGCAAAGGACAGAAATGGTGTTAAAGTCCACAGAGGCCAGTTGGTGCAGAGATACATTTGCTTTAATTGATGCTGCACTCTAATGTGAAGTTATGCTCCGAAAAGTGACTCTGTAAATTAATCACACTGTGGTGTTCTATATTTATTCTCCTTCAGTGACGTCCATGCCAAAATGTGCACAGTGTGCAAGTCAAAATGAGGTTTTGCCAACAGCCACAGCACCAGCAGCACAACTCACAATAGGTTTAGGAAGTTAATCTCTGATTCTGCTCTTTCATTGCACTGAAAGTCAAGTCATAGGAAATACCCAGCAAGAATGTTAGTACTTGATAAGAGGACAGTTTCCAATATTAAGCCAATCATTGAGCTAAAATATTCAAATATTCTGTATAAATCATGAATGTCCTTGTATCAGCAACTCACCTTTTTAATAGCATGGTAATTAAATTGCATCGTAATGTTAACTGCTATCGCATATGGATTGGGCTCACAGGCTGCAATTCCACCCACACTTTCCTGAGAGTAAGCCCCATTGACCACAATAGGACTTCAAGTAGATTCACATGGAGGAACAGGACTGGCTCCCCCTTATTTAATTATTTCTTTTATTTTAATTTAATTATTTGTAATTATTTTAATTTGCTTGCTGATGTCACTTCTGGCTATGACATCACTTCCAATGGGTCCTGGACAGATTGTCATTCTAAAAAGTGGGTCCCAGTGCTAAAAGTTTGAGCACTGCTGCAATAAGTTGTTAGTAAGTTGACACAGGGGTGTGTGTGTGTGTGTGACTCTACAAGTTTTCAAAATCACTAAAATCAGAGTTTGGAGGAATAATCCCATCATGTTATGTATCAATCAATGTGTAATTTCATGCAGAATGCAATGAAACAAACCACATTGAAATATCTGTGTTCTAACAAAAGGTACAGCCAAAAAACCAGTGGGTGTGGGGCGATGGTACATCACCACACCCACCACCTGGGGCGTTGCCCCGCCCACTGCATGGGGTGACGCGCAGGCCTCCCACACCGGTTGACGCGAATTCTAGTGATGCCACTGCCTGGGTTTTGGTGTTTTAGTGGACCTTTAGCTGGGGGTAGTTTGAGTTTTAAGTCTTTACCAGTAGATTATTTTTAGTTCTAAGTGTACCGCTCTACAACTTTGCTCCATAGTATTATCAGCATATCAGATGTATTGTTTTTAGTCCTTTGACAATGCCCTACACATATGAAGACAAAATTTTAGGAGAATCTAAATTTGCTGAATGTGGTCAAAAATCCTGAAAGAACATTTAACTTCAGGATAACCCCAACCATAAAAGCCATAAAAGCCTCAGTTCCTTTTTTTTTTCTTAATAGCAAGACCTCTATTTTTTTTCTTAATAGCAAGCAATAGCCCTGTCTAGCTTAAGAAGGGGACTTAAAAATACTCCCCACAGCTTCAAGCTGGGACTACTACTTCCTTTCTCACATTTTTTCACCGGGGCACGGACAGACTTGGGTTTACAGAAGACTGTCTGGTAGGAATTTCCCTTTATAGAATATTTTGGAGTGACTGGGAGAATCTGCCTTTTTCATTTATGTTACAAACTTCTTGGATAGGAAGCTGTTTCAACCCTCAAGATGGCCTACGAGGCCATCCTACTGAAAATAAAAAGCTACTGGGGAATGCCACTTCAAACCACATAGTTTGTCGCACAAACTCCGAGAAACTTTGCTAGTTTGCTAGTTTGCAAAGTGGATTGGAGCAAATTATGGGCCTAACAGTAAGTATGACTTAATGTAGTTTCAGTTGTAACCCATAATTACATCATAGCATTGTGTGAACTAAAGTTAATGAGAATATCCAATGCTACGTTTGTAGCCATGGTTGTATTTTACAGTAGTTAACTACTAAAAAGCACTTGCTTAATCCTGTTCATACTGCATCCAGCCAGTGTCAAGGGTGAGCCAGTTGGGCACAAGCCTGAAGGACCACATCTATCCATACCGTGAGCCTTCCTGCAGTGGCGCATCAGATGATAGACTTGCACTACTGCTGCCATTGCTACTGGCCCAAGAGAACAGTGAATGAGTCAAGACCAATGTGACCTCACTCTTTCTCCAGGTAGGTAAACCTGTATTTTACATGATAGTGATTCACGGTCATTGGGGACAGTGAACATGCAACACCATCATTTTCCTAGTTGGACCCATATTCGGAACCATTAGCATGAATTTATTTAAGATTCAGTTCTAGGTCAGGTTCAGCAGAGATTTGCAAATGATGGCTTAGATTCTGTTCCAGTAGGGCTGCAGTTTTCAAACTCGCAGGGAGTTTGAATCCCACAGTAAGTCTTTGTGGGGGCGGGGGGAGGCAGCTGCGAGATCCCCAGGATCGTGCTGCTCAGGGGGGCTGCAGGGGCTTGGTGCACTTGCCCAAGCCCCCTGCAGCCCCCCGGGGGTGCGGGGAGCCCTGCGCAACCTTCGGCAGGGCTCCCCGGGTCAGGGAAGGTGATAGCGGAGGGATCGCGCCCTACTCCGCTAAACCGGAAGCGGTGTGCGATCGCTCCTCTTCCCCTTTTGACCGGGCTGCAGGGACTGGGGTGCACCCTCCAGTCCCTGCAACAGCCATCCCTGGCTGCGGGGAGCCAGGCGCAAGCGCCTGCAGGGCTCCTTGGGTCAGGGAAAGTGAGAGTGGGGCGATCGTGCTCCACCTGTCAGTCTGACTTCAATACCAGGGAAGATATTAGAACAGATAATAAAACACATAGTTTGCACATATCTAGACAACAACTCAGTGATCAATAGAACCCAACATGGATTTGTCACAACATAAATCTTGCCAGACAAATCTCATCTTTTTTGATCGGGTTACTAGCTTACTAGACTGTGGGAATGCAGTAGATGTAATATATCTTTTCAGTAAAGCATTTGACAAGGTATCACATCCTAATCAGCAAATTGGTAAAATACAGGTTCGATGATACAATTGTTGGATGGATTCTCAACTGGTTGGACGGCCGTCCACAGAGGGTGTTTGTCAATGGTTTTACATCAACCTGGAGGACGGTTTCGAGTGGGGTACCCCAGGGCTCTGTCTTGGGCTTGGTTCTCTTTAATATATCTTCATCAATGACCTGGATGAGGGGATACAAGGGAGCCTCATCAAATCTGCAGATGACACCAAACTGGGAGGAGCAGCAAACACAATAGAAGACAGCAGAAGCCTTCAAGAAGACCCAGGAATACTGGGCTGAAATGAATAAGATGAACAGGAATAAATGCGAAGTTCTGCACTTGGGCAAAAACAACCAAAGATGCAGGTATAAAATGGGAGATACATGGCTTGGCAGCACTACATGTGAGAAGGATCTTGGAATTCACTGACATCTCAGGATGAACATGAGTCAGCAGTGTGATGCGGCTGCAAAGAAGGCAAATGCAATTTTAGCCTGCATGAACAGAACCGTAGCTTTCAGGTCACGAGAAGTTGTGGTTCTGCTTTATTCTGCACTGGTTAGACCTCACATGGAGTATTGTGTCCAGTTCTGGGCACCCCACTTTAAGAAAGATGCAGCCAAACTGGAGCAGGTTCAGAGGAGAGTGACGAGGATGATCTGGGGGCTAGAGGACAAGCCCTACGAGGAAAGGTTGAGGGAACTTGGCATGTTCAGGCTGGAGAAGAGAAGGCTGAGAGGGGATATGAGAGCTCTCTTCAAATACCTAAAGGGTTGTCATATGGAAGAATGGAATAATTTACTCTCAACTGAAAGTAGAACTAGAACCAATGGGTACAAACTGCAAGGGAGGAGATTTTGATTAGACATCAGGAAGAAATTCCTGAAGGTCAGGGCGGTTTGGCAGTGGAACAGATTGCCAAGAGAGGTGGTGGACTTTCCCTCACTAGAGATACTCAAGCAGAGGCTCGACAAGCACCTGTTGGAGATGCTCTAAGAGGATATCCTGCCTAAGGTAGGATGAACTAGATGACCTATTCGGCCCTGCCATGATTCTATTATTCTATGACAGGCAGATAACCAGCCTGTAAACTAGAGGGAGGAGACTAACAGAATGTTAATAGGAAGCAGGACAGTTCCTGCTTCCTGTTAACATTCTGTTAGTCTCCCTGTAACATACAGGCTGGTTACCAGAGCTTTCAGTTAAGTATATTCCTTGTTAAGCAAGAAACACCCATGCTTCCAGACCTACTAAACAAAAACAAAGGTAATGGGCACTGGGGGAGGGCTGCTGTTTCCCCATATTCATGGTTTCCATATTGACAGGGGGGTCTGCAACAGAACCCCTGCATATACAGGGAGATGCCTGTATATTTTCTGTATATTTTCTTCTGAGAGCATGCTGACATACTGATGAGCTGACCCTCAGTGGCAGAGAGGAGTTGCCGTCAAGTGGAGCATGGGAGGCGACGGGCCAGAGAGAGGCCAGACTGGGAAGGAATCCATCTGGAAGGGCAGGAGGTCTGGTCTAGAGGGTAGAGCCTCCATTTGCCTGAAGATAACATCCGAAGATCACCAGTTCGAGGCCACCGGCACCGTGCGACCTTGAAGCAGCTGACAAGCTGAGCCGAGTTATTCCATCTACTCTGAGCGTGGGAAGATGGAGGCCAGAATGGAGGCCAGATCAAGAAAGAAACATCTGAATGTTGTGGTTCTTGTAAGATAGAACATTCTTTCAAATTGTAAAAATCCCTATGGGGATTTAATAAGCCAGCCTATGTAAACCGCCTTGAATAAAGTCTTGAAGAAAGACCAAGAAAGGCGGTATATAAATACCTGTATTATTATTATTATTATTATTATTATTATTATTATATGAAAGACTAGAACTATTCAATTGTAAAAATCCCTACGGGGGTTTAGAACAGCCTGCCTATGTAAACCGCCTTGGATTAAAGTCTGAGGAGAAATCTGACGACCAAGAAAGGCGGTATATAAATACCTGTATAAATAAATAAATAATTTTATGTGTGTTTCTATTCCTTCCTATATATTTTTGTTTCTGTGCATTGTTTTTGTCTATTTCTCTATGATAGGAGCAGGCTTAACCTTTTGTCTGCCAAGTTCCTGGTATAGGAAGCACAGTGGATTGTCATGTCTCCTCACTCTGTAGGCATTACTGATCAGTACTGGGAGCAATTTTGATAGAATCCACTGAGGTTCAGTATTGCTCGGGGGGGGGGGTGTTCAGCCCTAATCTCCTGAGATGCAATCCTAACCTCAGGCTGCAATCCTAAACCTCACTTTCCTGGGAGCAAGACCCACTGAACATAATAGAACCTACGTCTGAGTAGACCTGGTCAGGATTGTGGCCTAAAAGGGTTACTCTTTATATCATTCCTCTTTTAAAAACAAAAACCGTAAAAAAATCTAGCCATAAGTAAAGGCAGGGCTGAACCGATTGATTGCAAGGTGCCCTAATGCTCCATCCCCCTGCTGTAGCAGAGCACTTTGGGTTCCTTTTAAAAACTTGCAGGATGTAATGCTCCACTAATGCTTTCTGTGATCTGGATGTTTTCAGGGAATGTTTCCTGATAGTCAGCCTACATTTGCTTTGCTGCAGCTTGAACCCATTGTTCCAGGTCCTGGGCTTATGTTGCCCCAATCAGCAGCTGTTCTCACTCTTCAGCAGGTAGATGAGTACCTAACTAATTATTCCGGTTTGTCAAAAGACTCTGACTGTACAAAGCACCTGCACTTCGTATACACAGACGCACATGCACATCTTTCTTTCTGAATTATGTACTAACGTTCCATCTTCTGCTAAATGAGCCAAATGAGACATAATGTGTCTCATTATGGGACACATTATGGGAAGGGAGGGTTGAAACCTTTTGCCATGCAATTCTGATTAAAATAGTTCCTCCAAGTATTACTTGCCCTTTAAGGTAAAATATATAGGTACCCATAGGATATTTGTATGCACATAGCAATGGATTTTGCAGGATGTTTTAATCAGGAAAACCTTGTGGGAGGGGACAGGTTAAATCTTCCCTCCAGCATTATTCAAATCGGCCCCATCTCCTGTGGCTGCGATTAATACTTGAAAAAAAATCCTTCAAAGATTCTGTTTTGTTTGGTCCAAATTCATCCCAGTCTAGGGGGAATTCTGTAGGGGAGGTCCCCTTGGGAATATTTCTGATATATAGTTGCATTTTTGTTTTCTGTTTTTTGGTCATAACTTTTGACAGAATTGAGATATTTCACTATTTTTTATTGCATTCTGCTGTAAATTACACATCGAATGGTAAATGATGTGATGGTATTATCCTACAAATCACAATTTTTGTGATTTTGGTCACTAGTTGTGTCACCCCCCATGTGTGTCACCCAGTGAGGCCTGCGCTTCCCTAGCGATGCCATTGCTTGAATGTCCTCTCTTCCTCTTGGCATTCCCCTCTCTTAAAAAAAAATAGTTTTGCTCCTTTAAGCAGCCTCATATCCTTCAGTTACTCTTACCTTATTGCATAAAGATAATATACAACTGTCTATCTTTACTGCCAATATTACAACGGGGGCCAAACTACACATGACCCTCTGGATGGTGAGGGAGGGAAAGGGGAGATAAAAGGAGACTTAGAGATGGCAGAGAAATTAAATGAGTTCTTTGCATCTGTCTTCACGGCAGAAGACCTCGGGCAGATACCGCTGCCCGAACGGCCCCTCCTAACCGAGGAGTTAAGTCAGATAGAGGTTAAAAGAGAAGATGTTTCAGACCTCATTGATAAATTAAAGATCAATAAGTCACCGGGCCCTGATGGCATACACCCAAGGGTTATTAAGGAATTGAAGAATGAAGTTGCAGATCTCTTGACTAAGGTATGCAACTTGTCCCTCAAAACAGCCACAGTACCAGAAGATTGGAGGATAGCAAATGTCACGCCTATTTTTAAAAAGGGAAAGAGGGGGGACCCGGGAAACTATAGGCCGGTCAGCCTAACATCCATACCGGGTAAGATGGTGGAATGCCTCATCAAAGATAGGATCTCAAAACACATAGACGAACAGGCCTTGCTGAGGGAGAGTCAGCATGGCTTCTGTAAGGGTAAGTCTTGCCTCACGAACCTTATAGAATTCTTTGAAAAGGTCAACAGGCATGTGGATGCGGGAGAACCCGTGGACATTATATATCTGGACTTTCAGAAGGCATTTGACACGGTCCCTCACCAAAGGCTACTGAAAAAACTCCACAGTCAGGGAATTAGAGGACAGGTCCTCTCGTGGATTGAGAACTGGTTGGAGGCCAGGAAGCAGAGAGTGGGTGTCAATGGGCAATTTTCACAATGGAGAGAGGTGAAAAGCGGTGTGCCCCAAGGATCTGTCCTGGGACCGGTGCTTTTCAACCTCTTCATAAATGACCTGGAGACAGGGTTGAGCAGTGAAGTGGCTAAGTTTGCAGACGACACCAAACTTTTCCGAGTGGTAAAGACCAGAAGTGATTGTGAGGAGCTCCAGAAGGATCTCTCCAGACTGGCAGAATGGGCAGCAAAATGGCAGATGCGCTTCAATGTCAGTAAGTGTAAAGTCATGCACATTGGGGCAAAAAATCAAAACTTTAGATATAGGCTGATGGGTTCTGAGCTGTCTGTGACAGATCAGGAGAGAGATCTTGGGGTGGTGGTGGACAGGTCAATGAAAGTGTCGACCCAATGTGCGGCGGCAGTGAAGAAGGCCAATTCTATGCTTGGGATCATTAGGAAGGGTATTGAGAACAAAACGGCTAATATTATAATGCCGTTGTACAAATCGATGGTAAGGCCACACCTGGAGTATTGTGTCCAGTTCTGGTCGCCGCATCTCAAAAAAGACATAGTGGAAATGGAAAAGGTGCAAAAGAGAGCGACTAAGCTGATTACGGGGCTGGGGCACCTTCCTTATGAGGAAAGGCTACGGCGTTTGGGCCTCTTCAGCCTAGAAAAGAGACGCTTGAGGGGGGACATGATTGAGACATACAAAATTATGCAGGGGATGGACAGAGTGGATAGGGAGATGCTCTTTACACTCTCACATAATACCAGAACCAGGGGACATCCACTAAAATTGAGTGTTGGGCGGGTTAGGACAGACAAAAGAAAATATTTCTTTACTCAGCGCGTGGTCAGTCTGTGGAACTCCTTGCCACAGGATGTGGTGCTGGCGTCTAGCCTAGACGCCTTTAAAAGGGGATTGGACGAGTTTCTGGAGGAAAAATCCATTATGGGGTACAAGCCATGATGTGTATGCGCAACCTCCTGATTTTAGGAATGGGTTAAGTCAGAATGCCAGATGTAGGGGAGAGCACCAGGACGAGGTCTCTTGTTATCTGGTGTGCTCCCTGGGGCATTTGGTGGGCCGCTGTGAGATACAGGAAGCTGGACTAGATGGGCCTATGGCCTGATCCAGTGGGGCTGTTCTTATGTTCTTATGTTCTTATGACACATCTTTTTAAAAGTTTGAAGCTGCTCTCTATGTGTGGAGCACAAGGATTGGATAAGGGTAGTAATGGGGGGGGGGTTAAGCCTCTCCTCAGCACCATTTCTCTGGTCTAAGGGCCAAATCCGATCCTATTTTTCAGTGCTGGTGCAACTGTGCCAAAGGGGCATGAGCAGCATCCTGTGGTGGTGGGACAGTCAGAGACCTCCTCAAGGAATGTAAACATTTGTTCTCTTACCTCAAGGTTGCATTGTGGCTGCATCGGGGCTGGAAAGTTGGATAGGATTGGGCCCTCAGTCCCCTTTCACAGAATAGTAGTTTGTGTCGACAAAGACACAATGCAGGTACTTGACTTTTCTTCCCCAGCAATGCTCTGAACAGTTTTGGGATGAGAAGCAATTTCAATTAAATACTTCTTCCCTGTCACCACTGCAAAAAGGTAACACACACACACACACACGCATATGCACATACGCACACTTTCAAGCCCAAAAAGGCATTGAGTGAGTCAAACACACATGTCCCAAGTCTTGGGTAGTTTGGCCCACAGTTTCAATATTCTTCAGTTTATTTTAGAAAGTTCATCTTTCATGAAGCCAAGGGAGCTAATCTTAGGGACAGGGCATTATTTCTCTTTTTCTATCACTGTTGCAGCTGTGGTGATAACAGAGATTCTTTCATTGGCTGCCAGTTAGAAGCTGCCATTTTTCCCCCTCACACTACCACAGAATGATAATCAAAGGGAGCATTGCGGGTAAAACAAAAATGGTGGCAAGCAACTGAATTGCAACTACTGGAGCAAGGATAGGTATCTGCTACCGAAAGATGCCATGAGCTGATGTTAGGTTGGGCTTGGCTTCACAGGAATAGCTAGGTCATCACACACAAAATCCAAATGTGGATTATCTCAATCTGTTATCACTTGAAGACTTTTTTCCTTTTTCTTCATGAGTAAAACTTTTAGCACATCTTCACACCATTACGGAGGGCCAGCAGGGATGCAAAATCTTGATTCAGGGGCCAGATCTCTTGGCCCTATTATTGGGCCATCCTTTATCCAGATCTGAAGAAAACAGAAACTGTATTGTCAGGTTTCTGCTATTTGAAGTGTTGCTTGTTTCTTCGGGGACGCAAAAACTATTGGCAATAGGCAAAACATAGCCCCATGGCTTTCGACCTGGTCAGCAGGGACGGCCTCTTCAAGATCCTCCCCAAGATCGGATGTCCACCCAGGCTCCTCAGCATCATCAGATCCTTCCACAAGGACATGAAGGGTACTGTTGTATTCGATGGCTCCACATCAGACCCCTTTGACATCCAAAAGCGGCGTGAAGCAGGGCTGTGTTCTTGCACCAACCTTGTTTGGGATTTTCTTCGCTGTCCTGCTGAAGCATGCCTTTGGAACTGCAACAGAAGGCATCTATCTCTGGACCAGATCAGACGGAAAGCTCTTCAACCTCTCCAGACTGAGAGCAAAGTCCAAAGTCCATCTGAAATGTCTGCGTGACTTCCTCTTTGCCGATGATGCAGCTGTCACTACCCACTCTGCCAAAGATCTCCAGCAGCTCATGGATTGTTTTAGCAAGGCCTGCCAAGATTTTGGACTGACGATCAGCCTGAAGAAAACACAGGTCATGGTTCAGGATGTGGACTCACCTCCCTGCATTACAATCTCTGCACATGAACTGGAGGTTGTCCATGACTTTGTGTACCTTGGCTCAACGATCTCCGACACTCTTTCTCTCGATACCGAGCTAAACAAACGCATCGGTAAAGCAGCTACCATGTTTTCCAGACTCACAAAGAGAGTCTGGTCCAACAAGAAGCTGACAGAACATACCAAGATCCAGGTCTACAGAGCTTGCGTCCTGAGTACACTTCTGTACTGCAGCGAGTCATGGACTCTTCACTCACAACAGGAGAGGAAACTGAGCGCTTTCCACATGCGCTGCCTCCGACACATCCTCGGCATCACCTGGCAGGACAAAGTTCCAAACACAGTCCTGGAATGTGCTGGAATCCCTAGCATGTATGCACTGCTGAAACAGAGACGCCTGCGTTGGCTCGGTCATGTCGTGAGAATGGATGATGGCCGGATCCCAAAGGATCTCCTCTATGGAGAACTCGTGCAAGGAAAGCGCCCTATAGGTAGACCACAGCTGCAATACAAGGACATCTGCAAGAGGGATCTGAAGGCCTTAGGAGTGGACCTGAACGGGTGGGACACCCTGGCCTCTGAGCGGCTTGGAGGCAGGCTGTGCAGCATGGCCTTTCCCAGTTTGAAGAGACACTTGGCCAACAGTCTGAGGCAAAGAGGCAAAGAAGGAAGGCCAGGGAGACAGACCAGGGACAGACTGCACTTGCTCCCAGGGTGGAAGGGATTGTCACTCCCGAATTGGCCTTTTCAGCGACACTAGATGCTGTTCCAGAACCACCATTCAGAGCGCGATACCATTGTCTTTCGAGACTGAAGGTTGCCAACTACTACTACTAGCCCCATGGCAGAAATATTCCAAAGGAATGCACCAGAGAGACCAAGATGGGAAGAGCCCTGCTCTTGGCAAGCTGTGCCCACCAGCTGCCTCTGGGAATGAAGCCAAGCAAAGGTTATTTACAACTCCCATTTAATTTATAACATACATACAATAGCTTCTTCCCTTCCATGCTGCATAGCTATTAATACTACTAAAAGAGAAAATGCTGCAAAAAGAAGCTGCAGAAATCCAAGGGGATTGGACAGAAAGGTAAGAAAAAAATGGCTTCTCTGCAATATGAGCCCAAGGGCCTTTTCACACATTACAGTTTTTAGTTTAGTTTAAAATATGCTGAATAATGTAAAGTGCCACTCTACAAACTGACAAACAGGTGTTTGGAAATTGGGGAGTCATACAGGTACGCTCCTCAGAGAGCACCGGTTGTCTATGGCTCCCCCATGAGTACTTGCTAGCAAATCTGGGTTTGCAATGGGTGAAATTAAATGAGCATATAAGCTTCTAGTGGCAACTAGGCAATGCTATATTAACATGTGAACAATGTAGAAAGCCCAGATAAAAACCAGTTTGAATGGCCCAGATTTCTAGGACCTGTGTACTACTACATTGTCTTCTCTGCCAGCATTTGCAGTCATGCAGGGGCACACAAAAAGCACACCTATGCACGCACAAGCACACAGAGCAGGGATAATAGGCAGGAGTCTGGGTACAAGCTCCTCATGTCTCTCCCCTATGTGTTTTGTTATTTTAATGTCACCATCAGTGTTCATGGTGCTCTGTAACACAAGAGAAAAAGACACTTGCCTCTAGAAACTTAGGATGTAGTTTAATGGCGAGAGAACAGTGGAAGGGAAGGGATTGGACAAGCAAGGAGAATCAGGGATAGACTATGTAGGATTCACTTCCATATTAGATCAGCATTACATCTGGCAATGAGGTGTCCATTTCAGTGCAATAAGTCAGGCAGAAGCAATACAATGGCTGTTTGGTTCCTCCTGCAGACTTGGTACATGAAATAAATGCTGCTTGTGTTTCATGGGTTGATTAGCCCTGTACATATGCCCATGTGCATAAGCACATCCATCCATCCCTTTCCCTTATTTTTATTTACCTTAGAATATTTCTATCCCACCTTTCTAGTCAAAGACAGCTCAAGAAGCCTGGAAAAATTTAAACACCACAATCAAACTAAAGTGAAAACAGCAAATCTAAACAATCAGTTGCAGCATGCAATAATAAAAATCAAACTACAGTAATAAGACAACCAGAAAGAACAGAGCTAATTGAAGGCCTGCTTAAAAAGCCAGATCTCCAACCATATCCAATAGATCAGCGACGTCCAGGGAGACCAATCTGTCAGATTGCCTGAGATAGGAAATTCCATATCTTAGGGAAACCTGTTCCATGCAGAGTTGAAACCCTTTTTTGCCTTAAAAGGGCCCTATGCAGGCCTTGGAAAGGGTCTGGCTCCTGAGATTTCCCTTGTGCAAACACTTCAAGGTGGGATGAAGGCATCCAGGGTCTGTGTCACAGGAATTTCCTTCCCCCCGCCTGTCTCCTCTTCACAGCCATCTACCTCATCTCTAGATTGAAGAGATTCTGTTCCTAGGGTCACAACAAAGGGGTCAACTGTTGTCAGACAACTTTTTTATTTTGAATACGTGAAGCTTGACCTGCATGAACACATGTGTAAGATCACATGGATGCCTGTCATGCATGTGTCTTCCCCACGTTGCAGATACAAGCATTCTGATCCTCATACTGCCCAGGTTTCCAATAAGCAATTCCTCTGGAGTTGGGAGTGGTAGCCATTGTGCACCTACTTTGTGACAAGCAAACAGATGCCCTTTCATGATTGGCATAAAAGCCTAGAGCTGGAAAATTATTGAATCACGAGGATCAGGGAATTCAGTCTCAACTGGGGCTCAACTTTTTGGAGTATGTAGCATATTGGTTCATCAGGCTCCAACAGCATGAGAAAGCTACTATGAAAATGAAACTGGGTCCATATTTCATTTTCCCGGACAGGCAGGAATCTCTTATTTCAGAGGTAAAACTCCCTCAGGACTTAATAAGAACACAGCTGGCAACAAGACTGAATGTTGTTTGTTTTCCCCCCAGCTCTAGTAACCACTTTTTGCTGCAAATTGGCAGTAAGAAAGAATATTAGGTAAACAGTCGAACGGATGCCATCCAAGCCTCCCTCCCTCTGTTCTCGCACTAGTCCATCCTGCCCCTTGCCAGTTCCAGCTTCACTCTCCATTGTGCCTGCTTAATTCAATGAAATGTCTGTCTGTCAAATTAGACCAGTTTCTGTCTTACCAGAATCTTCTAAAAGGCATAATTGGAAAAATAGTAAGAGAGACTACCGTTTCAAAGTACAAACAATAATCTATGAGCTAAAACCTCCCTGATCTGAATAAATTAACATTAAAGATGGAGTAAGATTATTCTGGAACCTCCCACAGTTAAGTGAAACCACAGTTATGGGTGAATGCCTCCTCCCTGTCCTCTGGAGCCAAGGGGAGCTCTGTTTCCCTTGCCTCTGGAGAGTCCTCTGAACCCAGCAAAGGCTGTGGATGTCTGTCTGTAGCCCCTGCTGGGCTCAAACTGAGCCCTAGAGGTAAAAAAAAAAAGTCACTTCCAGTTTCTCCATGATACACAAAGTGACGTTTTTAATGCCTCATAAGGCATTGGTAGGCCCAGGAAAGCAGCCTCTACTGGGCTCAGAGGACCCTGGAAGCAAAGGAAGAAGAGCTCCCCTTGACTCTGGAGGGGGCACACACGGGGACATACACCATGGACCCAATCAGCAGATAACTGAATCCGTGGATATGGGACCCCCTGTACACGGTGCTGAGCAATAGTAGCCAGACCTCCGATATGTACCATTAGAACTGGGAGTCATCCATGCATGCAGATCACTTAATGTTTAAAGTCGAATGTGTGACTTGTTGAAGAGCGCTGAATTTACAGTGACATTGACAGTATCTGTGATGATTCATTCACATATACAGCCTCCTGATTTATGGTTATCACTCAATGACTGCAGCATGTGTGAATCAGGCTCCAAATGCCCTGGACTGTTTCTATAATCTCCTCCATATTATGATCCTCCTGAACCAGGATACTCTGCTTCAAACCTATGCAGGGCTGATAGTTCTTTTTATTTTTCTTATTCTTATTATAATGTAGCCTGCCATTTTGGACAGTCTTTTGCACGCTCGGAAAAAAAAGAAATAATTGTTGGCTGCTTACAGTAGGACCAGAGGCCCGATCCTATTCGGACACCACACCAATGTTGCATAGACATTTATCATAACCTAAGCCCATCCTGGCAACGCTACATCAACTGTGCACCAATGCTAGCAAAAGAGCCAAATGCCAAGTATGTCCAGGCAAAGCAATGCTGGCACATCCCTTCCCAGGTATAGCCCAAGTATTCATGATAACATCCGCTACAGCCTGTTACCCACAGAGGCATCCTGACTGCAGTGTGTCATTCACGTGGATGCAATATCCACTTTGTATTGTCTGTGCAATATCCAAGGGGCCAATCATTGCATCCAATCTGTCCCAACACTGGTTGGGAGAGAGGCACCGCCAGGGTGAATTGAACATGGGCTGGGGGAAAGTGCAGGGCTGGGGGAAGGTGCAGGGCCAATTCTAGGGGGACACTGCCAGCCAGTAGGAATGAGCAAAACAGTAACAAGCTCCACCCCTAACCATGTGGAGATGCCCCAAAACATTACACACACCTCCTGCAGGAGTTACAGTGGCCATGAAGGGGAAAAGCAAAGAACTGCTAGCAATTGCTAGGAACTCTGCATCCAGTGTTAGTCCCCTCATACCAACACACACACACACCCCTTCACACAAATCCAAGGAATGCCTTTTTGAGTCAAGCAGAGCAAAGATTAGACGATAGTTCCATTTGAAGAAGGCAGCCATATGAAACAAACGCATAGTAATGGTTAGAGTCTGTGTTGGGGATATCTGCATAAAAGGAGCCTTTATGCCACAAGAATAAACTGGAACAAGCCACAAGGGGAACCTCAACTGCACTAAGGCCAAGCAGAGTGCTGGTAGCTCACTGGGCCAAGACATAGGCTGGGAGCCAGGCAGGATGGGCTTGAGCCCAGCTAGCAAGGCAAGGCAACCTTTTGCAGGAGTAGCCAGAAACACCCACAGCAGAGATAAAAGAGAAGGAAATAGGTCTAGAACCCACATCAGCCACTTCACAAACCTGCTTGCAAACCACTCAATCACAGCAGGAGAGTCACAAAAAATATCTTATCTAGCATTTCACATCTTGCATTGCTAAAGACAGGCACACCTGGCTGTAGCACATGGACCTAACAGAAGGAGCATTCCATGGGCCAATCACGGGGCTTGCATGGAATATATATGTGTTTTTGGGCTGTAATTACAGATACGCAACCAAAGCCTCTTTGATCTCTACTGCGATGTAAATTCATCCTTTCTAACTAAGGGCCCAATCCTATCCAACTTTCTAGCCCCAGTGCAGCCACAATACAGTCCCCGAGGTAAGGGAACAAATGTTCCCATACCTTGAGGAGGCCTCTGTGACTGCCTCCCCACCACAGGATGCAGTGCACATCCCATTGGCATGGCTGCACTGGCACTGGAAAATTGGATAGAATTGGGCCATAAGACAGGGAAAAGGTGGGAATCATAGAGTTGGAAGGGTCCTAATAAGTCATCTAGTCCAACCTATTCCAGCCTGTAGCAGGAACCCCTTCTAGAGCAGGGGTGGGCAAACTTTCAACTTTAGAGATCCTGGAACTTTAACAATTGTGTAGGAGAGAGATATCAGCAGGTGCAGCTTGGTGCAACTTCCCAAAAGATAAAATGGGGACAAAGAGTAATCAGAGACAGGCTGAAAAAAGGGACTATTCTTGGTACATGAAGACAGCTGGGAACATCTGCAGTTGACCCCAGCACAGGCTTTCTCCAAAATGGCAATGAGATTTCCCCCAAAGCAGCATAATCTTATGCCTTCCAGTTGCTTTGCTCCCACTTCCCACACCTTGACTCTCCAACCTCCCCTCTAACTTTAGGTCTTTTCACGATGGGCAGAATGCACATAATGGCCTCCAGCAGAAGATTTGAGCTGTCAGGAAAAATTTAACATGATCAAGGGCAGCTGCCCTAGCTCAGTCATAAGACACACACACACCCCAACCACATTCTTCTTCAATTTTTACAGTCTGCTGCCCAGATTTCCTCTTTGTATGTGCCAAGTTCAAATGTTGGATTGGGCTGCACTCAGAGGCATTTAGTGGATTTCCCCCTCCCCCCTTGTACAAGTGTCAGAGCTGGAGGCCACATTCTCACTTATAAAAGTTTTTGGCTCACAAGACAGCAGAAAATAAAAGCTTGCTTGGCCACATGCTACTATCCCTGCTTCATTGCTCCAAGGCAGCTTCTTCATACTGCAGAGCAAGGGGGAGAAACTTTATAAAGGCTCCCATGTGTGACCTTTCCATCTGACTTTTCCTGCTTATACCTACCAAAGATCCCACAAACCCCTACTAAAGCACCCACAAGGCTGCCTCTTTGACAATTCCCAGGACTTGCCAGTTCTTCTGATTGACACATGGGCTCAGATTATTTGGGGCATAAGATTCCCAGGTCACTTCCAATGATTCCCTCTTTAAAATGAGCTGCTAAGTCTGGAGAGGACGCAGCTGCAGATTCTTAAGGTCAGTTTTTCTCTGCTCCTTTTGCTGCCCCATTTCCTATCCCTGCTGTATAGGGATATGACACAGAGAAGGTGAACATCTTTCTGAAAGCAGGAACTGGCGGATAAAGCCATGGCTACCTTGCTTCCCAATTTAAATGCTGCATTTAAAAGGGGAATCTTTTCCTTACTTCCTGTCTGCCCCCCTTTCTGAAATGGTTACACTTCTTTTCAACAGGATAATGCCAGTGGTTCCTAAACTGTGAGCCGTGGCTCCTGAGAAGCTGTGGAAATCAGCCAGGGGAGCCATGGTATCCTTGTGAAAAACCCACTGCCCTATACAATGTACAATCAGATTGTAGCTCTGATGGGACGCCGTGGCCAGTGGCCCAGTAGGTCAAGGGAGACACCAGTCAAAAATATTTGGGAACCACTGGATAATACCATTGTGAACCTTATTCCCAGCTAGAGGACCTCGAGGAAAGATTTGGTATTCTTCCCTTTGCCTTGGCTCTGATCCAGTAGTACATGGATCCAGTTGACAAGGGCAAACAGGGGTTATTTCTTTCCAATTGCTTTTAAAACTATGCCTACAAATTGCAAGGGTGCTTGTAAAAGAAGCACCCTTGATATCTCTCTGATTGTTTTGGAGACTGATTATGCATCCACGGCAATTATTGTGATTCTACCTTCAGGGTGTTCAGCTTTCAGCTGTTTTGATATCAGCAGATGCTCAGACACTTTTTTAGCCATGGTGGATTCCAATTTTTAAATAAAACGCTCTCCAAGAGAAGAAACTGGTGAATTCTAGATCTGCAAACTATTTCAATTTGTTTTGTGTGAAAACAAAGACTCAAACTTGGATAAAGACTTGCTAATTATCTTACCAAAGATCACTCTGAGGGAGTAGGTCTGAGGTATTCAATCTGTGTGTTGGGTCTCCCTAGGGAGGCATGGCTAGCTCCCAGAGGCATCCTGAGGCATGGGGGGGAGAGGTGGCCATAGCTGCTCAGCTGAGCTGCGCATGCTGCCTCCCGACTTGCTGCTTTTCTGCAGCTGTGAACGAGGTGGGTGGGGCAGTGTGAGGTGGGGAGGGCTGTGAAACATGGTGGGGGGAGATGGTGGAGCTTCCCCACCAAATGGAGAGAAGGCTAACTGGAAAGTGTGCAGTGGAGAGTAGGCTGACTGGGAGGTGCGGAGTGCTTTCCTCTGACTGGGAAGGAGGGAGCCCAGCCTGCTCTTAGTAGGGGGGTGTCCAAATGCCTCAGCCTGCATTCCTCCCACTTGCCTGGGGGGGGGGAATAGGGGTGGCATGTGCATGGTGGGGTGTATGGGTGTGAGTATGCCCCCTTATATTTTGGGGGTGAGTTGTAATCTTGCTCTGTGTGGCTGCAATCCTATCCACACCTTCCTGGGAGTAAGCCCCATTGACTCAAATGGGACTTACTTCAGAGTAGACCTACATAGGCTTGGGGGTCTGTGTCAGCTTAACCAAGGATCTTCACCTTTCTCTTTTTCCTCCCCTTCAAAAAAGAAAAAAAGTTAGTTCTTGATGGCTTTGTCTCCAAAAATTGATTAGAAATAAAAATACCCATTCCTTTTCAGCCATGCCCCTTTTTCCTCCTGCCTCCTGGGGGGGGGGGGTACTTCCCGTGTTGGCTGCTATTGTAAGACAAAAGACACAATCCTAGCTATGTCTACTCAGAAGTAACTCCTATTGTGTTCAATGGAACTTACTCCCAGGAAAGTGAGGTTAGGATTGCAGCCAAACAGCCTCTGGGTCTCAGTTTGCAATTAGCAGATACACACAAAACAAAATCTTCCTCTCCCCCAGCAAATTCATCACTTCCCCCTCCCTTTCCAAAACCCTCCAGGTGCACTGCTTACAAACTCAGGGCACAATCCTAACCAGGTCTACTCAGAAGTAAGTCCTAGTTCAATGGGGCTTACTCTCAGACGAGTGTGGTTAGGATCACAGAGTGCTAGCAGCTGTTTCTTTTTTGTTTCTAGTGTATAATTTTAACATCTTCATCTCCATTTTGGGGGTAACTGAGGTAATGTAATGGGGAGCCATGGCCAATGGCCACAAGGATCAGGGGAGCCACGGGCCGGAAAAGTTTGAGAACCACTGTGGTAGGTGGATATACCACTGAAGCTGCTGTGTATGGCTGGGTACCCATTTCTACAGCACTGTAATGTACACATGAAGCTACAGTACTTTATGCTGTGTCTGACCACTGATATTTTTGGAAATATCTTCTCTTGTTAACAGTTAGAACATAAGAACAGCCCCACTGGATCAGGCCATAGGCCCATCTAGTCCAGCTTCCTGTATCTCACAGTGGTCCATCAAATGCCCCAGGGAGCACACTAGACAACAAGGGACCTGCATCCTGGTGCCCTTCCGTGCATCTGGCATTCTGATATAGCCCATTTCTAAAATCAACCCATTTCTGAAAACAGTTCTATCTGTTAACTGGAGATAGGGGGGTTGGAATCTTCTGTGTGCAAAGCACATGCTCTGCTATCACTAAGCTATGTGGTTCTCCCAATACTTCCCAATGCTTCCCCCCCATGCATGCATTTCTTTACAATATTAACTCCATTCATCTGTATTAGGATTGTTAGGCCTACACTTGTGCTGAAGTCTTTAAATTCTACAAGGCACTGAGAGAGGATGCAGATGCTACACGTCTTCTCTGGGTCCTTCTGGACTGATAGTTATCTATCAGTTGGTTTCATCCCCAACACTAAGTGCCCCTGACTGGAAACACACTAGGGCGAGACTGGGTCATTGTAGAATGACAAGGTAGGTCAGAGTTGCAGGGCTAGAGACAGCTCCAAAGGAGAAAGTTGCTCTGACAATGGCCAGAGGTAAACTGAAAACTTAAGTATCTCCATGCAGTTTCTTTCTTCTGGAGAGTGGAGACCTGAAAAGTCAGGCTTTAGGTCTTGCACTGGAGCCTTGCACTGCCTTCTCTCAATAATGGCTTTCCTTGTCCTTGGCTAGCACTGGCAGGCAGCAGCAGCTGGCCCCTCCCAGCATAAGCTCCTGGCATGGGGCAGCATAAGCTCCTGGCATGGGAGGGGCTGGTTTTTCAGCAGGCTGAGGGCACTATCCCTGGGGGTTCCTTGTTTTGGCTTAGTGTTTGGCCTGGGCCTGGAACTGGATTCAAAGTTGTCCTGCCTCCTAAGGATCGAACTGAGGGCCCAGTCTTTCCAGCACTGATGCAGCCACAATGCAGCTCTAATGTAAGGGAACAAGTGTTCCTTTACCTTGAGGAGGCCTCTGTGACTGCCCCACCACCACCACTATAGGATGCAGCACACACCCCATTGGCATGGCTGTATCAGGACTAGAGAGTCAGGATTGGGCCCTGAGTCACTTGGGGGTCAGACTCTGAGTGGGAGCCATGAAGTCAATTCTCAGACTACATGTTAAGAGGCAAAACACAGGAATCCCAATTCCATATAACCCTAATGCAGAGGCTATGTAAAGAGAGAACTGGGCAGGAAGAAAGGGGGCTTACCTAACTGTGCTTCTGGTCATTGTCAGTTTTGCACCCTGCTAACTCCAAGAGTAAAAATGAGGGCTGTTGGGGGGGAAACCTGAGGAGGAAGGATTAGGCATTGTTGCACCTACACTACTGTTAGCCGGTAAATACATGTTTGTCAAAGCAACATGTAGTTATCTTAGAGGGTATGGTTCTCCAACATCAAGATTGTTGAGTATATCCAGAAGATAAATTTAGAATTTTATTTCTCTCCATAGCTGCCTTTCCTTTACCTGAGTCCTTCAAACAAACCACAACAATAAAGAGGCACAAAAAACAACATTGAAAAATATGTTTCCAGGTGGTAAAAACATGTTTCCAGTGGTAAATTTTCAAGTACAGTACAGTGCTTTCCATGTCACACACATCCCACTGACATGCCTCACTAAAGGCCCAATCCTATCCAATTTTCCTGTGCTGCTGCAGTCGTGCCAATGGGGTGTGCACTGCATCCTTTGATGGGGAGGCAGTCAGGGAGGCCTCCTCAAGGGCTACAACCCCTACCTCGGGGCTGCATTGCACCTGCACTGGTGCTGGAAAGGTGGATAGGATTGGGCCCTAACTCAATTTAAAGTTGACTCCCCCCCCATTTCTTAATTAAAACAGTTTCTTTTCTTGTCTATTATTTCTGCTTTTAAACTTACTGCACTTCATCTGTTTTCCATCCAATTATTTTCCAATCTATTTTCTTTGAGTGGGTTGCAGTAATTTAAAATAAAATGCATAAAAATGGAAAGGTATACCTGAAAATATCCCAAATAAATATAAAAGATATAATTAGAGTGCTATTCAATGCATGATTCTCAGAAGTTTTCATTTCCAATGCCTTTGTCTCCTGGGGCCCCTTATCAAGTGAAATGAAGTACGCCAGTTAATGACGGAGATCAGAACTATGATCCCTTTTGTCAAGTGGTACTTGATGCTACCTGAACCCTTTGCAGGGCAGGGGATGCTCTGCTCCCCTCCCCTCCCCTCCCCTCTGGAGGGTTGTCCGGCTCTTGCATAACTTCCGGTTTTGCGGAAGAAGCTGAAAATCTCACAAGAGGTGCAATTTCCCTCAGTCTGAGCCTTGCAGAAGCAGTGCTCGGATGTGCACTGCCTTTGGGAGTCTCAGACAGCCCTCCGGAGGTGAGGGGAGCTGATCTCCCATTGCTTTTGGAGGGTTGGGGTCCGTGCCCCGATGACCACGTGACCACACATGGTCATCGCATATGTGATCCCCTCATTAGCCGGTAGGTTGCTAAGGGATGCACACCTGTACACAAAACATCCCTCCTTTCCCTGGGGAGCATGTTCCAGGCTCACCTGCTCCCCTCATTCCAGCCATTATCCTTCTGTATCTGGAAGCAGGTCAGACTGGTGCTTATGCCCCTTGGCAAATTTCTCAGTTTGCTTTCTACTGAACCTGAGGTCACTTCTCAGCCCAGGTCCTTTAAAAAAAGTTTCAGAAGGCAGCACTTGAGCACACCTGTTGATGATACGCCTACTGTGTGAGAAGTCCTGAAACCATGGTCTACCATGGCCAACTCCCATCTGTACACCCTTGATACAGTTCAAATGATCAGGGAGGAAGTATGGCCCACCATGAGACATGGTAGAAGAAAATATTAAAAGTGAAATAATAAACACAGGTGTGTTGAGGTGTGGAGGCCAAGAAGGTGTACAGCTGAAGGGGGAGGGGTAAAATGAGTTCTTTAAAACTATTATTGAAGATAAGGAAGTTTCGGCTACAGCTTCCCTTTGTGTGTTCTCTTTCCAGGTTTTTAATTTCCAGGAGCTGCTAATTTATTCTCATCTCCCAGCTCATTGGAAATAAAAAGCTGACAGCTGAAAACAGAAACAGATGGTGCTAAATCTTTTGTGTGAGTTGCTTCATAACATCTAATTCTGATGTATTATAGAGTGCTATTCATTCATAATTTTGAAGGAGCTTGGATGGAAGCACCCACCTTTCCAAGGCCTAAAACTGAGAAACTTAGAGAGGAAGCATTTTTTCCGAGGGAGGTCACCCTGCTGGCCAGTGGTGCTGTCAGGAAGGCACATACCACATTCCTTAAATCCCTTGGAAGGGTGGGGGGAGACTGGCTGGTTGGCTGGCTGCACTCTAGTTTTCACTTGACTGCCCCATCTCAATTTACTGTTCTACAACAAAGGCCTTTTAAAAAAACATGTTTTCTGTGACAGGTACAAACAGCTCCAAAGAGGTACAATGGAAGGAATCTCTTGAGGACAGAAACTGCCAGACTCACAGGTGTGCAGCCTGAGGGAAAATAGCAGGAAACTGCAATTTAAAGCACTGACAGGACATAGGGTTCAACATCATTGTAGAATCTGGGTCAGTTTTGTTTTGGTTTTTGTAGCTTCAAATCAACACAGTTCTTTTAAGGCATCCAGTGCCCTGGGCATCTTGATAGGAGCAGAGTACACCCAGTTCGAAATAAGTTCAAACATTCAAGTGAGCCCCATGACCAGAGCCGTGAACTGTCACATCTGAAACAGTTGCATTCATCCACAACTTGTCATTTCCACACTGAAAGAAACCTACTAGGGAGCATCCATTAACAATGCAAGAAGCCAAAGTTTGCAAGGTGGTGTTGCATAGCAGTTAGCAGCCCAATCCTATCCACGCTTTCCTGGGAGTAAGCACCATTGACTCTAATGGGACTCTAATACATGAGTAGACATGCATAGGCTTGGGCTGTAAGATAGTTGTGAGCCAGAAAATCCCCTGCTCTAATCTCATCCATACTTTGAAGTTACTGGTTGACCATAGGCCTGTGTTCCCTAAACTTCTGATATCTGAGGCATAGTGTTTTTATGAAAAAAAATTATGGCTTTCTATAGAACCCATTAAGGTGCATAGCACTTGACAAAGTATGCAGTGACAGGTCTCTGCCTTACAATGTATAAATCTACACAGTGGAGACAACAGAGGAAGGGGAGAGAAATGGAGGCAGGACTAAACAGGGAGAAAACATGATATTATTTCAATTACTGTACACATGTAAAATTAGAGGCACGTTTCGCCTAAATGACTCATCTTAAAAGAAAGTTACCTGCTGCATCTCTGTGTGAGTTGATCTATGCATGCCTCCTGGTTGGAAGAAGGCATTGTTCAGAGCAGTGACACACAAGTTACCCCCTCTGAGGGTGTGTCTCTGCCAGGGATAGCATGATCTGGAATGCTGCCTGATGCCATCTCAGGTCTGCTGCCTCTGTGCTACAAAAAAAACAGCAACCCCCAAACCCTTCCCATGCTCTTCATGTACTGCAATCAAACCTGGAAGTGTGGAACTTGCATGAACTCTGTCTCTTTAATGAAACCAGAAGTCTTGCACTTCCAGTTTCACAGCAGCATTCAAGAAGCGCAAGAAGAAGGTGAACGATCTGCTTCTCTCTCTCTAAAAAGCAGGAAGCAGATCATTGCAAGTTGCACTGGTGGCAGGTTGGGGTGAGGCAGTGACAGCAGACTTGGGGTCGATGGCACCCAAATCTGCCATACCCTCATACCCCACACAATCTGCTGCTGATACAATCCACATCAGGTAGCCCAGCATCAGGTGCAATTGGATCATTCTGCACTCTGAATGCAGAAACCCTGCAGAATTTCTTAACCTTATAGAAGCTGATTGGAAGAAGGTCTGCCCACAGCCTCAAAGCCTTAACGTTATTTAATCAAATATATTTCTTGCCTGAGCACATAATTTGGGGAGGACTGCCTTAGGCAAACACACTATATCCTCAGCCCCTTCTTACATCTGCCAAATGAATGCTAATATTGGCCCACTTTACAAGATGGGTGTGAAGAGTACTATGATGGGAGTGTGCAGGATTTGGAGTGGGGGTAATTGCACGATTCCATTCATGCAATTAAAAGGTTGATTCGTTCAATTGTTCACTAAAAACTCATTCATTGGTGACATTATTTCTGTCATTTTCAATACTACATTTTCCCCCTTTCACTGAACCATTAAAAGTAATGCAGTTTGTTTCCTTTGGGCCCTGTCTGTATCCATTTTGTAATGAGTGAAAAAACAAACCAAATGGGTCCTCTGTGGATTTGCAAGACAATAAAGGCTTGTTCAGCATACCTAGGGATCAATTACCTGTTAAACTAAATGTGTAGTGTGGTCCATTCTTTTTTTATATATATAGCAATTGAGGGCATGAAGCAGAGCAGAACTGTGGCAGGGTGGGTGGTCTTCAGATTTTGCCCCCACTGCAAACTCATTCCTGATCATGCCTCCTGCATGCTATTCTGAACAGAAAAATGCCAATGGAAGATTTGTTTCTGTTTAAAATAGTGTGGGGGGGGGGCACCATCAGGAGTGAAACCATCGCAGAGCAAAGTCCTTAAGCCACCCATCCATGCTGCAGTTCTGCTCCATTTCCTGCCTCCCGCAGCTGCCATTTTAAAAACAAATGAAAAACAACCTCACAGAATCATGTTACGTTTTTGATGAAACATGTAATGCAGCTCTAAGTACTGTACTCTGACCTTCCCATGACAGACCCCTCTAGTTCAGTTTGTCATCCATTACCAAATGAATGCTCATGAGAGGGAGGTACTTTAAGTACTATCATTACTTTTCAGTATCTGGGGGCCAAATGAACTTGGACCTTTTGAAAGTGTCAGACATAAATGCAGCTTCCCACCCACTTCAGACACACTTGTGAAGGGTACATGTGAGGTAACATGTGGAGGTGCTGCCCCCATTACTAAGAGTGGGCAGACCTACTCATTACTAAGAGTGGGCACTCTTAGTAGAAGAGTGGGCACTACTAAGAGGCAGTGGCCTCTGCTCCTCCCACTCTCCAAATGTTCAAGCTCAGCATTCTCTTCCCCTCCATATTTCCTCTTCCACTGTGTCCCTCTCTTCCTTTTCCAGTCCAGGGATGGAAGGAGAACAGAAGACAAGTAGGCAGACAGAAATTAGACCTTCCCTACCAATCTGCTGCCTGAGGCAATCACTTGGCATCATGGATGGGCCAACCCTGGCACATTCCCATTTTCACCTGTGAAAGTAGAAGATATGGCCAGAGCCAGTGTAGTATACTAGCAAAGAGACTGAGCTGCAAATTGGGCCTTCCTTGATTCAAATCTTGCTTCTGCCATGAGGGCACTAGGCAGCCTTAGAAAACTCTCAGCCTTGTGTCCTAGCTGCAATATGGAGATAATACCCAGTGGGGTGTGACTTGGGTTGAGTTGCTAAGTCACTGCCCCCCCACGACTCGACTCAAAAATGAGTCATAACGGGGGCATTTTCCAAGTCTCCGAGTCACCCTTTTTTGACTCTAATGGACTCGAGCCAAGTTACCCCCTCCCCCAAAAAAGCCAGCCATGGAAAAAACGAGGCTGCTGCCGGGCTCTCTGTGTGTCTTGGAGTTTTCTTTGAACACTCCCCTGCTGTCCCTGTCCATCTGTAAACAGGGAGGGAGGGGTGGAAGGGACTGAGTGAGAACCCAGACAGAAACAGCAAGAGGGAGGAGGAGGGTCATGAGCAACAGCTGCAAAGTTTACCAGGAGGACCTCATCCTTCTCAGCCCTACTCAGAAGTAGTCCCACTGTAGCCAGTCCTTCAATGAGGATTGCTCCCCCAAATAACAACAGAAGCAAGAAGCCATAAGGTTGGAAAGCAGAATTGGCAAAAGAGTTTTTCCACATCCCTGGGCTTCTGGCAAGAAACGCCTTGGGCTCCTCCTCCTGCTCACCCTCAGCCAATGAAAATATACAAATGCCCATAGTTTGTCCAATGATCGTTGGTTCCTTACTTCCTATCAGAGATGGAGAAAATCACTCCCATCTCCCCCCTCTGGCTCACATTAACTCTTTTCTTCCAGCTGGAACTCCCTATTGCTTGCCGGTCAGCATTATGGCCCCATGAGTTTTTCCACACGATGTAAACAGTAAGCAGGCACCCCCAGACACAGGCAGACTCAAGTCAGTGGGGGCGAGTGCTGAGTCAGGGGGCCCGACTCAAGTTTTTTTCAGAGTCTTCCACGTGTGCGGCTCACAAGTCACCGAGTCACCCCAAATCATGCATTTTCATGACTTTCACAACTTTTGAGTCACTGACTTGAGTTCCCAACACTGGATAATACGACTCATCTACCCTACAGGGTGGCTGTAATGAGTACATCAATTCCCATGGAGCTCTTTGAACACTTGAAAATGCTAGTCAAATGCCAAGAATTAGTATTTTTATTTTACCACACAATCTTTTAATTGTGTGTTCTAGATCTAGGGTCTCCAAACCCTGACCTGGGGGCCAGATGCAGCTCGTGGAGAGCCTCTATCCAGCCCATTGCCAGCCTCTGATCCCCTGAGAGCCTCTGGCCCAGTTGACCAAGCATTTGAGCCCATTCATTCATTCATCTAAGTTCCATATCTAATGTATTTAAATTTTATATTTAATTTTTTTCTGGCCCTCGACACTGTGCCAAATATTTTATGCAGCCCTTCGGAGTTTAGAGACCCCTGTTCTAGATTATTGTCCCTACTTGTTGCCTTCCACCTGGACTTGCTTACTTGAACCTAACTGACAAGCTCTGGGCAGATTTAAATGTGACAGATGCTATGTGAAGGCCACTGAAAATGACAGTTCTCTGTGCCAGGGTTCTTCTTGGCACAATTAAGCATATGCCCTGATCCAGTGAAGGACATGCGTGTAAGGACACAGGTACCTGCACACGTAACCCCAGCTGGATGGGGATGAAATGTGCAGCTGGGTCCTGCGTGGAGAAATGGGCCCCTTCCCAACCTAGCAGCTAGGATTGCACATATGGACCTTGGAAAAATGCAGAAGTTCTGCAACCCAGCTGTTCCAGAGAAAAAGTGGGACTGAATTCAGCTTTCCTGCTCTTCCCAATCAAGCTGTGGATCAGCAAGGTTTTCAACTGTTTTGAAAGTCCATCATGTGTTTGTGGAGGTTTGTGTGAGGTGGTTTGTGTGAGGTGGCATTCAGGCAGTGATCCTTCATATGAGAGTTTAATGTCTATTTTTAACTATTCCTATAAAATATGGGAGGGTATGCTATGGAGTTCGGTTTGGGGGAGGCATTTTTTTTGCTGCTATTTGTTTTTAATGATTTTTTAAATCAATAATTTAAAAAAAAAAAACTGTCTTACCCATATATTGCTGTGAATATTTTTCATAGGAAAATAACTGAAGTAATAATTTTTAAGTCTTTGTAGGAAAGACCCTAAACTAGTTTTGTACCCATATCTGTCCATGTTTTTCAGTTGAGGGGGGGAGGAGAATTTGCATTAAAATCCTTTGAACTACTCCCACCCCTCTCAAATTAAACTTAGGCAACTCTATGTGGATACAGCTTCAATACTACCATGGAACAGTGTAATTGTATTGAAACGTGCAGGGTCTGAGCAATCTTCTTTGGGCATCTAATTTAATTCATACCTCATTTAGCAGAAGGCTGCCAGATGGGAGGCGGACGTTTTGAGTCATAGCGCCTGGCAGGATCACTTAATCACTCACCCTGCTTAACTAAATCCTTATATCTTTGTAAGGCATTTGCCAAAATTTCATAGCTATCTGTCTTTCTCTTAGAAACTGTATAGAGGAGATATGGGCAAAGTACTTTTGAAGCTGCTTTGAGGGCCAGGTATGCTGCCAAGTCCATGGCCAAATCTCACCATGTAATGTACCCACCATGTAATGAGGGTACAGAGCTGCCTAGAGAAACGTCATTGTGAACCAAGTTGTGCATGCAGCCAGCTGGCAGCTATTGCCATCACTTTTTTCCAGCAACTGTATAACATCGTCAATAGAAAATGCAGCAGTGTGCAGTGGTAGTGTTCCTTCCTTGAGGGTAGATTCCAGAAAGTGGTGCTGAGGCAAAAAGTGAGTCCTTTTTGGCTCTGTAGCCACTGGCCTATAATGTCCCAGAGGGTTCCAGCTTATAATCCATGTTCTTTAACATTTAAATGAAACCACTATGGAAGAAGATCCATGACTTTGATGCTGGGCACCATCAATACACAAAGTTTCATAGATGTGCACCATCCCTAGTTGAAGAAGCTGTGGAAGGTCTGAAGTTAGTGATGGGATGGATAGGGGTGCTGAAATTAAATGGATAAGACTGAGGTTCTCCTATTCAGGAGACCTGCTGACTCATCAACATAGTCCAGTCTGTTCCAAATGGAGGTGCACTTAAAGGAACAGGTTTGGGGGTATTCCTAGCAGGGCCTCTGAGAGGAATTTTATCAGGGGCTACAAAGTTTCTTTTGGGCCCCTTCCCAAAGGGGGAAGGGGCAATTGGGGCAGGCAGAACAAGGGACAAATAAGGCAGGGGGGACAAATAAGGCAGGGTGCGTGTGTGTGTGCTGACAGCCAGAATAATTTTTGGAGCCCAGGTCTACCAGGCTTCTTGATGAGGAGCCCAGGTCTACCCAAACAGGCAGCACTGGCAGTTAGATAAAGCAATATGGAAAACCAAACACACTCCTGTCTCTCTAAAATCTTTGAAATATAGAAAATCCATTGCAGAAAATCATATTTAGGCTCACATTGGAATGGACAGTGTCCTGAGTGCACAAAAATGAACTACTGCAGCAGCTGTAGCCCTGCAGCTGGGTCCCTGAGCTCCTATCCACTCCTTCATGGTTACTGGATCCTCAAGCCAAAGAGTGACTGTAGCAGGCCAGTTTCCTCCCAGATTTGACACTGTGTTAAGGAAGGTCATAGATGCATTCCTAGGCCCGGTGTGTATGACTTGCCGCAACAGTTGCCTGTGTTGTGCACCCAGCATCATGTGCAGGCAGCAAGTTCAAGTGGGATAAGAAAATGAAAGATCCCAGGAACTTTCTGGGCCCTCTCCTTTGACTTCTGGGCCCCCCTTCTGACCCTGGCCCCGGGTACAAATTACACCCTTTACCTCCCTCTTCTAGGCCCTGACACCTAGATCTAGTGTTGCTCCTGAATGGCCAGGGGAAGCTGTGGCCTGGCATATATTGGCATACCAACTAAAGCTGGGCAAATGGTATAGTCTGACAGAACTGGCCATAGTAACACATGCCTTACAGCCCAGTTCTATGCAAGATTAGACTGTCACGTGGATCCTCTTACAACAGTGGAAGACATTTCTGCTGTTGTAAAAAGGCTGCCAATGGAGCACACCATGCTCCATTGGTGGCCATTTTGCTAGCACTGCTGCAACAGGGGGCAGTGCCACAGCTCCTCTGATGGACCCCACCATGGCCGCTGAACCATTCCAGGTGTGTTCCAGGTGTTTTGGTTACCGGTTTGTTTCTAGGAGTGATGCAAAGAATTGTTTATTATCCTAAAGCCCTTTACGGCTTAGGACCAGGATACCTGAAGCGCCTCCTTCCTCCATATGAATCTAGCTGTCTGTTAAAATCTGGGAGGGAGGCTTCCCTTCCCTTCACAGCTAGGCTGTCAGTGATGCTTGAGAGGGCCCTCTCAGTGGTGGCCCTCACTCTCTAGAACTCTCTACTACTACTTGGTATCCTATGCACCAGTCTTTCATTGGAACCTGAAGACTTGGCTGTTTCAACAAACACTTCTGGAGCTTTCTTGATGTATTTTCTGTCTCCTCTCATTTCTGTCTCCTTTCATTTGAGTCTACTTGTTCTGGTTAAACTGGTTTGCTTGTGATTTTTTTTTTAATTGTATGATTTCCATTGATTGTTTTAATTTTGTTTCTAAAGCTGCATTGAGTCTCTTAGTGGGAGAAAAAGCAGGCTATCACACATACGTACATGTGCGCACACACACACAATTCTAACCAAATGTCCTCAGGTTGCATTATAAGTCACATCTGTGCTCTTCTGTCAGAACTCAAAAGTGTTTCTGGATGTACCTGTCAGAAAACAGGTGTAGGAAATACTGACTGATTAAAGATCATGAAGGACGTCCAATTCTGGGCTGTCATGATGGAACAACCTGACTCACTCATACCCATCAGGCATTTAGCCGCATTGTTGAATGTTATTACATGGGAGACTGACATACCTGGATTGGAAAAAAAGGGAGTCAATAACATTCCCCTAAATGGTACTGACTGACAGTGCAACAAGTATGACTGAATCCTGCACTGACTGAGCCAAACACAGCATCTCCTCTGAACTAGTGTAACTTCACCTTGATGAACCTATTCAATATTTGATGCTCGCTTCTGTCTCCCTAAACAAAAAAGTGCTGATGCTTTTATTCTAGGAGGCACAGGCAGGTAGAGGGCAAGGAGCTTATTAAAAAGGCAGAGAGAGAGAGAGAGAGAGAGAGAGGGAGGGAGGGAGGGAGGGAGGGAGGGAGGAAGGAAGAGAAAAGAGAAGAGAAAGAGAAAGGCATGAATTAATGATGGGCCAATCTCAAGAGAGAGTTTCAACTGAGTAGGAAGGAGAAAGCCACGAGGAGGAGCCAGCCGTGCGTGAGGATGTGATGTGACAGATACAAATGTGTACTACACTCTCTGAACATGTGGGGGAATTAGGAGAGCATGGATTCTTACAGGAGGTGTTGGCTGTCATGAAGTGGGATGTTTTATCCTCCACTCCATGTTGGCCCTCTTTTGAGCAATTGGGAAAAGCGCAGTATAAATGTAAGGCTCTGGAGATGCTGGACCCAAGAACACCTGTCACCATTCCCTATGCCACAGGGACTTTTTCAAGTCAAAATGTGCATTCATCAAAGAAAATTTTTAAAAATGCAGTCAAAACACAGATTTTATGTTTTTGTTTATTTCACCTGCAGTTTGTAGATAGCAACTCCCATATGATTAAGAAACACCATTTGCCATTTCAGAAAAATAAAGTTCAGAGAGAGAAATGGCAAGCACATGGTCCAGTCTTTCATTCGAAGATCTTCAAGCACTTTATCCAAACTTTTTAATTAAGGTTCAGAGCTCCCGTGGGCAAGAGGTATTATTAGCTGCTGTTAACAGATGGAAGAGAAACTTAAAAATGGGAAAGAAAAATAAAGGAGTTTGGAAACTGACTGAAAGGACACTTTACAGCATAGAGAAGAAAAAGATGACCAGACCCATGAGAACCATCTGCTTGTTGGCCATCTGGAGAAGTGAAGCAGGATGGCAAAAGGATTTGACACCATGTACCTCCAGCGTGAAGTCCAACTGTTTAAAATGAACTTGGAAAACAATCTCAACCTAATGCGTTCTGATGGCACAACCTCGGCTTTGTTCTGAAGGACTGTGCAACATTGTTATCTTTTCAGTTCTCTATCCAGAAAAAGGGCCTTCGTGTGTAGCTCAAGCAAGGAAAGAATAATTCAAGAACATAGCCTACCAGCAGAGATGAAATAGTTAAGGCGAACTCATATGAGGACAATGTTTGATGAGAAAGAAGCAACCGTGCTTCTGAGTTACACCAAACAGTTTGCCAGGCAGAATATGAACTATTCAATTCTACTATCTCAAATATAATGTTACAAGTGCAAAAACTCTTAGGGCACAATCCTAAAAAACTTTCCAGCACTGAATTAGCCACAATGCAGCCCCAAGGTAAGGTAACAAACATGTCCTTGCCTTGAGGAGGCCCCCTTGATTGCCTCCCCATTGCAGGATGCAGTGCATGCCACATTGGCACAGCTACATCAATGCTGGAAAGTTGGTTAGGATTGCGCCCTTAGATGCTTTAAAAAAAACAAAACTGTAGGGGTAGGGGATAATTCATTCAGGCCAGTGGTATAATCTTTGAATGTTATGCTTTTAATAGATGTAAGACACAAGTACAAGAGCTCTCTATCTAAGAGCTTCTTCAGAACCAGCTCGCATATTTTGGCTCTTCATCGTCTACCCTAACCTGTCACCTTACTATGGAGATCATCCCAGCTTTTGCATTCTAGCCAGACTTGCCTCAATCAGCAAAAGAAAAACAGATACCCAAGAAAAGGGTTTCACATGCAGTAACTAAGAGCCCAATTCTGAGCTCAGCGCACTGGCTCACTGCCAGCATGCACTGTCACAAACGTGCCATAAGGCCTGTTTGCGGTCCCTAGTGCCAGGTGAGCGGCAGTGGTAGCCTAGCACTGGGCTACCGCTGGGCAGACACCCGAACACCACTTGGCGGTTGCATGGACTGCTAAGTAGCAGAGAGGGAAGTGGAGGCATGGGGGAGGCGAGGAGGAGGCGTTCCAGGGAGGGGGGAGGCAGGTGGAGGACGGGGAGAGGGCTGGGAGGAGGCGTGCCGGGAAGGCAGGAGGCAAGGAGAGGATGTGGAGGAGGCGTGCCAGGGGAGGGAGCGGGGAGGGAGGGAGGCAGGACCGGTGGAGCGACGTTGCACCAGATCCTGAGCCTCCATTTTGGGCTCACCGTCTGACATGGAGGCTTTTGATTCATGGCCGACCTTTTGGTTGGCGGTGAATTGAGGAGCCCTATTGCGGGGCTACTCTCTTTACCCAGGGAAGGGGACAAAAGTCCCCTTCTCCTGAGGAGCCGCCAATGGCTGCCTGAAGTGTGCAGGATGCGGCAGCAGCCATTTTTGGCGTCACCGCAGCCCTGCACCCCAGGCAGCTCAGGATTGGGCTGTTATAATTTACATCCCCAAACATCAGTGGCGTAGCTAGCAGAGGGGGGCTGGGGGCAGGCCACCCTCAAGGGAATGACATCACTAGTGATCAAAATTGTGAAAATCGCTGTTGTTAGGAATAATAGCTTCATGTTATATACCATTCAATGTGTAATTTACAGCAGAATACAATGAGACAAACCCGAGTGAAATATCTCAGTTCTATCACAAGTTACGGGCTGAAACCTAAAAAAGCAGAAATACAACTGTTTTGTGTAAGAAAAACTAGATTTTCTGAACTCAGAATGGACCAATGAGACCGATTGTTCAAAGAGCCAATGTGATGTTATTATGACACAGCATAGAATCAATAAGGTGTTAGTAAGGTGACACTGTTGGGAAGGGTGACACCACTAGTGACCAAAATTGTAGAAACCATAGTTTTTAGGAATAATACCATCATGTTATGTATCAGTCATTGTAATTTAATGCAGAATGTAATAAAACAAACCACACTGAAATATCTGTGTTCTATCAAAAGATAGAAAGTTATTCTGACCAAATAACCAGAAAAAGAAAACACAACTGTCTTGTGTAACAAAGGGCACAATCCTAACTCACTTTCCAGCTTTGACATAAGGGGAATGCAGCTCCAAGGTAAGGGAACAAACATTCCCTTACTTTGAGGTGGCCTCCTTGAGTGCCACCCAACTGCAGCATGCTGCACATATCCCATTGACACCGCTATGCCAGCGCTGGAAAATTGGTTAGGATTTGGGCCAAAAGTGGATTTTCTTAATTCAAAACTGACCAATGAGTCTGAGTGTTCTGAGAGCTAAAGAGATGTTATTATGACACAACATGGAACCGATAAGACGTTATAATGAGTCCACTCCCTTTTCCATGTATCAGAGCTAATTCTTGAACTCCTATTCAGTTGTGTAAATGTCATCAAGATAGCCATTGTTTTTTGGTTGGTTACTGATTTGGTTGGGTGACCAATACTGTTCTATAGTAAAATAAATAAATAAAGTTAATAGGGGTGACATCATGAGTTACCAGACTGGGTGACACCAACCCTAGTGATGCCACTGATGGGAAAGTTGGGTGTTGTTGGTCACTGGCTTAGATGACTTTTAAACTGGATGCTAAATGTTCATGGTGGACTATCAGTGGTTATTAACCATGATGGCTACATTGAACCTCCAGATGCAGGGAAAGTATGTCACTGAGTACTATATGCAGGGGAGCAATAGCAGGGGAAGGCACTGTTCATCCATTGCTTGTGGGGAAATATTCACTGAATTTATTTTCTGGCCATTGTTATTATTCATTTCATGTCATGACTATTACTTTCTCTCATCCTCACTTATCTCACAGGGTTGTTGTGAGGACAAAAGAAGGAGAGGAACCATGCATACCACCCTGAGCTCCTTAGAGGAAGGGTGCTATAAAAATGTGAAAAATATTAATAGATTGATTAAATAACTTTTTCATATGGGGATGTCAAAAATTTATGGGCACCTAGCTACACCACTGCCAAATATAATCCAATTACAATCAACATTAAACCTGGCAAACACACACACACACAGAGAGAGAGAGAGAGAGAGAGAGAGAGAGAGAGAGAGAGAGAGTTTCCTTTGAATGCTGATAGCACAGAAGCTATTTGCTCTGTAATTTCAATCTGTCCATGCATGAATAGGGATCTCTAATGTTACTTCCTTATCTAGCCCCATTACTACCTGACCAACTCACTTCTCTCAAAGCACAGCTCATTTCCTGTCTCTTCCTCACTATGACTATTCATATTTCCAAGAGAATGCAATTAAGCAAAAGCTGATGGAAACATGACAAGAGGAACAAGGACATGGAAAGCTCTGCTGTAAGTAATAAAAGATCTGTGGACAAGATTAGAAATCTATTGTGAGGTCCAGCCTTCAACCATAAGAGGAAAATTGCTCCAAACAAGCTGCAGCCCTGACCACAAAGCTTAATGTTTTACTTGACTGTTCAAGAAATGAACAGCTTTAATAAAACTTTCCCCATCTCCAATGAGATGAGATTGTTAAGCACTATAATGTTTTAATAGGTGTTCTCATTTTGTTCAGTTCTACAGAGATGAGACATTGTCAAGTATAAAAAAAACACTCTTGAACATTTTTGTGAAAGATCTCTCAATCACTCTGTCTGGATCTATCTTAGCCAAAGGCCACAAAAATTGTGCAGAAGAAAGGTGTCATAAATTACAAGTCGGTGGGTATTAACATTGTAGAGAAAGTCAACCTTGCAAGTACTGCTGTTCTCACCTTAATGACAACAGAATACTGTGTTCTTCTCCAAATACACATACAGAAACAAAGATTCAGACAGACACATCATTTAAAGATTCAGGTTGCATAGCCACTAAGGATTATTGCAAGGGCTCAACTGAGGCTACTCTGTCAGGATTTGCCCTGGCCCAGACCCCAATGATACCTGGGCAAAAGAAGAGCAAAGAAGGGCAAAACCTTATTGCAGCTCCTCGCATGGATTGGAATCTTAGGGAGGATCAACATCCTGAAGGACAATCAAGGGTTAACCCTCCGCCCCATTATATCCTGCCTGAAGAAATCAAGACCCAGCAGAGATCAAGGAAGAAGTAAAGCAGCCAAATCCTTGATAAAAACTCTGCACCAGGTTCTTCCTGGTGCAGCAGCTTCAACCCTGAGCTCCTCCTGCTACCTGTGAGCTGATCCATCCCTCAGGGTAGAAAAAACAGATATGCTCACAGGAATGGCATTCTAGGAAGTGTCATAAGAACATAAGAACAGTCCCATCTAGTCCAGCTTCCTGTATCTCACAGTGGCCCACCAAATGCCCCAGGGAGCACACCAGACAACAAGAAACCTGCATCCTGATGCCCTCCCTTGCATCTGGCATTCTGACATAGCCCATTTCTAAAATCAGGAGGTTGCACATGCACATCATGGCTTGTAACCTGTAATGGATTTTTCCTCCAGAAACTTGTCCAACCCCCTTTTAAAGGCATCCAGGCCAGATGCTATCACCACATCCTGTGGCAAGGAGTTCCACAGACCAACCACACGCTGAATAAAGAAATGTTTTCTTTTGTCTGTTCTAACTCTCCCAACACTCAATGTTAGTGGATGTCCCCTGGTTCTGGTGTTATGTGAGAGTGTAAAGAGCATCTCTCTATCCACTTTATCCTTCCCATGCATAATTTTGTATGTCTCAATCATGTCTCCCTTCAGGCGCCTCTTTTCTAGACTGTAGAGGCCCAAACGCCATAGCCTTTCTTCATAAGGAAGGTGCCCCAGCCCCGTAATCATCTTAGTCGCTCTCTTTTGCACCTTTTCCATTTTCACTATGTCTTTTTTGAGATGTGGCGACCAGAACTGGACACAGTACTCCAGGTGTGGCCTTACCATCAATTTGTACAACAGGTTCAAATCTAAAAGGTTCGTGAGGCAAGACTTACCCTTACAGAAGCCATGCTGATTCTCCCTCAGCAAGGCCTGTTCATCTATGTGTTTTCCCCATGTTTTTTAGAAGCATGTCCCTTTAAATTTCTATTATCTGACCAACAGGGTTAGTCTTCCCATAATGATGGGGGGGGGGAGACAAAAAACAAGGAGGAGGGTGGGGGATGTAGAAAGGGAGCTAATAAATGAAAGAAATGTTGAATGTTTCAGATCCTGAGCAAGATAGAAAAGGTGCTTAACCAAGGGGTCCTCCTGCCACCTCTGCTGCCCTCTTCAGTTAACAGGGTTCTACCTGAAATCATCTGGAAGGACAGAGCATGCTGAGCTCTTCTGGGTCATTTCAAACATGACCTGGGCAGAGGAAGGAGGATGAGCCTGGGGAAAGGATGGGTGGCTTGGCTTAATTCCCTACTTAACTTCTTTGGGGCATGGTGGGCTCACACATAGATTTAGCAAGTATGAGATTTTTTTTCTGTTTTTTGGGGGGGGCAACAGGGTGTAGAAAGGCATTTTGGAGCTGGCTGATAGAGTGTGTGTAAGCACCAGCTGGTCCTGACACTGAATATCTCTGAATCACAAACAACACTGGTTGAATAAAGTCCCCTAAGGAAAGGGGATGACTGGGAATTATAGTGTGTGTGGGGGGGGGGGCGTTGCTGCTAGAGACTTATAAGAGCATTCTCAACACCTTCACCAAACTACAGTTCTCAGAATTCTTTGGGGAAAGCCATGAATTGCATAAAACAGAGGGTGAAATTTGATGATTCTTAAAAACCCATCTTTAATAGAAAGGTTTATAAGTGGAAGTGATCTTCTGATACTCTCAAACAATCACTGGGATGGTGGAATTTAGCAGTGTTGGGAACTTGAGTCAGGGGACTCAAACTCGAGTCGCAAAAATTCATGTGTTTTGGTGACTCGGCAACTCATGAGTCACATGCATGGAAGACTCTGAAAAGACTTGAGTCTGGGCCCCCCTGACTTGGCACTCATCCCTACGCATGCTGACTTGAGTCTGCCTTGTCTGGGGATGCTTGTGGTGTGGAAAACCTTGTGGGGCAAGCATCCTGATGGCAAGCAGCAGGGAATTCCAGCCGGGAGGCAGGAAAGGGTTAATGAATTGGGCAGGGGGGTGGGAATGAGCTCTTTTTCCTCATCTCTTATAGGAAGGAAGGAACAGATGATCATTGGAGAAAGGATGGGCATTTGGAAATTTTTATAGACTGAGGGAGAGTAGGAGGAGGAGCAAAGGGGTTTCTTGCCAGAAGCCCAGGAAGGTGGGAGAAAACTCTTTTGCCTGATTCTGCTTTACAGCTTCTTGGCTTCTTGACTCCATTGTTATTTGGGGGAGGGAGCCTCATTGAATGACCAGCTCCAATAGGACTACTTCTGAGTAGGGCTGCCAAAGATTGGGTAATCCTGGTAAGCCTCCCAGCTGCTGCTCGTGACCCTCCTCTCTCTTGCTGCCCTCTTTACAGATGGGTGGAGACATCAGGGGAATGTTCAAAGAGAGTTCTGACACACACACACACACACACACACACACACACACACACACACACACACACACGTTCCCTAGCAGCAACCTTTTTTTTTTTTTTGCATCTGGCTTCTTAAAGGTGGGGGGGGGCGCAATTCGACTTGACTTGGAGACTCAGAAAGTACCCCACTTAGGACTCTTTTTTGAGTCAAGTTGTGGGGGGTGGTGACTCAGCGACTCTACTCAAGTCAAGCCACGCTGGGTTTTCCCAACACCAGACACGGACCTCCGCATCCCCATGCCCAGGGCAAAGCTCTGCGATGGTGCTCCCCCATGGGCTATCGCTGGCCCCCCAGGCAGAAATTGCCCCCCCCTACTCACCAGAGGCTCATGGAGCCTCGCACGACCTCTTCCCGTGCTGGGGAACCTTACAGAGGTAGGTCTGTGAGGTTCCCTGGCACTATAAACTGTGAGGTTCCCCAGCAAACCAGAAGCACAGTTTCTGCCCCTGTCAGGAGCCTCAGAGAGGCTTCTGTGGGGTCCCAGCGGCCAGCGCCTGGGGCATTTGCCCCATCAAACCCTATGGCAGGCATGCAACTGCCCAACACTAGAGCACAGTGTTCTGTAAGTGTTATTTGTGCAGAGACACCACCCTCCCCAGCAGCAATTTGCCCTTAAAGCCACCATCTGCTTCCCTGCTCCTTGACCTTTCAAAAGCGCAAGAGGAAGTGGGGAAAAGACATGACTAGAGCACTTAATCTTTCCCCTTTCCATCTTCTCTGCTTTTTTGAAAAAGATAGGGAGCCAGTGAGTGGTAAGTAGGGCAACTGTTGGAGGTGGTGGTTTCTCTGATAGTATGCTGCCTAATACTGTAACTCTTGAAATGAGAGAGAATTTTAAACAAAAAGGCCCATTGCCACAAGGAGTTCAAAAAATCATTTAAAAGCAAAGTGTGTTTTGACACTTTGAAATTCTTTGTAAAGGTCAGCAGGCATGTGGATGCAGGAGAACCCATGGACATTATATATCTGGACTTTCAGAAGGCATTCGACACGGTCCCTCACCAAAGGCTACTGAGAAAATTCCACAGTCAGGGAATTAGAGGGCAGGTCCTCTCATGGATTGGGACCTGGTTGAAGACCAGGAAACAGAGAGTGGGTGTCAATGGGCAATTTTCACAATGGAAAGAGGTGAAAAGTGGTGTGCCCCAAGGATCTGTCCTGGGACCGGTGCTCTTCAACCTCTTCATAAATGACCTGGAGACAGAGGTGAGCAGTGAGGTGGCTAAGTTTGCAGACGACACCAAACTTTTCCGAGTGATGAAGACCAGAAGTGATTGTGAGGAGCTCCAGAAGGATCTCTCCAAACTGGCAGAATGGGCAGCAAAATGGCAGATGCGTTTCAATGTCAGTACATGTAAAGTCATGCACATTGGGGCAAAAAATCAAAACTTCACATATAGACTGATGGGTTCTGAGCTGTCTGTAACAGATCAGGAAAGAGATCTTGGGGTGGTGGTAGACAGGTCAATGAAAGTGTCGACTCAATGTGTGGCAACAGTAAAGAAGGCCAATTCTATGCTTGGGATCATTAGAAAAGGTATTGAGAACAAAACAGCTAATATTATAATGCCGTTGTACAAATCTGTTGTAAGGCCACACCCGGATGCCTTTAAAAGGGGATTGGACAAGTTTCTGGAGGAAAAATCCATTACGGGTTACAAGCCATGATGTGTATGTGCAACCTCCTGATTTTAGAAATGGGCTATGTCAGAATGCCAGATGCAAGGGAGAGCACCAGGATGCAGGTCTCTTGTTATCTGGTGTGCTCCCTGGGGCATTTGGTGGGCCGCTGTGAGATACAGGAAGCTGGACTAGATGGGCCTATGGCCTGATCCAGTGGGGCTGTTCTTATGTTCTTAAACCAGGGCCAGCCCATCTATGAGGACAACTGAGGCAGCTGTTTCAGGCAGCAGATTATCAAGGAGCCAATGAGCAAGTCACGACCCACCAGTTTGTGTAAAGGTTCCCTGTCCCTTTAAGGGGCAGAGGAAGGGGAGAGGCAGCGATGCTATCCCTAGGATTACATCACTAAGGGAGGGGCAAGGGGATTACTTTCCACTTACTTATAAGTAGGTAGGTCTGCTGGAGGTTGCAAGATGTGTAGGGAGCCCCCTGCAGCCCTCCACAGGGCCAGAGCCTAGGAGAGGGAGGGGGGTAATTTGTGCCTGGGCCCAAGGTCAAAAAAGGGGGCCCAGGAGCCAAAGGAGGGGGCCCAGAAATTTCCTGGGATCTGACATTTTCCTGTATACTCAGACTTGTTGCCTGCACTGAATTCTGGGGATACTACCATGAACTTGCAGCAGCAGCTACTGCAGCTATTGGCAAGCCATATATGCTGGGCCAAGAAATGCATACATGACACTCCTTAACACAGTGTCAAATCTGGGAGGAAACTGGCTTGCTACAATAGCTCTTTGGTTTGTGCATCCGCTTAGCATGAAGGAGTGTAGGGACACAGCTGCAGGACTACAGCTGCTGCAGAAGCAGGTTTTGGTATGCACAGGACACTTTCCATCCTAGCATAATCTTTCCAAATACGATGATGCTGATTTCCTGCATAATTTTTCTATATTTAAAAGATTTTAGAGAGACTGAGGAGTGTTTGCTTTTCCGCATTACTGTATCTAGCTGCCTATGCCACATGGGTGGGTAGACTTTTCCAGCTGTCTCCACCTTCCCCCCCACCTGTTTCGCCCCTCCCTGCCCCCATTCTGCTTTCCTGTCACCACCCTCTCCCACTCTGTCTCACCCCTCCCCCTTTGCAAAGGGACCCCAAAAAAACTTTGTACCCCCTGATAAAATTTCTCTCAGAGGCTCTGCACAAGGCTTGCGATCACAAAGCACTTCCTGTTTGCAGAGGTGCTTTGCGATCTCTCTGTTTGAAGATTCCAAGCCTCAGGGAGCCCTGCAGAGGGCTGCACAGGGCTCCCCGCCCCTCCTGCAGCCTCCAGCCGTCCTACCTACTTAAAAGTAAGTGGAAAGCATCCCCCTCAGCTACATGATCCTGGGGATCGCATCACTGTCCTAATCCCTCCTCCGCAAAGACTTACTGAGGAAGTAAAACTCCCTCAAAGTTTGAGAACCACTGGACTACAGAATCAGAGACATTTCTCTCTCCTCTCCTCCACACTTCTTCATCTACTTCGTCCCCCTTCTATTTCCTAATCAGGGAGGAAGAACAAGAGCAGATGCTGGTGCATGATTTGGTAAAGGAGAACAGTATTTGACATGCTGCCTCAAGTGTCATGAGGTCTTGTGCTAGTCCTGGGGGGGAAGTCAATTAGGATGAAAAAGGCAGGAGTTGGAGTGGACCTGTCAGGAGGATGCCTCAATCCCTTATCATTCCAGAAAATGGAGGAGAAATCATAATCACTCACTACCTCCCAGTCAGCTGGGAATAGTCAGGCATGAGGGAAGAAAAATTCTGTCACTTCCACTTTGGGCCTAATTGGGAGGGGGGGATTGGGCTTGTGGATGTGTACCCTGTGGTGCACATCATCCAAATCCAGTTCCCGCAACAGGATTCTCTCAGAGAGAAGGGCTTCTGATTGGTGATGGGGTGAAGAAATTTACTGTGGCGCACTATGCCACATGACTAATGTTCTCTGAGCCCCATTTCTTCACTCCCCAGAAGGTTTTAGGCTGCAAGAAAAATTTTCCCTTTGCAGTTCAGAAGGTCACAGGAGCAGACAACTGACCTTTGAAGACACACATCCTTCATGAAACATTCACAAGTTGCCACCAATTCTTGTTATTAATAGCCAGTGTTCAGTTTGTCACAAATACAGAATGGAACACTGAACATGTTGAGGTTCAACAGCTGAGGATCTCAACTCCCATATATACACACAAGTAAGTTTCATGCTGACAAGTAAGTTTCAAGTTTCGAGCCCCATTCCTGGGCCACTCTCCTTTCGAATGGAAATGGCCAATTTCCAGTTCACCTGGTGGAAACTTTCATTTTCTTTGGGGGTGAAATGGTAAAGGGTTACTCAAGCTCATTTGTGCTCCAATACAGAGGTTCCCAAACTCCTCTGAAGGAGTAGGGAATCTTGTAAGTAGTGGTGGGAGGAGGTCAAGAGTGGGGGGTGGCCCCGACAGTGCCACAGCAATTGCACCACTGCAGGGACCCAGGGACATTCTAACATATCAGCAAGCAGAGCTCAGGGCAGCCACACAGAGGCCCACAGATGGGATTGCGAGCTTCCAGGACCCTCAGAAAGGCTTCAGGAGCTCCCCCAGTACGTTAGAATGTCCCTGGGTCGCTGTGGCACCATGATTGCTGTGGCACTGCCGAGCCCCATTCCTAGGCCACTCTCCTTTCGAATGGGAATGGCCAATTTCCAGTTCCCCTGGTGGGTCACGACCCACCAGCTTGGGAACCACTGCCCAACCCAAATCAGGAATTATGATCCTGATCCTTGTAACTTGCAAGGACATTAGAGGGTTGTGCAACGGCTCTGTATGCTTACATACACATTATGGTCTGGCAGCTTACACCCCAGTGGGCTATCTGCCATCTGTCCCCACATTATGCTTAAGATTATCAACAAGGCTGAAATGCTGCAGCCTCTTACTTTCTTCTGGTTCAAGCTGCCGCAACCTTGCATCTCACAGCGTGGCTTAGGGCAAACCTGACAATATATTTCAAAATACTAGGTGCCAGTATCAAATTATTCCAGCCTGGCTTAGGGCCAAAAGGGCATGTTCCATCTAACATATACTGTGAATCAAAACCTCAACAGCTTCTTCTTCGAGGGAAATACAGCTTCAAAAGGGGGAGAG